>NW_022196897.1:144718599-144729537 GCF_008632895.1 Mastomys coucha
GTGTGTGTGTGTGTGTGTGTGTGTGTGTATGTGTGTGATATGTGTACAGGTTTCTTCAGAAGCCAAAAGAGGGCTTCAGATCCCGCAGAGACAGAGTTACAGGCAGTTGTGAGCAGCTCTGTATGGGTGCTGGGGACTAAACTTGATCTCTCTGGAAGTGGACCATCTCATAGCCCCAGCACCTGGCTTTACCACTTAGGTTTTGGGATTGGCACCAGTTTACACATGGAATCAGCCAGGCTAAAGTGACTCTCAATACTTCCTAGCAAAACAAGCTTGGACACATCATGCCAGTTCTCTGTTGAATGGGTTGATTGCGGCCCCAAGTTATAGGGTCATTCTGCAGAATGGACTGGGGAAATAACATCTTAGTGTGGTGTCGCTTGCTTGGAAAGCAATCCACCTGCGTTAGCTGTTCTTATGGTGGCCGTGAGCCCATGGCAGGGTCTATAGGTATATATCTCATACCTGGAAGGTAGGGAGTATTTTTATGTAGTCCTTGCCTGGAGATATGAAATAATTGGACTATTTTAAAAACCCAGAAGAGATGGAAAGAGACATGTACTCAGAGAGATGGGACTGAGGGAGCAAAGGGAGGCAAGGAAAGAGCATGGAAAGTGGGGGACGGAACGGAAGTGCAGAACCTTGGAGAGCTCCCAAGCGGCCAGCTCGAGGTTCTGCGGACAGGGCTTGGAGTAGAAAGACAATTTCTGCTGAGCAGCTTCTCGGGATCGGGTGGCATCTGGGAATGGAGCCAGTGAGGACTTTGGGAGCTGGTGATGTTGGGGTCAGCTGTGTTCCCAAAGGGGATGGGAAAAGCCTTGGGCTTGTGTTGGAGGACACATGGTCCCCTTGTCAGACTTAGAGACTAAATGCTGTAGGGAGCAAGATAAGGAGCAAGATAACCTAAGGGAACGTTAGCGGATGGGAGACCGGAGGGGAGGGAGGAGGGGACACACAGGCCGTACCTGAAGCTCTCTCTGTTCTTCATGCCCGTTGTGTTTATGGATGTGGTTCTCTCACATAAGGAGATCTGGTGCAGGCCCTCTCACATGTTAGCAGTTACCCTCTGCCCTGCCCTGTGCTTCAGAGAGAACTTACATGCCCAAGAAGGATGAACTGCAAACCTTGCACTCCACTCACTGTAAATCTTCATATGTGCTTTTTAGAAGAGAAAGAAATTAAATTTGTTCATTTGCTCAACTCAACAGGCATTTCTGAGAGACTTCTGAGAACCTCACAAGCCGATTCTTCAGACAAGAAAGCTAGGTATCATAGTGCACAGCTGTTATCCAAGCACTTGGGATGTGGGGGATTAATCGTTCAAAGCCAGCGTGGGCTACAAGATGAGCTCAAATCTAGTATGGGATACAATGTAAGGATCAAGCAATCAATGTCAGAAGACAGACAAGATTACCTCTTAAAGGGGATCTAGTCCCTTGCCCTGTGTAACCCTGACACTAGGTGAAAGCTGCCCGTTGACAGAGGCATTTGGTAGCCAGTATTAATGTCTGCCAACACATTTCATCCTATAGTATAGCCACATATCCTGGACACACAAGTTGTGGAGAGCGGATTGTAGCTATGTGCCTGGGGTGGCTCTGGCTGTCTTCTGGTTATGTTGAGGGTATCAGAGACGCTAAGAGAGAAACAGGCCTCTTGGCACAGGTCAGGCGATGAACTTCTCTCTGAGATGGTAGAGTCTGGGGCCTTGCCTGGGGATACTTCTGAACAGAGGCTCCAGTCAGTTCTGAAATGTGGGCAGAGTCTGCATGGGCCTTTCTCCTTGCAGATTCCATTATTGACTGGGAACCTGAACTTCATTACAGTAGCAAAGAGCGGTTTGCCCACCCCGCCTGCCTCCAGAGCTCCCCTATACCATCCACCTCTAGAGCTGACAGCCTACCAAAGACAAGGACCCATACACACAGCCATACTCTAGCGTTGTGTTCTTAGGACTGGACAGAAACAGTGCCCTGGAAAGGTACCTGTCCAGCCCGGGAACCAGAGGGTGGGAGGTGGCAGTAGGGGAAATCCTCACAGACATAGTGGCATTTAAGATGAGACCCGGAGGCTAAACAGTGACTAACAGGGTAAGGGAAGTTAAGAAAGGCAAGTTGAAGGAACAGCACATATGACTTGAAGGCCCAGAGGTGCAGAGATGGTGGGGCCTGGATGACCCTGAAAGGAGCCCAGGGTGGTTGGAGGGATGATGCCAGGCAGTGTAGGTAGAGGCTATATCATGGAAGCTCATTGGAGGCCAAGTATATTGTGTGTTGCTGTGTATTGTGTACTGGGCCTGTTTTGGCCTTCTGGGTACAGCAATGAGGGAAGTAGATGCTACTGAGATTTCACAGAATTCTCAAGCATAATTGAGGTCCTCTTCTCTTCAAGGTGATGTGTGGCTCACCTACCATCAAATGCAGAGTTTCTTTAGTACAAGGTCTTCTGCAGCTTGCATTACTATCTAATTCTGGTACTTGTATCATCTCCAAGGGAAACTCTGGTCTAGCAGTCACTTCATTGTGCCTGCTTGACCCCCAACCCTGCCACACCTCCGTGCACCTGCCTGTTCTGGACATTTCCCAGCATGCACACAGGATCATGTAACATGAGGTCTTTTTTATCTAGCTCTTTTGGCCAACCACAATGCTTTTAGATTCTTTTGGTGACAGAATAATATTCCATTGCCTGGAATCCCACGTATCCATTCATCAGTTGACGGACACATAGGCTGTTCATACTTTGGGATTATTAAGAACAATGCTACCGTAAATGTGAGTATATAAGTTTGTTTTGTTTAGAGTTTTGAGATAGGGTTCCAGTGTGTACTTCTGGCTGGCCTGGAAATCGTGGTCTTCCTGAATGCTGGGGTTACTGGTATATACTCCCTCACCCTGCCCATGTCTTTGAGTTTCAGGCTCAGCCCACTGTGCCAAATTGCTGGGCCATATGATCATGTGGTCACTTCATATTTATTCCAAAGCAGCCGCACCCTCTCATATCCTATGAGCAGTGGGTGGGAGTTGTAGTTACCCTATATGATCACTGATAAGTGTACTTTGGTGCCTCCTCTTCTAGAACAGCTAATGTCCAGGGAGAAGAGGGGCTAGTTCCTGGGCCTGGGGATGCGACTTTAAGAGAAGCCAGCATCTTTCTGGGCTAGGCTTCACCATGGCTGACTCATTGCCCAGAACCACAGGAAACTGTTGGAAGAGTCTCCAATGAATCTGTCACTGAGAAACCACCATTCCACTTGACTGAGCCTCTGCCCCCAGCCCCAGGAAGCCACGATTCCCTGGAAGCAACTATTTCTGGCAATTTCTGCTCCAGGGACAAGCAGTGGTGGGTGGAAAGTTGAAGTTGCTCAGTGGAGCGATTTTGGAAGCACAGTTAAATGAGGACCAGGGTACCTTCGCTTTTGGAATGTTCTGGGCTGAAGGCTGGACCCACTGCAACCCTGTTAGCACATTGAGGAGGGGGAAACCAGAGCCCTGTGGGTAGGATTTTCCAGGCAGGAGGTATAGTTCCCATAGGAAGTGACAGCTGGAGGGATGCTTGGAATTCAAGGTAGCATAGGATCTGCCCAGGATGGAGAGGTGGCAGAGAAGATGCACCGGGCGAGGGTTGGAGCTCTTTGCAAAGCTAAAGCTGCCACTCCTTTTGCCACATGACTTCAGGCTAAATGTCAACCTCCGTACCTGGGGACCTCATTTGCAAATGGTAATAACAAGGCTGCAGCAGTGACTGCTGTCATCATCTGTCTTCTTTCCCATGTGATGTTCTAGAACACTGAGCTCTGTCAGCAGCAGCTCTCTGACCTTAGCTTGCACCTTTTGCCATCTCTTCTGTGTTTTTTATTTGGCAATGTTTTGGCAGAGTGGTTCCATGTGCAGGCTTTGGAGCCGACCAAGCCTGGGTTCAAATCCAAGCCTTGGGATGGCGAGATGGCTCAGTGGGTAGAGATGACTGCTGCACAAACCTAACAACCTGGGTTTGATTCCCTGGGACCCCTGTAAAGGTAGAAGGAGAGAACTAATTCACAGTTGTCCTTTGACCTCCATATGCACACATATGCCCCCTCCAGCTCGCTCTCCCTCTCCCTCTCTGTCTCTGTCTCTGCCTCTCTTTCATACACAGACACACACAGATACACGCGCGCGCGTGCGCGCGCACACACACACACACACACACACACACGAACATACGCATATACAGATACCCAGAATAATAATGTTGATTATGTCCCAGCATTTGGGAAGCAGAGGCAGGCGGATTTCTGAGTTTGAGCCCAGCCTGGTCTACAGAGTGAGTTCCAGGACAGCCAGGGCTATACGGAGAAACCCTGTCTCGGAAAAAAAACAAAAAACAAAAAACAAAAAAACAAACAAAAAAAAGAAAATAATAATGTTGATTATGATGATGGTGATGGTGATGAAGATGAACAAAACGGTCTTTTCAATAATTTTTTTTTAAATATCAAGCCTTTCCCAGCTATACTTGGGCCAATCACCTCATACTCCCAAATCTCAGTCTCCGTTTTCTGTCTGTACAGATACAGTAGTAGCCATGGGTCTCAAATCCTCCCAACTGGGTTGTGAGGACTGGTTGATGAGATGTCTGGAGAACACCCAGTGAGCACAAGGTCCCACACAGCATGCACTGGGTTACAGAAGGAAGGAGTGAGTGAGGGCCCAGGATCAGAGAGAGGAAAGAGTAGGGATTAGGGAGCAGACAAGATGGCTGCTTGGTGCCAGCCCAGAGCGCAGGCCAAGTGTGTGTGGGGGTGATGACTCCTGAGGCCAGCCTCCAGGTCTCCTCACGTGGCTAACGGATGCCAGGGGGGAACACTTGTGCCCTGCTCTCTCTTAACCCCTGACTGATGCTTTTTGGTCATGGGAGTCACCCTCCCTGAGGGTGTCTGTAAGACAGCATGAGAGATGATGCCCAAGGCTCTGGGGACAAGTAGCTATGTGGGGTGTGAAGTAGAGGCTCCAGCAGTGTGGAAGGGCATGGTGCCACAGAGAGGTAGCATTTGGTTGCAGTCTGAAGGATGAAGAAGAATTTTCTGGCCCAGGGTGGAAAGAAAGAAGGTTTCAGATGCAGGTGATAGTGTGTGGAGAAGGCTCAGGACTGGGAGTCCAGCTTGGGTTGGTTTGAAGGAGACAGTAGCCAGTGCAGCAGGGGAAGGCTGCAACAGGGAGAGAACAGGTAGGACTTGGAGAGCCAAGCAAGGACTGGCTCACACAGCACCCTGAGGCAGCGGAAGAGATGAGACAGGGAAGAGCAAGTGGTGATTGGTGCCCATGAGCATGCCTATTAAAGCAAGGGGTTCGGTACCATCAGGTGGGCCGACCCTGCAGCCTCCTTGCCTCAGTCCTGAGGGGCAGGGGCAGGACCCACTCCTGAGCTTGCATGTCACTCACCAGCGCTTGGCCAAGCAGTGACTTCTGGTAGTCACTGGTAGTCACAGATAGGTGAAATGTCAAAGGAAAACACAGTCTCATCAGTGGTGGTGTTAGCCTGTGAAGACAGCTGCCACCAGCTTTCTCCAGAGAAGGCCCCCCTGTGCAGCCCAGCATTGCAACTGGAATGGCAAAGAGCAGATGGCCTTGCTGGCCCAGACCCAGCCAGATTGCCTGGGAGCTGTGTGTGAATGTGTGTGTGTGTGTGCGCGCGCGCGCGCGCGCGCGCGCGCGTGTGTGTTCCTGCACTCACATGCACACATGCGCATGTCAGGAGCAAGATATGTGGGGGAGGGGAGGAGGCGACCTCACACCATCTCTGTGGCCTTCTGCCCATCGGGGAACAGGGGTGCCCTCCAGGGCCTCTCTGTGTTCTTTAACCAACACTTGTCAGAGCCCCCTCGAGAGAGGCCACTTCCATCTGTGAGGACCTGCTTGGAAGCTTGTGGGTGACTTTCCGTGCCCATGGAAACAGCCTCAGGACCCAGTGCCCAGCCCAGGTAGTACCCGGGTACAGCTCAGCAGTTAGTTTCAGTGTTTATTCTCCTGGTTACAGGTAATAGTGGCACGTAGACCTTCTCTTCCTAAATCCTCACAGCACCCTAAAAACAAAGTCCTCATTTGATCCCCATTTTATAGCTAAGGGCCTGAAGGCCGAAGGCAACAGCTAACCACGCACTTGAGAACAAATGGTCCACTCTGATAAACTGATGGCTAAGCCTGGAAGCCTGGGTCTGGTGGGCAGGGAGCAGCCTCAGGTGCAGCAACCAGGAGAGAGGCTGGGACTGCCGGCTAGAGGAGAGAGCATGTCCCTTTTCTCTTTGTGCTTCCTGAGCCCCTGTCAAGTCTTAGACCCCAAGTTTCCTCCCCAGGTTGTTCAGGACGCTTATAGAGCAAGATGTGAGCCCGGAGCCATAAATGCAGAGGCATAAATGCAGGATCTTAGTTTAGCTGAGCAAGCCACATGCAACTTCTAAGCACTCCATTTACATAGACTATGATGAAAACAATCTGGCCTCTGAGTTGGTTGAGAGGGTAGCTCCATGTGGGGCTGCAAGCTGCAGGGCCTTGAACACCAAGCATCTGTAGACCTGGCCACACAGGATGTGATGCAGGCAGGGGATACTGCACAGTCTATAGGGACACTTAGCTCTGCCGCTCTGGGATGAACAGTGTAAGTGATAAGTGACCCATCACCCCGATGTGGTTTTCTGTCCCGCTTGTGGGGCCTGGAGCTCTTCTGTCTGTGTGGAGGCCTGAGGTCATCTAATACTCAGCCAGCCTTAAGAGTGTCCCCTGGCTCCCCATGTTAGCCGTCAGCTTGGTTCATGGAGCTGAATAGTAGAGCCTTGGCTTCTAGGTCCCAGCACCTCAAAAAACGGAGACATTGGGCAGACAAGCACAGAGTCCCCCTTCTCGCTGAGCGCAGAGAAAGGGAAGCTGGCTGCGTGCTGGGTGGTGGGGCTTGGCTCCAGGGAGCTGGGCTCAGAGCCAGGGTCTGGCCTCCTAGTGAGAGCTGCTGAGGCAGCCTTGGCTCGTGGGTATTCAGGGTTCCTTAGAGCTGGAGATGATCTGTCCCACTTCTTGGGATGAAAATAACTGCCCGATTTCAGGGTAATTACATGGCTTGGACTCCCACACAGTGCAGAGAGCCCCCCGATAATTACTGCGTGGATGCTGCTATTGAGCTGATGCTTATTTTCTGCCTCAGAGTCTCCTGGACAGGAAGCCTGGGCCATCATCATGCTCTAGACAATGCAAATCTGTTCATGCGAGCAGAACCTTCTAGAAACATTTTCTGGACAGGGTCATGATGGCCACTTCTCTCACCCCAGAACCACCTGTCAGGCTTGGGACACCGTTGCCAGCCCAGATACAAGCTGGGCCTGGGGTAGTCAGTGGCTATCTTGGTAACTACAGATCCCTGTAACAAGAAACATCTGACAAAAAGCAGCTTAGGGAAGAGGGAGGGGTTGGCTTACAGTTCCAGGGTACAGTCCGCCATGGAAGGGAAATCATGATGGCAGGAGAGAACGGTGGCTGATCTCGCTGTGTCCCCAGAGTGATGGATGCTGGCTCTCAGCTCTTTTTCATGTTGTATTCAGTCCAGGACCCCAGCCTATGAGATAGTGCCATCTACATTCAGAGTGGATCTTCCCAACTCAGTTAAACATCTCTGGAAACATCCTCCTAGACGTGGCCAAATCCAGTTAATAATGGAGATTCATTATCTCAGTGGCTTTACCATCATCTCAAGTAGCCCTGGGCTACCACCCACCTACTAAGTTAACAAGCTCTATAGGAGGCACCCGAGTGTGGGCAGAGCTTCCTGTGACACTTCCTGTCATCGTGATGTCTGAAGTGGAAACTTAAGGCTTCCTCGGGGTCAGTTGTGTTGGGTGGTATTTTGCTGGGGCGAACACATGAGGGAGTGTTTTCCTGAAGTGGACACAGGTGAGACTCGTGAAGGAAAGTTTCACTAAAGCGGACACAGGAGAGAACATGTGAAAGGACACGTGATGAAGGATTCTTTGCTAACAACACTCATGTATTGGTCCCCCTTGCATCGTGTAGTTGAGGTCCATTTGTTGGGACTTCAAGAACTCGGGCTGATTGGATGCATGTGCTGAGGAAAGACTGGCGCTAAGGCAAGGCACGTGAAGGACATGTGATGTTTGGAGGGTATAAACAGGACTCAACGGAGTGATGGAGACAGAGCTCGGCTTACTGGTACATCTAGCTGTGCAGTGCTTGTGGGTCTTGACTCTTCACTTATCTTTGCTTCCCTGAGAGAAGCTCAGTGGAGAACATCTCCTGGTGTTCCTGCTGCTCCCTCCTGCTGACTTGAGCAGAGGCTGAGGCCTGGCTGTCTCTGCAAGGTTGTGTTACCACTGTTGCTAACCCAACTTTACATAACTGGACTGTGAAGTGTTTGCAAGTGAATCGAGCTGCCGCTGCTTGCTAACCTGTGAACTGAACTGTTGATTTCCTGACAACACAGACAGGAGATGTTCCAAAGAACCTTTCTAAACAGGTCCACTTCTTCTATATCCTTTCCTACTACCTCTGGTGGATGGTGGGCTACAAGGGATGTTAAAGTGTTTAAGAACCGTCATTAAAAATAGGATTTGAAAATATTAAAGTTGGGGTCGGAGCGAGTAGGACCAGAGCAAGTGGGGCCAGAGAGCAGCCACATACATGACGGCTCACGGCCATCTGTACAGCTACAGTGTACTCATACACATAAAATAAATCTTTAAAAAATATTAAAGTTACAGATGTCTGTCTATTGGGGTTAGTGGTCAAGGAAGTCTGTAGTGGTCTAAGATGGATCACCTGTATGTATTTTCTCAATATTTATTTATTTGTATTCCATGTGTGTGGTATTTTGCCTACACTTACATCTGTGTACCACATGTGTGCCCATTGCCCAAGAAGATTAGAAGAGAACATTGGATCCCCTGGAACTGGAATTACAGATACCAGCCTGTGAGCTGCCACCTGGGTGCTGGGAACCGAACCGGGGTCCTCTGCAAGATTAGTACATGCTTTTTACCACTGAACCATCTCTCCAGCCCTGTGCTGTGTCTTTGAACTGAGCTAGGGAACTGCCAAGGATGCCATAGTCCTGGAGGAAGGAGTTCCTGAGGAGTCACTGTGTGTCAGGCCTTAGGAATAGTCATAAATACCAGCCTACATTCCTGCCTTCTTGGGCTAGAGAGTTCAGCATGCAGAAAGATACAAAAACTGTAATTACCCAGTTATGTGGGTGGGGGTATGGAATGGTTGTCCATGAGATGCTGAGATCCATGAGCGTGTATAGCAGGAAGAGGCCAGGGAGTCTGAATGAGCCCTAAAGGATGAGGAATGGGGCACATGTGTGTGCACATGTATGTGTGTGCAGTATGCCTGCTGCTAACCTGTGAACTGCTTAGAGACCTGTTAGGGAGAGTGCCTAGATGGTGGTGCAGCAATGGATAGATGGATGCCTGGCTTGCTGGATATATGGATGGATCGATAGATAATTGAGTCTTCCATGCAATGAGAATCTGCTGTGCAGAAGGTCAGAGAAAGTGTGACTCTTGTACTTGACACAAATGACTGTTGCAGAAAATGTCAGGAGCTTAAGATATGAAGGTGGAGAGGTGGACAGACAGACGGGATTAGCTTACAAGCCCCTCACTGCACAGCTTCAAGACACCAAACCACAACCTGAATGGCGCCCCGTGGAATCGGGAGAGACAGCGACCTGCAAGCCGGGATTGTGTAGTGCAAGGCCTTGTATCGAAGGCAAGGGTGAAAGGTTCTCTGAGTGGTGGGGAAGCAGAGAAGGGCTTGAGTATTTGGGGATGAGACTGGTTTCCATCTGTGGGGTACCTGAAAGCTGCGCCGTCTCCCTAGAAATCCCCATGAAGCTAGGCGCGCTTAACTTCTGGGTTTTTTTGGTTTTTTGGTTTTTTTATTTTTTTATTTTTATTTTATTATTATTATTATTATTATTTTTGGTTTTTGTTTGTTTTTCGAGACAGGGTTTCTCTGTGTAGCCCTGGCTGTCCTGGAACTCACTCTGTAGACCAGGCTGGCCTCGAACTCAGAAATCCGCCTGCCTCTGCCTCCCAAGTGCTGGGATTAAAGGTATGCGCCACCACTGCCCAGCTAACTTCTGTTCTTTTTACTTTGTACCACATGCAGCTGCCCAGCAGAGTGGTGGACACTGGGTTTTAAATGCGTATGAATTCCAATTTAAATAGCCACGGCAGCCAGGTGTGGCTTCATAGGGGACAAACAGTTGAAGGATCTGGCTGGGACTGAGCAAAGTCCAGTCACATATATGCCTCGGTAGCAAGTCTACCCGAGACATTTTCTTGCCGAGCTGAGGCCTCAACTTCCCCTTCCCACAGGTTTCTGTCCATGCTGAGGCCAGGGTGCAGTGGGCTGTGGTAGGGACAGGGTCTATGAGGATGGAGCTGAGCAGCTTTCCCAACCCCTCTCTGTTCCTGAGACTTGAGGGCTGTTCTAGTGTCCATCCCTGCCTCTGCCCTGGCGTCTTTGAGGCAGTTGATTGACAGTTGTCCTGCAGCATACACAGCTCCCTAACCTGCTCCCTCCACCAGAGACACATTACTAAGGAGACTTCCTCAGTCAGCCCTGCCTGGCTGCATGAGCTACTGGCAGGAGACAGTGGCGTCGTTGGGTGTTTGGTATGTGACCTTGGCTCATGTGAGTGGGGTGTGAGAAGGCTCAACAGGGCATGACCAGCCTGTTCCTCCCACTCGCAGGGTCCCATGCCCCTCTTCATCAGTGACAGTGGCCCTTCCCACAAAGCAGCTTGTATACATGTCCTCAGGCAATCACCCCTCATCGGTCTTCTGGCCCAGAATTCCACTTACCTACTCAGTGATCAGCCTAAGAAAGCTGGAACCAGGGCAGCCCTCCTAGCGCCCCTTAGACAGTAGATGGTCCCGAGAGAGAG
>NW_022196897.1:144729547-144736954 GCF_008632895.1 Mastomys coucha
AGAGAGAGAGAGAGAGAGAGAGAGAGAGAGAGTGCTGTGGGTCCAGTGGACCCTGCTGTTGGCCCTGTGGGTAGCTCCCATCATGGGGAGAGACATAGCTGAAGGCTGGACAGGGGGAATCTCTGTGCTGAATAGGGTGGGGCCGTGCAGGCTGACAGACAGGCTAGCTTCTCATTTTTTACTCTTCGCATATGGCTTCTAGCCGACATTGAGACCCTGGATGGGACAGGGTAAGGAGAAAGGACACTGAGGGGATGGGAGAGGAGCTCTCTAATGCTATTTGTATGTTCTGGTTTTCCTCACTTCCCGTATCTACCCACCACCTCAGAATACACTCATACACAGGACGGACACACACACACACACACACACAGAGGCATACACACAAACAGATGTGTATATATATATGCATGTGATGGGCATGTGGGTAACTAAAGTCTAGGACAAGTGGTAGTAACACCTCTACCCCACTTCCCAAAAGCTCAGTAGATCCAGCGAGAGCATTTGACATGCACTGGTAAGCCACCATGTGTGCAGGATACAGCTATGCTAATAAAACCAGGGGTAGCCAGAGGTACCTATAATACCATGCACTGAGCACAGACCTGATGCTAAGCCCCTGACATGGCTCAACTTGATGTCATATGACCCCATGTCAGCATCATTCCCATTTTACTGATAAGAAAACCGAGGTGGTGAGAGAGAAGTGTGTTGATCGTGATTGTCCTGTCAGTAAGACTTCAGGGTGTAGATTTTAGGGATAAAAAAGTACTTCATATTTGACAAACCATGCCCACTTCTCAGCTCAGCCAGGCGTAGTGGCACCTCTGGTGAGTCAATTCTTCTGGAGGAAAACTGTACATTTGAGATCTTCTGGGGCTACATAGCAAGTTCCAAGCTAGCCTGGGCTACTTAGCAAGACTTTCTCTCAAAATAAAAAAGGTCAGAGGTGTGGCTCAGTGGTAGAGCACTTGCCTAGCATCATGCACAAGTTCCCACTCCCAGCACTGTCAAAAACAAACCCTCCACAGTGCTCAAATCAGTGACTGGCACCAAAGAAGACGGGACAGTTGTCAGCACTTGTATGTGTGACCCGTTCTGTGCCTCAATTTCCTCATCTGTGAAATGAGGATGCTGTTCAAATCTCATTCCCCTTCTGTTGGGAATAAGTAAGAGCATTTACAGTGGGGTCTGGAGGAGGGTGGGTCTTGTTGGGTTCCCACACGTGAGTGACAGGAACCTCACTCCTGTCCCTTCCTCTTGCAGTACGCTACTTCCTGAAGAACAAGGTCAGCCCTGATTTGTGCAATGAGGATGGATTAACAGCCTTGCACCAGGTAAGCAGGCTTTGGGACTCTGGGGTTCCCTGGCCTCTCTGCTCCCTGATAACTCGTTCCCCAAACTCTCTGGGAAGAGGCATCGTGAGACAGGAGCACAGAGAGCCCAGCTGAAAGGCTTTTGTCCTTTGGAGATGCCTGTGTCTGTCCCAGACAGGCTCTCAGAGCTCCTGGGTGCACATACACACACATGCAGTGACAGAGTGACAGGCTCTGAGGACAGGGGCTCTTTGTTCACTGTGTCCTCACAGGCAGCTGAGAAAATTCGAGTAGAAGTTGAGAATTGACAGAGAGTATTCACAGCCACCAGGACAACCCACTCACCCTGAGGACAAAGCCGATTGACTGTTTTGTTGTCTAAGGTCACATGGCTAAGACCTATGGCCATGAAGTGGGTGCTATCAAACACACGTCCTTTCCAAGGGAGTGTGGTGACAACCCTCCCCTGCCTGGCGCCTTGGCCGTCACCACCCACATAGAAGCTTTGTCTTCCATGGCCAGCCTGTAGCCCCCAAGGGTCAGTCCTGCTGGAATTCTTTCTCCAAAAGCTGAAAGTTCGCCCTAGTTCAGAGCTCCATTGTGCCTCCTCCTTCCTAACGCTGAGGGTAAAGGTGAAATCTCAGGTGCCCCGCCCAAGACCCTGGAGGCCTGACCTGTCCAGTCTCTGCTCCTCCCCAGCTCCTAGGCCTGGTCCCCGCCTTTCAGGTCCTCCACAGTGGGCTCCTCTCCATCATTTGTTTTCCGTCGCCATGTGCTCACTCAGTAGCTCCTGTCCCCAGAAGGAGCTTAAGAGCTAGGCTGTGACAGAGGCACTCTCTTCTTCCAAGGGACCCCCCTCTTCTCTTGTCATTTAGCATTAGGGTGACACTCTGAGATGACCTCATCCCAGAAGCTGAGCCTCACCACAACACAGCTTGCATCTTCTGTCCAGCATCTTTCCCCATGCTTGCAGACCATAGGCACTCAACAGGTGCCCACTGAATCAGTGAAAGGCCACACCTGACGCTTCCCTGTGCCCGTTGCCTGAGTCTCTGAGCAGATGGACTTGAGGGTAGCCTGGCGGGGCGAAACCAGGCAGCTGGAACCCCATGGACTGAGACAAGCCACACATATCTACCCATAAGATGCTGGGACAAGGCCCCGCTCACAGTGTTCTGGTCTGAGCCCGAGGGCTGTCCGCATGTACTCTCGGCCCTTCCTGTCCTCCAGGGCCTCAGGCACCCACACTTAGGCAACTGCCGCAGTAACCCCAGTGAGTCTTACCCAAGGAACACCCCAAATTCCAGCGTCATTTACTCCGGAGGCAAGATCCTTAGTCTACCCTGGACTTGAGACCTAAAAGGCAACCACTGAGGCTGGGTAGTATTTGCTAGCCAGAGGCCTAGTGATAGGATAGCCATAAGGATAGTTAGATTTGAGGCCTGGAACTGTCACTCACTTGCGTGTGACCTTGGGCAAGGTCCTTACTCTCTGTGTGCCACAGTTTCCTCTCCTGTGAAAGAAATAGCCTCCGTCTCCCTGAGTTGCAGAGCAGCTGCTGTAAAATGTTAAGCAAGACTTACAGCAGTAATGGGGCTGAAGAGAAGGCTTCACGGCAAAGAGCACATACTGCTCTTGCAGAGGACCAGAGTTCAGTTCCTAGCTCCTGTCTCAGGCTCACAACTACCTGTACCACCAGCTCCAGGGGGTCTGACTCCCTCTGCTGGCTTCCACGAGCACCTGCATGTATACATGAATATGCCTACATGCACACAAACAAACATATGCACGCAATTAAAGATTTTTTTTAATAATCTTATTTGAAAAGATTTGAATTATGGGACTGGAGATACGGCTCAGAGGTTAAGAGCACTGGCTGCTCTTCCAGAGGTCTTGAGTTCAATTCCCAGCAACTGCATGGTGGCTCACAACCATCTGTAATGAGATCTGGTGCCCTCTTCTGGTTGCAGGCATACATGTAGATAGAACAGTGTATAGATAGTAAATACATGCATCTTTTTTAAAAAAAAGATTTAAGTTATGATTACAGTTTATCATATATGCATAGTAGATACATAAATCATATTTAAAAGATTTATGATTACAGTTTATCATGTGCCTAGTTCACAAAACACCGCAGTGGTATATCTCCTTTTGATCTTCCTAGCCACCCTCAGAAACATTGTTACCCTGTTTTACATCTCAAGAAACTAAGGCTCCGAGCAGCTCTATTCTGTGAACCTTTTCACAAAGATGGGAATAAATGTTCCATGTGTCTGTAAGGACCAGCACAGTAGCTACAGAGTTCTGTGGTTAATGTGACAAGAACTGGATTCTAACTCTTAGTTAGTTTTAGTGAATTTAAAGGCGGATGGGCCACCTGGATGTGAAATCTCTGGGTTCTAAGTCAAACGGTGAATGACGGCAGAGCCAGGGCTAACAACTGTAGCCTTGACTGTCTGGATACTGTGGTTAGAAGAGCCCCAGGGTTCTCTCTAGGTGCTATCTTTGCCTTCATAAACTTTTGGGGGCCCTCTCTTGAATTTGGGGTTCCTTTTATTCCTCACCACCCTACCTCCTCTTCTTCCTTGCTGATCACATGACCTCCTCAGGTCTAGCTTTTCTTGGGGGCTACTGAGCCTCTGGGAGTACACAAGGAGCTACGGTAACTGCCCAGAGTCTGAGCTTAGCTATGTAGAACTCTCCCCTAACGCTACCCCCGCCACGCTTGGCTTGGGCTCCACTTTCGGAGGGTTCTTAGGAGGCTGGCCCACAGATTCTTATTCTTGGTCATTCAACAGTCCCTTTTGCTCACCCACTCTTGTGTCAGGTTAGGGGCAGGGAGTTAGGAAACGGCCTTGCTTACAGATGGTGTGGTGTGATGTGACCAGAGGGCTAGAAATAGCAGCTGGGGTGACGCTGTGTGGTCAGCGTTCACACGGTAGAAACAAGCAGAGGTAGAATCTGTGCAGCCTGAAGCTTGAAGCTGTTGGCTTGCCTGAAAGGAGAAGTGAGACAGGTTTCCAAGAGGAAGGACACCTGTGCTGGCACTTGAAGTAAGAGCTTATGAGTATTGTATGCATATGAGTAAAAGGAGTTTGCCAGATTGAAAAGGAACAGCATTTAGAGCAGAGGTAACACCCACAGAGACTTGGGAAAGCTGCTTTTGCAAGTTGGAGTGTAAGGGAGTAATTAGAGGCACAGAGGAGGCAGGACTGGCCAGGTTGAGAACGGGACCTTCAGAGTCAGGCTGTTTTGGACCTTATAGATTGATTTTGTTATTGTGCAGGTAACCTGTGTCTGTCTTTCTGTCTTTCGGTCTTTCCCTTCTCTCCCCCTTCTTTCTTTCTTTCTTTCTTTCTTTCTTTCTTTCTTTCTTTCTTCCTTCCTTCCTTCCTTCCTTCCTTCCTTCCTTTCTCTCTTTTTTCTCTTTCTCTTTCTTTCTCTCTTTCTTTCTCTCTTTCTTTCTTTCTTTCTTTCTTTCTTTCTTTCTTTCTTTCTTTTTCTTTCTCTCTGTTCCTCTCTCTCTTTCTTCCTTCCTTGCTTTCTTCCTTCCCTCCTTATTTGATTAACTTAATTAGGATCTTGCTATGCAGCATGGGCTAGCCTTGAACTATGATCCTACTGCCTTACCTCCCTAGGACTGAGAGTGCTGGATATTAATCCTGAATGAATCTCTTTCTCGCTATGTGTGTGATGTTGTGCTTCTTTGAGCCAGTGGGGAGGAGAGGCCTCCCGGGCTTGTTCTGGGGGTTAAATGCTGCAGTGAATGGCCAGGGCTCTGCCTCGTGCCTGGCTCTACAGGTCTTCCAAAAGTATCAGCCATTACTGTTGATAATAAAGCGGCTTGCTGTGACTTCCCAGCTGTGTGTTGCTACATCCAACAGGGAAGGCTGGGACACCCGCAGAGCCTCTGAAGGCTAGCCAGGCAGTTCAGGTCTACTTCTCTTGGACAGTGGAACCTTCTGAGATGTGCAGAGGTCACACTGCAAGACTAGGTACAGTCAAGCAGAGGGCATCTGGAGGTAGAGATGACACAGCGCATGCTGAGCACCAGGGATGGAGACAGACACTTAGGAGCACTCAGCTGGCTCTCTATTGGATGTGGGAAGTGAAGAGGCAGGAGAAGTCAGCTTTGTACAGGTGCCATTTCCCCCGTGGTTCCATGGTGACTGCAGAGCCTGCTCTCTCTTCTCCCACACACGTACCACTCGTCCTCATAGACACCTCTGCACCAGTGCTGGGGTCACTCCCACAAGACCCCACAGCTCTGGGTATGCAATCCCCGGGTCCTATCTCCTTACTACAGGGGACTACTTACTTCCTTTCTACCGATGCCTGCCTCCAATGCCTGTGTCGCCCTCTAGTGGTTATATTGTGCTACTGCATGGTTCTCCTGCCCCATTGGACAAGAGAAGCCCTAGAGGTCTGATCTTTCCTGGTCTGTCCAGAAAAGTGCCTTCAGACCTAGCCTTGGTAGACCAGTTGGTAGAAAGAACTGGCTCAGTGGCACCATCTGTGCACACAGCTGCTCCTTTCCTGTGTGTTCTTCTGGTGCAGCGAGTCCTTGCTGGCTGGGGATATGTTTGGGGCTATGGTAGTGTCCCACCCCACCCCCACCTGGCATCAATGTGCTTACACAGGAGCCCCTGATCTTCTCCATAAATACATGTGTGTGTATGAACATACACACACACATATGTTGGCCAGGCCAACACTATCCCTTAACTAGGTGACTTCAACATAGCCTCTCTCTGTCCCTCTCAGTGTGGCTATGGGCCCTCGCACAATCATGTGCATGCACTTGAATGCAACATACACACACACACACACACACACACACACACACACACACACTACCCTTCATGTTGCTCTGAAAACCAAACCTGGCTTACCTGCACAGCAGGGGTGAGCTCACGTCCCTTGATACACCCGCAGAGTGGCCACTGACCCACCCACTGTCCCCACCTTTGTTCTCCCTGGATGAGGCTGCGTCCCATGGCGAGCCATTCACTCCCTGTCCCTGGAACCTGTGTTCTCTTGGGGGAGCTGCAGGATTGGACCCTCCCACCTCACTGGGGCTCATCCACCTAGGCCCACAGCTCCACCCAGGTCTGAGCACAAGCAGGCTATCTCTGCTGAGGTGTCTGTGCCAGAGCCCCCGGAACTTGCTGGGAGGAGTCTCAGTCACCTGGGGACTTCCGTGAGATTTGCATTCCCAGATCTGAAGTTCAAACAGGGATGCAGGGCCATACTTTGGAGGCTGCCACGCCAAAGGAGGGTGTGGGCAGAGACTCCTGCAACACACCTGAGCAGTCCTGCTTGAACTGAAGGGTGAGTTAAGAGTCCCCTTAAGATGTCGCCTAGAGAAAGCTGTCTGGGATTTTAAAAGCTCATTGAAATTGTATACAGTCCCACTGACACTCATAAAAACACTTTGTAGCTGACTGGGCCATTTGCAGAGGCTATTTTTATCTTTCTTATTATTAACTTCTTCTCTAAGAGGTAAAGCACCTCCCCCAAAGTCCTGGGCAGAACTTACCACACGGAAGCAATACAGCTGGACTCAAACTCAGGCTCTGTCTTCGAAGTCCTTCTTGGGAATCTCTTGTGGGGAGTGTGTGAGCAGTGTCCCCTCCAGGGCATGGCTGTGCCTGACCTCACTCTGCCTCTGTATCCCTCCCAGTGCTGCATTGACAACTTTGAAGAGATTGTCAAGCTGCTGCTTTCCCACGGTGCGAACGTGAACGCCAAAGACAACGAGCTGTGGACCCCCTTGCACGCGGCAGCCACCTGCGGCCACATCAACCTGGTGAAGATCCTCGTTCAGTAGTACGTGCCCATCCCTCTGTGGGGCAGCCAGTTTGTCCCCTCCACAATGGCATCTTCCATGCGCATTAGTCCTCCTCCTTGCCCACCTTCCCGCTCTTCCAATCCCCCTCCATCTGCTCCCTTATCATCACTTTTATTTACTCTATCTTCCTGCCCCAAACTCCCCTTCTGACTCTATCTCTGTGTCTTTACTGCTTTCTCCTTCTCTCCATCACTCCTGACTTCTCTGTCTTTTTATGCTCTTTCTTTGTAGGTTTTT
>NW_022196897.1:144737292-144737790 GCF_008632895.1 Mastomys coucha
TACACTGGGGCATAGAACCTTCACAGGGCCAAGGGCCTCTCCTCCCATTGATGACTGACTAGGCCATCTTCTGCTATACACATGCTGCTGGAGCCATGAGTCTCACCATGTGTACTCTTTGGTAGGTGGTTTAGTCCCCGGGAGCTCTGAGGGTACTAGTTAGTTCATATTGTTGTTCCTCCTATGGGACTGCAAACCCTTCAGCTCCTTGGGTCCTTCCTCTAGCTCCTTCATTGGGGACCCTGTGCTCAGGATGGCTGTGAGCCTCTACTTCTGCATTAGTCGAGCACTGGCAGAGCCTCTCAGGAGACATGCTGTCTCTTTCTTTTACAACTTTTACTCTTCTTTCCAGTTTTTGTGCCGCAATGCCAACGATGTACACACTTCACACTTCTGGCCATTTTCACGGGTACAGCCTTATTGAGAACTGTCACCACCATCCATCCCATCCATCTCTGAAACTCTCTTCACCTTGCACAGCCCACAACTATCGACCAG
>NW_022196897.1:144738018-144750305 GCF_008632895.1 Mastomys coucha
ACCCCGCCCTGCACCAGCAGCTCATTTAACTGCAAGCAATGCTTATCTTTTCATGACAGGATTCTTTCACTTAGCACAATGTCCTCAAGGTTCATCCATGTTGTAGAGGGCTCAAAGACAGATTGGGTGTCCATTGGTCCGTTGATGGACGCTGGTTGCTGTGACCCTTTGGCTGCGGTGCGTGGTGGTGCCGTAGACAGGGCTCTGCTTCCCGTTCATTTGGAAATATACCCAGATGTGGAATTGCTGGGCTCTGTAATAACCATTTTTAATTTTTAAAGGGATTTTTCTAATGTCTTCCTAGTTCCCCATTTTATACTCTGAGGGCCTGTGCCCGGCACCGGGCACATGAGCTAGGAAAGCAAGGCCAGTGGGTAGAGTCCTAGAGACTGATGGCATCTGAGTTCAGGGACAAGGGATGGAGAACAGATGACCACTCCAACAGGTCTTGGCAGAGCATCAGAGACCCATCAATGGCTGCCCTGGAGGTCCCTGAGGTCAAGGGAAATAGCAGCTTCATGTACTTTCCCGCTGGTCTGTATTGGAACCACCCGAGGCACGAGGGTGAAATACACTTCCCCCAACCTCCTGGGTTCCTGCAGGGTAGTGGAGAAAATCCACAGAGCTGCATATTGTGTTCATGGCTACCTAGGGATTTCTGCCAGAGAGCCCTACAGCCATACCTGGGTACCACTCTCATCTCTGTTGCTGGGATAAATACTCTGGCAGAACACAACTCAGGGGAGAAGGGATCTGTGCGGTGGCCTGCAGTTCCAGGTTACAGTCCTTCCTTGTGGGAGATGAAGGCGGGAACTCAAAGCAGCTAGTCACCATGCTCAAGGGCAGAGAGAAATGACTGCACTGATTGCTTAGCACTCTTACAGCTCTCTGCTCGTACATAGACCAGCACCCTGAGTTAGCGTTCTCTACACAGGCCAGGGCCCAACACCCGGGATC
This sequence comes from Mastomys coucha, assembly GCF_008632895.1. NCBI lineage: Eukaryota > Metazoa > Chordata > Mammalia > Rodentia > Muridae > Mastomys > Mastomys coucha. The sequence continues at coordinate 144,738,976 of NW_022196897.1, forward strand.
GATGCCACTCGCTTTCAGGCTGAGTCTTCCAATGTCAATTAAAGCAATCGAGATAATCCCGCAAAGACATGCCCCATGGGCCAACCTGATCTAGACCATGCTTCATTGAGACTCTTCCCCGGGCAGATTCTAGGTTATGTCAGATTACCCATCACAGGTGCCATTGGCCTGAAGGGGCAGCTCTTCTAGGGTGTCCCTGGGCTCTGTTCTGCCCATGTCTTGGTCAGCTCTTTGGGTAAAGGATTCAAAGAGGAGGTATATGCATACTGGTGAAGGCTGGCATAGAACATGGAATAATGCATGACGTAGAACATAGGACCTGTCTGACCCATGAGAGACCTGGGTTTGCATCTTGACCCTATCATATTCAAATTGTGTGGCCTGAGACATGTGATTGAGCCTTTCTGAGTCATTGTCTCCTCTTGAGTGAGGTGAACCACACTGTAACACCCCTTGGGGAAGACTCCTTTTAATAATGTGGGCAAGGGACTTACATCTATCCTGGTTTCAAGAGGTAGTGGGTGAGAGGTCTTGTTCCTGTTTATATCCTTTCTATTATTGTTACCAGAGAGGGCTTTGCCATCTGTCTGGAAGCGCCTATCTGCTGATGGAGCTCAGCTGAGACCTTGGTCATTTCCTGCTGGGACCCTGGGATTCGGAAACACTGCATTCCCTGGATATGTGGTGGGATGGGAGGGGCATCACTTAGCAAGGATACATCTCCATGGGGTCATGGCTGCTGGGGAGTGTAATGGATGAGAACCCAGATGATGGGGAGCAGCCAGACCAACCCAGACAGCCCTTCTCGGCTCTCATTCTGACCGTTTCTCTGCAGTGGGGCTGACTTGCTTGCTGTCAACTCTGATGGAAACATGCCATATGACCTCTGCGAGGATGAACCCACCCTGGATGTCATCGAGACCTGCATGGCGTACCAAGGCAAGGGGGAGCAGTGTGTTATACCATGGGCATAGTGAGGTCCTGCAGTGAACACGGTTCCAATGGATGGGAGCAGCACAGTAGCTGGCTCTGTACCTGCCAGCCTCGTGCTCAGCTCCCAATAACTGGGACAGGTCCTTGTGATTATTGTCATCTGTATGGTTAAAAGACAGGGACGTGAAAGGGCCTTGTAACACATGCAGAGGGAGACATTGTTCTCCCTGTCACCCACACACGCGGGCGGCCTCAGCTGGCCTCCTCTCCTGTTTGTCAGCTGTGACAATCAATTCAGTCAACACTCACCATAAAGATGTGTCCCCATTTTGGGAACATGGGGAGAAGTCAAGAACATTTGGGGGTGATACTCAGTGCCAGGCACCAAGCTGGCTGCCAGGGGCCCAGATAAACAAGATGTGGGCTGGTCTTGGCTCACAGTGAGCTTTAGAGGGAAGTGCATGTAACAGAGATACCTGCCAGTCCCAGCTCCCTATGAGCATGCCTGCGAAGCACCCTCTCCTACAAAAGGTCTTAAATCCAGACCTGTAGCTGTGGCCCGGGGTCCTGCCCAGCCCTCTTCTCACCCTTCTCCTCAGGTCTCCGTGGTTACTATCGAATTGGCTCTCTTACTCCCTGGAACTTGCATTTCCCCCATTAATTTCCTGTAGAAAGTTTTAAAAATAACTTTTGTGCCAACCTGGTGAAACTGTGGACTCCGCGATAGAGTTATAAAGCCATTGGAGTCTAAAGGAAGTCGATCAGGTCGTCTTTCAACATAGAAGCCATTGATTCTTTCAGGGGTTGGATGATGTGGTATGAAATCACCCCGAGTTTCTCCTGACCATAGGCTCATGGGCACCGCTAATTGTTCTGATGGTAGGAAATACTAACTTAGGTAAAGGTTAGTCAAAATAGGCATGTAACGTTTTAAAATCCCTTCAGATTTACAGATTACCCCAAATTCTACCCAAGGGAACTTGATCCCATGGTTTATTGTTGTTGTTGTTGTTAATGGTGTTGTTGTTGTTAATGGGTCATTGTGTTCTCTCCTTAAGGCAGTAGCCACCAGTAACAGGCACACTTTTGTTAGCCAGGATTTGGGCTGTAATAGGTCTCTCTGGGGCTGGAATGGCTCATGCCTGAAATCCTAGCATATAGGTTTTCATATGCTGTATTTTGGAGGCCGAGGCAGGAGAGTTGTCACGAGTGTGAGGCTAGCCTGGGCTACAGAGTGAGACCCTGTCTCAGAGAACAAAAAGTGAAAGTCTTTCTGGGTCCTTCTAGCTCTTCTCCGAGTCCCTATTTGAAGTTAGTATCTTCACCGATGGAATCATTCTTACAAAAGCAATGTGTTATCTATTATGTATGGTGCTGAAAGCATAGTGTGTATATGAGAGAAAGGAAAGCAACAGACCCTCGTCAAAAAGGGTGACCAGCACTGTCTAGGGAGGTGACATAGGTCAGCACCTAAAGGCAGGTGCTCCAACTTAGCAGGTAGAATAACAGGCATGAAGTGAGTGAGGCCTACTAGGTGCCAGGAAAGAATGGGCCTTGCCCTGTGAGTTAACCCACAGTGTTTGTGTTCAACAGACCTGGGGACAAAGATCTTGGGCATATTTGTGTACCGGGTGAATGGCAGACTCTGGGGAGCAGGAACTGTGCGCCCCCTCTGTGCCTTTTCTCCTCTGCTTGGGACCCAGACACGACACTGTTGAGTAACCTCTCACCTCTGTGCAGGCATCACACAGGAGAAAATCAACGAGATGCGAGCAGCTCCTGAGCAGAAGATGATTTCAGACATCCACTGCATGATAGCAGCGGGCCAAGATCTCGACTGGATAGATGGCCAGGGTGCTACACTGGTGAGGAGACGGGCCAGGCCATGTGGGTTGGGGGCAAGAACCAGAACCAAGACCAGCTAGGGCTGCATTGGGTCTGGTTCCTGGTAAGGTGAGACCTCTGGCCTCCTCCAGACCCCCTGCTGCTCCTGGGATGTAGAAGATTAAGGCTCAAGATGCAGCCATTCTCACCTGGGGCTGGGTATTAGGAGCTGGCTTGGCTCTGATGTCCACCTGCATTGTCTCCATGGCAATGCCTATCCTCTTCTCAAGGACTGCCATTTGCCCACTCAAAGACACAGTCTTGCTTTGTATCATCTGTCCCCTGCATCCTGTGCCCTCGAAACCACGGCCCTTCCCATTTCACCTTTACCTGAGGTCACTGTAATAGATTCTACCCATCACCCCATCACTCCATCCATCCACCAGTCTGCCCATTTATCCATCAGTCCGCCCAGTCGACACATTACAAAGACCTCTGCGTCACAGACTTTATTAATCCTTGGAGAGAGAAAACAGAGCCTTCCTCTCTTTCTCAGAGCCAGCTAGTTAGCTCCACCAATCCTTATAGACCAGTTCTTGCTGTCAGCAGCTTTAGGAAAGCTTGTCTTTGCCTCCAGGCCCTCAACAGTGGAAATGCAGTGCTGGGGAGGGTCTGTCTCTGCCATCTCTAAGTGGAAAACTGAAACAGAGCTCAGGTCTGGCCACCGTCCTAGGCTTAGGCAGGCCATGGGCACCTGGGAGCCCAGGTGCTCCAGCTCAGCAGACAGGGCTCAGCACTATTAGGCTAGCCTCACTGTACTTAGACTTGGGGCCTCAGATTTGTTGATGGGCTTCTGTCACTTACCCCTGAGCTCTAACCTCTGCTTCCTCTACTACTATTAGGAAAGCCCCTGCTCAGATCTCCTACTGAGCTCAGCACTGAAGAATGGGGTCGGGTAGTGATAGTAAAAGCTACTGACTTTCCAATGACCCCAGCCACTGACCCAGACACGTTACTAAATCTTTCTAGTAAACTGGAGTGTAAAAGTATCTTTTATTCGCTTGATGTAAATTGTTGTCTCTAAGGCTTTCTGCCTCAGTCTGCTAACCTAGGCATGGTCCCGGAAGCTTCCAGCCTCCACACAATGTTATCTAGGCCTAGAATGTTTTTAGTTTCAGACACTTGCTGCTGAGTAAGCTCACCCCTTCCTGGACTTTGGCTGTCTGGTTCAACTAAGCTGTTTTAGCTCAAACTCCTTTCCAAGCTGACTGTTTCAATTTGGCTTCTCTCTCAGCCTCTGACTGTTTGCTCTGCTTGGCCTCAAACCAACTCTGGCAGTCTGTTCTAATCTTCTGGCTCCTTCTCTGGCTTGTTCTGTCCTCACCTGTGGCTAGCTTGTTCTTTCTCTGCAGCCTGCCTCTGTACAACCCTCCTCTCTGCACGGCTCTCTGATGTAGCCCCCCTTTCCTCTCTGTCCTTGTGAGAGCTGGCCAGATCCTATTCTGTCAGATCTTTCTCTGATGTGTCACTTTGTCTTCCCTCAGCTAGACATCACCTTCAAACATGGGTGTTTCCTTCTACACACTAACTTTACCCTCATCGTTTGGGATTAAAGGCATGTACTAAGTGCTGAGTCACGCCAGAACTCGAAACAGGTTTTTGCAGGAAATAACACACAATTTCAGAGTTCACAGTGTGATCAGATATCCTGCAACCCTGGAGGCAACAGTGTCTTCCTCACAGGACCGCTGGGAGGACTGAGTGGCATTCAGCAGGCGTTGAGACAGTCTGAAAACTCAGTCTCTACTGATGCCACTTTCCTTCCTTATCTCTGTCTCCGAATCTCCTCACGTGTGTTAGGCAAATGCTATACTTCTGAACTATATCCCCAGCCCTCATTTATTCTTTTCTGAAATAGGGTCTTGCTATACAGCCCAATCTGACATTGAGCCCATGATCCTTTTGCCTCTTTGCCTTCCAAGTGACGGGACTCACCAGGCAAGGGTCACCATGCTGGCCCCAGCAACCTTCCTCTTCATTAGCACTCTCCCCAGATGAATCATACTTTTTATTTCCTGTATAAGTCCGTGCTGTGACCCTGTGCTTAGAGGTATCTGGCTGGCCAGCAGGATCTATTCTTCACAACTGGCAATCATCAGACACAGAAATTAGACACCATACCACAGATTTATTCTGAAAATTAAAAAAGGAAAGCATGCTCTTATCAGGACCTCAGAGTAACCTCTCCATGCAGGAAACACGTGACCATCGGGGCCACATCTTAACTTGAGCTATGACTTAGGTGTCCCGGTGACTTCCATCACAGACCCCCAAACCCTTCCCATCCTCTGGATCATTCCCAGTCTTCAGCTGGCCTCTCTAGACTGTCCCTTCTGTCCCTCTCTGTGGCAGAACAGTGGTTTCTCTTCATCCCACCTCCTTCTCCTTCCTTCCCTCATTCTCAGGACAGACCCTATCACCATGCTCACCACCCAGTGCTAAACACTTCCCTTTCTGAGGGATCAAACAAATGGGACAACTGAGGTCTGCTGGGGGCAGCCATGGCAGGCAGCTTCTAACGGTGCTGAGTAGAAGAGTTAAGGCCTCAGCCTCAGTGGTGACTCATGTACATAATCCCAGTACTTGTAAAAGCTGAGGCAGAAGAACCCTTGCAAGACAAGGCTATGTCGGGCTACAGAATAAGACCTTTTCTCAGTAACTAACAATGAATGAATGAATGAATGGACAGACTAGCTGGGACCTCAGCATAGGCAGTCTTATCAATTATCTATTGCTGCATAACAATCAGCCCTACAGGGTAGATTCTTTAGAGTAAACATGTAGCAGTAAATATTTAAAGTCCTCTCTAAGCTCCTCCTGACTGGTGCATGCCCAGATCTGCACACGCCCAAGAGCTCTGGATTCACAAATGAAAGACACACACTTGCAACCTTTATATTTAATATGCCTTAACTAGCTCAATGGCTGGGCACTTCTGAACCTCCCCCCGGCTAACACATACTCCCCTCCGGTATTCCTGAGTTAACACTTTCTTTTTTTGTTTGTTTGTTTGTTTGAGACAGGGTTTCTCTGTATATCCCTGGCTGTCCTGGAACTCACTCTGTAGACCAGGCTGGCCTTGAACTCAGAAATCCACCCGCCTCTGCCTCCCAAGTGCTGGGATTAAAGGCGTGCGCCACCACCGCCTGGCGAGTTAACACTTTCTAAATCTATATTTTATCTTTGCTGCCCTGTTTCCTTCTAGGCAGCCCTCCCATGGGTCGCTTTCTCTTTGCACCCACCTTTTGGCCATTTCACCCTCTTGCTCCTTCCCAGCATGATCCATCCTAGGCCCCTCTCACGACGGACTCCCTTCTTCTCCCTCTCCTGTGGTTTTTCTTGCCCCCAGGAATCCTAAAAGTCCCACCTCTGTCCCTATGCCCAGTCATTGGCTACTGGCTCTTTATTGACCAGTCAAGAAACCCAACTGTTGGCAGGGACTCACAGTGGATGTATGAATTCCCATGTGAGCACAAATCAAATCCCCAACGTAAACTCAATGTTCCTGTGTAACAGGGAAGTAAGAAATGCTTAGCTGGGTGACTGACCTGGCTTTTCCCATGAGATTGACCAGGGCTGAGTCACCTTTGAAGTTGGTCTCCTTCATGGTGGTTCCCTTGCACAGCTAATGTTAGTGTTGGCAGCTGGCGGAAGGCCTCAGTTTCTTGCCTCCTTACAACTTCTCCTCAGTGCTACCTGAGGTGGCTGCCTCCACCCCGATGAATCCAAGAAAGCACAAGGTAGGAGCAGCTATGCCTTTCATGCCCCAGCCTCAGATATCATATACTGTCAGCACTTTGTAATGTCCCCTTGGTTAGAAGTAAGTCACTCAGTGCGGTGTATTTTCAAAGGCAGAGTAATCAGAGCCCACATGTGAAAGGAAGATATGTCAAAGAGTAGGTAGGTGCATTTTCAAATGGCCATTTGGACCCCTGAGACCCCTTTTTCAGGGCTAGGTGAAGAGCCCGTCTCTCCTCACCCTTCTACTTCTTTATTTCACACGTAGCAATCCCCTGCAACCTTCCTGGCTGGTGTTGCTACCTCATTCTGTCCCATTCTTTGGTTCCAGGGATGCTCTGAGGCTTGGGGTGAGAAAGAATACTCGGCCTCTCGGGAATGCCAACTTCTTTCCTCTCTTCCAGCTACACATAGCTGGAGCCAATGGATACCTGCGGGCAGCCGAGCTCCTCCTGGACCATGGAGTGCGTGTGGATGTGAAGGACTGGGATGGCTGGGAGCCTCTGCACGCAGCAGCCTTCTGGGGACAGGTACTTCCCACCCACTGTAGAGTAGTCAGGCACAAGGCAAAACTGCCAATGCCGAGTCCTTTGGGCTGGCAGTTTGTGCAAGAGAGTAAGGACCTGCTAAGCCTCTGGCTACAAAGAATGTGTGGGAGATGAGAAGGCTGGGGGTGGGAAGGAGAGGTTGCAGACATGGCCAGTGGCATCCAACAGGATGAGAATCAAATCTGTCCAGTGGAAACCCCCCTTGACTTCTGCTTTGCATGGTTTCTCTAGAGTGTTTCCCAGATGTGGTTTCAGCCTGTGCAGCCATCCATACACACCCAACAGCTGTGGAATTACAGCTGACTCCTCCTGCTGCTCCTCCTTCTTGTAGTAACCTAGGCATGCTGGAAGGAGGCACCAAGTCCATCACTTCTGACAGGTTCTGGAGGTTCTCACGGCTCCAGGTCCCAGGGCTTTCCCTGGGAATCACCTTCCCTCCACCATTCTTTGGGTCACATTCTAAGAGGTCTTGGGTATCTCTCCAACTCCTAGGCTTCCTGATTCCTGGGTATGGGGAACATGAACTTCTTCCTGTGTTGCAGATGCCAATGGCAGAGCTGTTGGTGTCCCATGGAGCTAGTCTCAGTGCCAGGACATCCATGGATGAGATGCCAATAGGTAAGACAGCTTCATACTTAGTATGTACATATTCATCAGTTTTGTGGTTTTGATGGCGAGTAGACATTGGTTGAACATGTGGCTGCATAGATAGGTAGGTAGGTAAGTGGATAGATAGATAGATAGATAGATAGATAGATAGATAGATAGATAGGTAGATAGATAGGTAGATAGATAGATAGATGATTGATAGAGGTATAGATAGATAGATGATAGATAGAGGTATAGATAGATAGATAGATAGATAGATAGATAGATAGATAGACAGGAAATATGATATGGGATATATTGATGGATTGATGACGGATGTGTAGGTGGGTAGATACATAAGTAGATGGACGGGCTGGGAATGAGCCTATGGATGGATGACCAGGTTAGCCAATAGATGGACAGAGAGATTCAGTGGATTGACCGGTGAACCTTACCACTCAATGGGGATTTCTCAGCATTACAAGTTTGCTGCTTGAGGGATCTACTCATTTCTCTCAGATCAGAGAGACTTGCTGACTCTCCCAGAGACTATCAAGGGTATGTGTCTTAGTTAGCTTTTGTGTTGCTGTGATAAAACACTGACCAAAAGCAACTTGGGAAGGAAAGGGTTCATTTGGCTTACATGTCTTTGTCACAGTTCGTCACTGAGGAAACTCAAGGCAGGAGCTGGTGCAGAGGCCATGGAGGAGTCTACTTACCGCCTTGCTCCTATGGCTTGTTCCCCGGCTTTGTTATAGAACCCAGGCTCAATTTGTCCAAGGGTGGCATGACCTACAGCAGGCTGGCCCCTCCCACATCAATCATTAATCAAGAAATGACCCCCATAGACTTGTTCAAAGAGCACTCTGATAGAGACAATCCCTCAATTGAGATTCCCTCTTCCCAGATATGCCCGGGTTTGTGTCAAGTTGACAAAACCTACCAGCTGAGCCCCTAAGTTTTAGCTGGAAACTTCAGGAGTTGGGAGCCCAGTCTCCCGTTCTCACATTCCTCAAAGGAAATAAGCAGGGATTGCTCCCTGTGTGCCCCAGAGTTTCTCAGAGCTTCTGGTAGGTTTGCATTGGTGGCCCCTGTGGTACAGAGCCCCCTACCCTGCCTTCTGCAACTGATTCTTGTACTCCCTCAGACCTGTGTGAAGAGGAAGAATTCAAGGTCCTGCTGTTGGAGCTGAAACACAAGCATGATGTGATCATGAAGTCGCAGCTGAGGCACAAGTCGTCCCTGAGCCGGAGGACATCCAGTGCTGGCAGCCGTGGGTGAGTGGTTACAGGCAGCTAGGGACCTCTGCACATGCCTGCCCGTGGCTCCTGGGCACAGCTTCCCAGCACCTCCTCTGTCCTCCTCAGGAAGGTGGTGCGTCGAGCCAGCCTGTCAGACAGAACCAACCTATACCGGAAAGAATATGAGGGGGAGGCCATCTTGTGGCAGCAGCGGAGTGCAGCCGAGGACCAGCGTACTTCTACCTACAATGGAGACATCAGGGAGACCAGGACAGACCAGGAGAACAAGGACCCGGTGAGGGACCTCCTGCCCTGTCTCAGTGTTGGCCACTGCCTTGGGAAGAGAACGGGTCCCAGCTTGGTCCTACTTCCTCATCCAGGAAATAGCTGGATAGTGCCCTTAAGCAGCTGGCTCCTGTCTGATGGAGGTGGCAAATGTTAAGAAAGTAACCTGTGGGTACATTAGTTAGAGCTGACACCTTTTCACATGCGACGGACGGCCTCATAAGTGGCAGAGACAGAGAGACTGCCCTAGGCCTGATTGTCCCCCAGTAGATCTAGGTTTTGGATTCTCCAGCAGAGAGGCTTGGCAGAACAGTTACCCTAGGAGCTAAGGGGTGAAACCTTCTTTCGCTGGGACATAAGGTTTGAGAATGGTGTTTCTCAAGATGCCATCTGGTTGAAGATGGTATTGTTGAAGAACGTAGCAGGGCTCTGGGACAGTCTCCGAGAAGCTGCTCCGGCAGCAGCCAGGGGCTCTGGGTGCTTTCAGAAGATGGTGTGATGTTCAGCTGTGGTACTGGACGTCAAGCTGAGGGCTTAAAGTGGTGGCCATGGGTCTGAGGTCTAGAAGGCTAAAATGAAGATTCTGACAGCGTTGGTCCCTTATGGTCCTTCTGAATGGGAAGTCTGTGTCAACGCCCTCTTCCAGCTTCTAGTGGCTTGGGTATCCCTTCACCTCTAGTGTGGCTTTAATTTCTGTCTCTGTCTTCACCAGTCTTCTGTATGTACGTGTGTGTGTGTGTGTGTACACGCGTGCACATGCAATCATGCACCTTTGGTTTTTTTTTTCTTTTAAGGTATATTTGTGTGTGTGTAGTGTACCTTTGGTTTTTTTTCTTTTAAGGCATATTTGTGTGTGTGTAGTGTATTTACAGGTGTGTAGTGTATTACAAGCGTGTGCATCTACACGTGAGTGCTCATCCCTGTGGAGGCCTGTTATATCCTTCAGTCACTCTCCACCATTTCTTTTGAGACTGGGTCTCTCACTGAACTTGATGCTCAGTGATGAGCTCGACTGGCTGGCCAGTGAACTCCAGAGGTTCACCTGTCTCTGCCCACTCTGTGTTGCTCTCGAAGGCACAAATGGCCACGTGCAGCTTTTTAGTAGATTCTAGGAGTCCATGAATGGCCACACCCAGCTTTTTTAGTAGAAGCTGGGCGTCCAAACTCAAGTCTTAACTCTTATGTGGCAGGCCTTTACCAACCAAGCCATCTTTCTGGTCTCTCTGTTTTCTTATAAGAGCCCCACTCATCAGATCAGGGTCCATCCCAATCTAATATAATCTCATAATTTTTTTGAGCCAGATAATTGTTCACTGTTTGCATATGAAGCACTCACCAGTGACCTCCTTGCACCGATCCTATTTCTTAGTCTCTAACCACGACATAACTACATAACTACAGCCAGCCACTTCACAGGGCTTCCCATCTGGATCAGTTTTGCACAGGCTTGCCCATCCCCCTAGTTGCTTCTTGTCATCAGTCTTAATTAGGGTGCTTCACTGCTCAGTACTATTACCTCTACACACTTTGTAAGCTCATCCCAGTCCACAGGGATGGGCTGGGAGCTTGCCCAAGACTTTAGCAGCTTCCTGAATTCCACAGGTTGGGCTATTGTGGTCCAGAGGGGTCTTCAACACCTCTAGTATTGACATCTGTTGTACCTCCAGGTGGGAACTTCTTCCCTGGCTGTGGTGATGGGGTAGGGGGAGGCTGCGTCTTGAACTCAGGAAGCATCTGCTTCCCCAACAACAACAGGGGAAAAGCCCTTATCCTAATTTAGTGACAGTTACAAAGAAAATCACTGGACTCAGACATCAAGTATGTACTTTTCTCTCTCTCTCTCAATAATAGACCTTGAGATTTGAAGCAGCTTCATGTTTATAGAAAAATAAGTGGAGTGCTTTGGGAGATGTAAAGTGTTTGCCATGCAAACCTGAGAACATGGATGTAGATCCCAACATACACATTGGCAAAAAAAGCCAACCAGGTATGATGGTGCATGCCTCGGATCCCAGCACTAAGAAGGTACAAGCAGGTAGATCTCTGTGAGTTCAAGGCCAGCCTTGTTATATATAGTGAATTACAGGCTAGCCAGAGCTTCATGGTGAGACCC
>NW_022196897.1:144750315-144773310 GCF_008632895.1 Mastomys coucha
AAAAAGAAGTCAGACTCAATGCTATACACATCTATAATCCTAGTGCCTGGGAGATGGAGATAGGAGAAGCCCTTGGGCTTTCTGGTTGGTCCGTATAGGTGACCTGGTGAGCCTCAGCTTCAGGGAGAGACCTCTGATCTCAGTACACACACACACACACACACACACACACACACACACACACACGTGCGTGTGCACCCCCTCACACACAAACACATACACGCACCACACCCCCCCTCTGGTTTCAATATACACATACACAGAGAGAGAGAGAGAGAGAGAAAGAGAGAGTAGAGAGAGACAGACAGACGTACCGACCGACCTCTGGTTTCAATACATACACACACACACACACACACACACACACACACACACACACACACACGCGCACGCGCGCACACACACACACACACATGGTGGGGGGTGGAGAGACAGGCAGACAGACAGACAAACCCCTGGTCTCAATACACACACATATGCGCATACACCTACACATACCAAACACACACACATACAATATTAAATAGGTGGAAAATTGCCCTCAGGTTCTATTTCATAACCATTTGCATTCGTGTGCTGTGCTGCATATGCTGCCGCTGCTGAGCCAGGACTTATGGACACATCACAATAGACTTAACTCTGTGTTGGACCATAGGTGGACTCCACTGTTTTTTGTTTTATTTTGTTTTGTTTGTTTGTTTGTTTGTTTTACAAGACAGGGTTTCTCTGTATAGCCCTGGCTGTCTTGGAACTCACTCTGTAGACCTGGCTGGCCTTGAACTCAGAAATCTGCCTCCCAAGTGCTGGGATTAAAGGCGTGCGCCACCACTGCCTGGCAGACTCCCCACCACTGCCTGGCAGACTCCACTGACATAGTATCACACAAGGGGCTTTCACTGTCCCAGACGATCCTCAGTGTCCCACCTGAGCCCATTGGTGACAGTACAATTCAGTACAGGAATGTAAAATGGCAGCAAAGTAGAATCTGAGGGGCAACTCTCTCTCTCTCTCTGTCTCTCTGTCTCTCTGTCTCTCTCTGTCTATGTCTCTCTGTCTCTGTCTCTCTCTCTCTGTCTCTCTCGTCTCTGTCTCTCTGTCTCTGTCTCTCTGTCTCTCTCTGTCTATGTCTCTCTGTCTTTCTCTCTCTGTCTCTCTCTGTCTCTCTCTCTCTGTGTGTGTGTGTGTGTGTGTGTGTGTGTGTTTTGTTAATAATCTTATACTTCCAGAGTTTTCCTCTTTCAGAAGGCCACGGAGCTGAAATTGTCTAATCTGTAGCCTTTTAAAGTGGCATTACCTGCAGTTGTTCAGTATTCGTGGGGGGCTTGGTTTCAGGATTTAACTTTCCTCAGACACCAAAATCTTCAGATGCTCAAGTTCCTGTGTAAATGGGGTCGTGCCTGTGTATAATCTACACATCCCCCTATTGCTTTTAACAGATGACTTCTAACACCTAGTGCCATATAAAGCTGAGAAAGAGGAAAACTCTCTCAGTTTTGTGTTTCTATCTGTGTGAAATATTCTCTCTCTCTCTCTCTCTCTCTCTCTCTCTCTCTCTCTCTCTGTGTGTGTGTGTGTGTGTGTGTGTGTTAAGACACGGCTTTGCTCTGTAACACAAGCCTTGATCCCATAATCCTCCTGCCTTAGCCTTCTAAGTCCTGGGATTACAGGTTTGTGCCTCCATTCCTGAGCTATCTCTACAATCCTTGAAACTGATTCTTTTATATTTAGGAAGCTATTCTCTTTCTTGTCATATGTGTCATCAACAATTTTCCAGACTCATGTCTCATGAGTTTGTTCGTGGTGACTTTGCAATGGGTTCCATCTTTGCTAATACCAGCTGTTTCTACATTTTTGTTTATAGTTTCCGGACATTAGCTCCATTTCAAGCTCTTATTATCCAAGGACTGTTGAAATGTATAGGACCCCTAGGTGTGAAGAGGAGATGTTCTGGGAATAGAGGGGGAAGGGCTACAATTGACTAAGGAGTGGGCTAACTAAAACTGACTTATACGTATGCACACACAAAAGGGGAATTTATTGGCTCATCTAACTGAAAAGGTCTGGTCCTAGCAGGAACTAGGAGTTCAGAATGCACCATGAGGTCAGTCTCTCTGTGTCCAGCCTTCCTTGATGTCAGCTTCTCTTACGAGCAGAGAATGCACCTTTGACCCTGTGCTTCCTCAGGGCGTAGCTTACGACATTTTACCAATTGCAGTTCTTTCAGAAACGTCTTCCCAGTTGTTCTAGCTAAAGTTTTGAAGTTGAGTTCCACTGATTCCATTTCTATGAACTCTGGTTCCAGGACGTTGGCTATAAAATATGCTCATTACTTCAGCCTTGGGGGTGGGGTAGGCATTGGTCTGCCCTACCAGAACACACAGCCCGATGCCCCAGAGCTACATAGAAGTAGAGAAACAGATAGAGATTGGGTGGCAGCACTCATGTCCCTCAGCAGAGGTGCAGGGAGCCGGTGGGTACAGACCCTCTAGTGGAACAGTGATACTGATGCTGTCCTCTCCTCCCCCAGAACCCCAGGCTGGAGAAGCCTGTGCTGCTCTCAGAATTCTCTACCAAGATCTCCCGGGGAGAACTGGATGGGCCTGTGGAGAATGGCCTCCGGGCTCCTGTCAGCACCTACCAGTATGCACTGGCCAATGGGGACATATGGAAGATGCACGAGATGCCTGACTACAGCATGGCCTATGGCAACCCCGGCGTGGCCGATGTCCCCCCACCCTGGAGCGGCTTCAAGGAGCAGAGCCCCCAAACGCTCCTGGAGCTGAAGAGGCAGAGGGCCGCAGCCAAGCTGCTCAGCCACCCCTTCTTAAGCACCCACCTGGGCAGCAGTGTGGCCAGGTCAGGGGAGAGCAACAGTGAAGGCAAGGCCCCCTTGATTGGAGGCAGAACTTCCCCCTACAGCAGCAACGGGACCTCGGTGTACTATACAGTCACCAGCGGAGATCCCCCGCTCCTGAAGTTCAAGGCCCCCATGGAGGAGATGGAGGAGAAAGTTCACGGCTGCTGCCGGATCTCCTAGTGTCTGTGAACTGGAGGAGAGAGCTGCCTCGGAGAGGGGCCCCTGGAGTCCAAAGCCAGTCAGTCCAGCAGCCCTGGCTGGGGAGGTGTCGGGGCAGCCGGGGAGAGGTGGGATCTGCTTTCCAGAGGAATGCTGACCTTACCTCATGCCCAGCTGCCCATTGCATCTCCAGTCCCTTCTGTGCTGCTTTCTTGCCTCACTCAATGCCTGCATCTGAAGTATAGTGGGCCGACACACTCTGCAGTCTGATTCAGGAAGGGTGGCTTGGGATCTCAGTTCTGTACTTGAAACTAAAGGTTTCTTAGGATGAGGAATAACACCCCCCCTACACACACACACACACACACACACACACACACACACACACACACACACACACGGTCAATTTAGTGTGTGAGAATGCTACACCTGAGCTCTTGGGAAGCAGATGGAGCTGAGAAATTGTAGGTTATCCCCAGAAGAATGAGTTCAAGACAGTGTTGGCTCCACTGCCAACTGGCTTCCATTGGGGATAGGCCTGCTCAGCTGAGACCCACAGCTCTGAAGTCATACCAGGCTGGGTCACTGTCACACCTAGCAGAGACAGGAAGTCCTATGGGTTCAGGGAAGCCAGGAATCCATATGGATCAGGTTAGTGGGTCCAGGCCTGCTCCCCACAACCTTGCTGAGAGCTGTTCTTATATACATGTCAGTAGGAAGGTGGGAAACTGTTCAAAGGTCAAGCTGGAAAGCCAGGCCATCTATGCTTAGAAGAAACCAAATCTTGCTTTGGCCTTCGGTGGAAGCACAGGAGTTGGGTAAGGTGCAGCACACTGGTATTTTCCAAACTGCGTTTGGTAAAAGCATCCTTTGAGGCTGTAAGATTCCAGGTGGGAGGCAACTGAATTTGCCTTCTCCCAAGATAGTGTCACAGTTGGGCTTTATTGTCTGGTATTTGAGAAATGAAGTTCATCAGGAGCTTCTGTTGGGGTGGGAGGCTCCCAGGGAAAAGGTGAGCACATTGCTGAGAAGGCTGTGATTAATGTTGATAGAACAGCATCTTTAGCTGGTCTTCGTGGCTTTCATGCTGTTTTGGTCCAGCCCATCTCAGCCTACCCTTCTCAGCCTGAGCCACCACATTGAGCAGTTGAGGCTTGCACCCCACCCTCCCACCTTACACGGTTGAGTCTGCAGAGTGGATCCTCAGGCCCACGCCCCACCCAAGCTTTGCCTTTTCTGTCATGCTATCTAAAACATGTTTGCCAAGCGCCACTTGTCGGCTCTTGCCTGGAGGTCTCAAAGCTCCCAGCCTGCTTTTCCTGGAGTGGTAATGCCCAAAGCTGCAACCTGAGGTGCCCACAGCCACTGTCCTCTGCTGCATTCAGGAGAGCGTGGCGTGGCTGGAGTTGGCTGTCGTCCCAGCTGTACAGCTTTGCTGCCCTTGTCTTCTTGATGCTGGAGAAGGAAGCCCGTACCGCATCACGACCACGCTTTCCCACAAACCCCTTGAAATTGTGTTCCGTACCTTGAGTGCGACACACTGGCTCCAGCAAAACCTTCTGGGGCAACTGGCAAGCTACGAGTTTGTTCCTTGCTCTGTGCTCTTTTTCTTTGTTCTCAAACTACCTCCTTAGAGCCCCGAGAGGGTCCCTATATCATTCGGATGTATGGGACAGATACCCACTTCTTTATGGCCCCCTATGCCATATACCCTTAGTAGTTAGGCTTGCCCTTTGTTGGTCTCTGTCTCCACTGTGGCTTTAGGACCTCAGTAGACTAGAGATGAATCAGGACCTGACTAGATTGGGAAAATGCTTTATTTAAACCAGGAGTGTGGGCCAGCAAGCACCCTGGAGGCTGCTGGATGCAGAAGGAGGTGCACAACACTAGGTCATCCCCACCCCAACTCCAGGACAGATGGAATCTGGAGTAGTGGGATACTATAGGAGACTAAAGACAGTTTCTGGAATCCCTGGGGCCTCAGCTAGGCTCTGTAGCCCATGGCTGAAAGAGGAGATGATCAAAACACGCACTTGTGGCTTTAAACTTTTAGCCCTGACAGACACGGAAGTGCCCTCTGGAGATGACTTTAACCACAAGGTGGGCAGTTTCCCAGGCAGCCAGCTATATACTCCTAGGAGTCAGCTGCCCAGGGTTTCTGAGCTCTTTGCTCAGGGGCCAGAGAATGAAGGCATTTATTGCCTTCTCTGAGCCATTCAGGCCATTTCTCCTCCACACCTAGCACTTCTTCCTGCCTCCTGGGCCATTCTTTTCTACCTGAGGGGTGGGAAACTCAGCTGCCTCCTCCATGGAAGCTAGTCCCAAACAGTGTGGGTTCATAAGCGTTTGTTCATGTTTTCCACCAGGGATAAACAAATGTTCCCTGTTCAGGCTCCAGGTCCCCAGGGCACTTTGTGACTCTTTGGAATATTGAGAGCCACGATGAGGAACAGTCTCCAGCACATGAGCCAGGGCCACCCACCCATCCGCTCATGTGATGTATTGAGGTGCTGAGACACACCAGATGTGCTGTTAGTTTCAGCAGATAATGGACTAGCCAGGCAGTGAAGACTTTGATCTCTTGAGGACTGTAGGCATCCCCAGACTCATCCATTATTCTAATTGGAGTGCCTCCATCCCAGACCAGCGCCCCTGTGCTTTGCAGCACCTGCAGTTCTTAGAGTGTGAATCTCTTTAGGTGGGACACAGCTTTCTGTCCACACCTAGATAACATTTGCCACTAAGTGCAGAGGCTAGATCTCAGGTGCCAGGCAGACACCATACTGGTCTATCTAGAACCTTCAGAGGTAGCCTTCAGGCTAGCATCCATATAACAATATAACAGCAGTCTAAGGTCAGTGCCTAGAAGAACTGGAAGTCTGCAATTTGCTGTCAAAATCATCCGTAGCATTTACAGCCCGCCTGCTCGTGTTTTGCTCATGAATCATACATTCTTCTCCCCTATACCACCAATATTAAACATTTCCATGTGTGTCATCCTTTCTCCCTGGAAGGTATGGATCCAAGGGCTGTCAATGGGGGAGCCTGTCGAGGTTGACCAGATGGCTCACTCCTACTGAAGACATCTATTTGCAAACCAGGTGTGCTGCAGTTCCCTGTGAGCTGTGGTTCTTTGCACCCACCTTACGCTCCCCCAAACTATTAGAAATTGGTAGCTATCACCAGATTGTGAATTTCTGGCCAGTAGCTCAGGGAATTGGAATGAATCCTAAACCCAGGTCTACTGAAGACTTTGGGGATATAATTCTTTATCAAATATGCAGCATTAATGAAGCTTCTCTGCACTATTTGATTAACTTTTAGATGTTTGGAAAGCTTGCCAGAGTGTGGCCCTCAGCCAGGTCTAGTGGCACACACCTTTAATCCCAGCACAAAGGAGGCAGAGGCATGTGGCACATTTCTGAGTTCCAGGCCAGCCAGGGCTACACGGAGAAACCCTGTCTCAAAAAAACCAAATAAAACATAAAAATATGGCCTCTGGGTTGGGTTAACACAGTCTAGCTTTGTAACAATGGGAGACTCCTGGTTCTTAGTGTTCGATACTCTCTGGTCCTGGGTGTTCTCTCCTACCTGCTCTCCCAAAGCAGGATATTTTCCAGAGGGCCCATCCTTATGTGATGTCAGGACTGTCTGAACTCTTGTTATTTGTAGCCTGGTGATATCCCCTTCTTCCCCAGGGCACAGAAAAGCCAGGGGTCATATGGCCAGGGCCGGCAGCTCCACTGAAGTGACCTACCACTTTTCTAGAAAGCCCGAGACCTCTCCCTTGTTGGCCAGAGGGCCTGCTTCTCATGGGCACTTCAAATGCCACTGTGCGGAGCCTGGCTCTGCACACCCAGGATAAGTCTGCAGATGCCCAGCCCTCCGCAATAATTCACCAGACCAGAAGCCACTGATGTACAGAGAACACTTAAGAAAAAAAAAATGTATTTTATGTGAAAAAAGTTAAAACTCTGTATACTGTATCAGCAGCTTTGTGTAAAAAATGGCAATCAAAAGAGTCTAATATATTTAAAACTTTTTTTAAAAAAATATTCTCATGGATCTTTGATATTGTATTGAAGTAGCTCCATGCCTCCAAGATGGGGTCTGACCATTATCACCAAGGGGCCTGTGCCTCTGGAGTTCCCTCCAGCTGCCAAGGCCTGTGACAGAATTCGCTGTTATGGATTTTTAATTAAGATTATTAAATTCCTTTTAATAACACCTGTTGGCCTGACTGTGGTTACTGCTGTGCCCTCGTCTGCATGGGGCTGGTTTGAGTTCCACAAGAGACAAGCCAGGGAGGCTCCCAGACATGCTTGCACCCAGAAGGCTCTCCTAGGAGGTCCCCAAGGCAGGGGAGCTTTGGGGATACATAGGTGGAACTGAAGGGGTTTCTAGACTGGGAGTTAGGGGTGAGAAAACTTATGAATTTAAGGAAAGATACGTGGTTAGTTGTCAGGCTTTAGTCTATCAAATATTCCCTTGGAAATCACGTGATATCCTATAGCAGCAGGTTGATTACAGTTTGATTGGTGACATATTTATGTTATCAGGGTGCCCCCTTCCTCTGTTCCACACTCGGAACACACTGGCTTGTCCTGGGCCTTCCCATGTTCCTCTCTGGGCTTTTTCATTTAGCTTATAGTGGAGAGCAATGCTCTGCGTCACTCAATGGGATCATGGATAAAGCTCTGATTATCCTTGCTTTTAACCCAGGAAACAGAGGCAAAGACACACTGTGTGGCTGTACAGCCCCAGGCCTGGCCCCTGTCCTTATTACATGCAAGAACTGGTCTTGATTTGATAGAGGAAGGTAGCCTTCTGCATACTGGATGCCAGAGTGGGAACACACGAAGCTCTTGCCTTTGGGCTTGAAAAGCTTCCCTGAGACCAGGGAAGGATGGAGAGGGGGAGAGGGTATCCTCACAGCGGTACTGATTTGCTTTAAGTTTACAGAGGTCTACTGATTTGCTTTAAGTTTACAGAGGTGGAGGCAGGGGATTAGAAAGTCAAGGTCATCCTTGGCTATAAGATGTGAGGGGTGGGGGAGAGAGCTTTAAGCGAAGAAGTGGGTACCACAGTGGATTAGTATATAGATGTACATGTATATGCATATATATGTGTGTATATGTATATATATGTTTGCAAGGTCTTCTGTAACTTAGGATCGGCTTGAATTTGCTACACAACATAAGAAGGCTTTGAACTCCAGATTCTCCTACCCCAACCTCCCATTTGCTAGGAGTGTGCCACCATCCCTAGCTCTGCACCACTGGGAAAAAAGAGATTTATTTATTTTTATTTATTTAATGTGTCTGTTTGTACACCACGTGTGCATACAAGTATCCGTGGATACCAGAAAGGGCATCAGATTCCCTGGAACTATTATAGGTAGTTAGGGCCTACCAAGTAGACATCACTAAACCCAGATCCTCTGGAAGTGCTCTTAACTGCTAAACCATCACTCCAAGCTCTATCTCTGTCTCTGTCTCTCTGTCTCTTCCCCTCCCCCCTTCCCTTCCCCTCCACTCTCCTTCCCTCTCCTCCCTTCTCCCCTCCCCTCCTCCATCCCCCTCTCTCCCCCCTCCCTCTTTCCCTCTCCCTCTCCCTCTCCCTCTCTCTCTTTCTTTTTCTCTGTCTTGATGAATAAATTAATGATTAGATGCAGGGTGGAATAGCAATGAGGTTGATTACACCAAAATATGCATGTCCAGGAGCAAGTCTTACCCCTAGGCCGGGTCCTTGAAGCGCCACGTTGTGGGGCAGCCGGCAGGGGGCGTGCTCGGACAGCGCGGGGCTCTGTTCCGGGTTGGCATGGTTCTGGAGCCGCTAGGGCGGGGTAAAGTCAGATTTAAATTCCGCTCAGCCGTCCAGCAGTGAGAGCAGAAGGTGGGCGGGTCCTGCCTCAGGAGCAACCAATAGCGATGAGGGGGCGGAGCCTTTGGTGCGCACAGGAGACAGACAGCCAATGGGGTTTCTGGGGCGGGGCGGCGAGCCAATAGAGCGGGCTGGTTTGATTCAAAGGTGCCTATAAAAAATCTCAGGCGACCACCACAGTCAAGTGGATCCGTTCTGGGCACCGCCATGGCTGCTCGCATCGAGCTGTTGGACGACCTTCCCGTGGCTTGCCTGTCTCCGTGCGGACCGCCTAACCCCACGGAGCTGTTCAGCGAGGCGCGGCGCCTGGCTCTCGAGCAGCTGCTGGCCGGTGGCCCCGACGCCTGGGCCACCTTCCTACGGCGCGAGCGGCTGGGCCGCTTCCTCAACGCCGACGAGGTGCGCGAGGTTCTGGGCGCCGCGGAGCGGCCGGGCGAGGATGGCGCGGCGGTAGCCGAGGACTCGTTCGGCTCCTCTCACGACTGCTCGTCCGGCACCTACTTTCCGGAGCAGTCGGACCTGGAACCACCGGCGTTGGAGCTCGGCTGGCCCTCCTTCTACCGGGGTGCCTACCGCGGTGCCACGCGCGTCGAGGCTCATTTCCAGCCCCGCGGCGCGGGCGCCGGAGGCCCGTACGGCTGCAAGGATGCGCTGCGCCAGCAGCTGCGCTCTGCCCGAGAGGTGAGCGGGCCCCCGGAGTCTCCCCACTCGCCTACGTGACAACTTCACCACCGGATCCCTGGCCACCTTGGCAGCGAGTAGGGGAGGAGCATCGGCCTTCAGAAAATTGAATCGAGTCGTAGTTCCAACTCCTGTTATTAGTCCCCCTGGGGGCAGGGCGATTGTTAGTTCAGACCAAAAGTGGATTGCAGAATTCCAGGGATGTTAGCTGACACTAGATCCCACTTTCAGGAGCTTTTAAGTAAAAAGCTTAGCTTTACTCAAAAGATGATACCCCAATAGCATTGGGAGATCTGTAATTGCCACTTTTCCACGGGTCTTAATGTTGTAGACTGATAAATTCGAGCAGTCAGTTCAACCCTTTCCCTTCAGTGAGTCTGGTGGGAGATATGTTTAACCTACAATGCCTGGGACTGTTCCAGGTCGCCTTGATCCAAAATGCAAATACTTGTGCATTAGATAAGCAACTATTTACAATGGGTTTTTATCTTAGCTAGTGTCGGACTGCCCGAGTGGCCTGGTGTGGGGTAGAGAGTCTGGCCTGCCATAGAGAAACTACAGTAGTGGGGTCAGGGAGAAAGAGGGCTACACTTGGGAGGGTGTGGCTACAAGTTTGCATGCTGGTGGTGAACACTGCTCAGTTCACAGACTTTATGGCTGTGCCCGGAACTTGACAGGCAAAGGCTCAGACCATGTCAAGACTTAGTAGGGCCTGGTCGGATCAGGTTGACCTGACCAAGTCTAGGAGCAAGCTTGTGTTCTGTTTTTGTCTTTTGTTTTTTGCTTTCCTCTCTTCAAAACAAGGTCACTGTAGCCCAGGCTTACCCGGAACTCAACTAGCTCCAATTTCAGGCAGTCCTCCTGCCTCTGCCTTCCTAGTGCCGAAGCCAGTGTTCCCGTACTGGTTCTGTTCCTGACTGGCAGGACTTTGACGATCAGTGTTTAGGTGACCAAGGGTTTTGCTGTTCAGGAACGTTATGGCTGTGGCTGGATTAGTGTTAACCTTGTGGAGCTTTGTGTGGGTTGTGGGTCCATTTGATGCTGAAAATGTTTTACTTGTGGGTTCAGTACAAAACTTATAGAGCTTTTGGAAGAGGCAAAATTGTGGACTAAGGGTGCATGCCCAAAGCTCCCCTCTGGGAGGAGAACTTGAGCACTCGGGACACCTTGAAAAGGAAAGAGCTGGTCTCCAGGAAGGGCAGAGGGGTGGGTCTTTTTGCTCACCTTGGGTGAAGGGCACTAGAGCTAAAGGTCAGAAGAAAAACTTGCCTTAAAAGGGATCAGGGCTGCAGCAGAGACTTCCCTATCTTTCTTGCAATCTGAAAAACACCACTGGGTATCGTCTCCTGCTTTCCTCTGCACGATTTCCTTTACACCTCTCCTAGATCCCTGTCCCTGGAGGCTGGGCTTTCCTACTGAGAAAGCTGGTGGCGTGTTCCTTTAAATCCAATGAGCGTTTTTTAGTATTTATGCCAAACCGCATACTTACACAGAGCCTCCCCATTTGTCACACTGGCAGGGCTGGGGCCACAGGGGAGGGGGTGTGGTTCTCCTTCATTTGTGAGGGACTGGGGATGAGAAGAGTGACACAGGTAATGAGGAAGGGCCTAGAAGAAAATCTGGAGTGGCAGTGACTGAGTTGGACCCAGAAGGAAAAATGGAACTAGCGAATCTATCGAGAGGATAGGAACCAAAAGTGGAAAAGACGATCAGAGTGGGGTCCCTAGCAGTAAGTCTGACGTGAAGGAGTTTAGGTTTACGAGGGCTGAGGTGGCAAGGAGGCCAGAGATCTCCTTGTAAGAGCAAAGAGTCTGGATTAAGGCAGGGTGGGCAGGAAGACAGTTTTAGGCAGAGTTCCTTGCATTTGAGACATGATGGACTAGAGTGGAAAGGCAAGGGAGGAAGCTATATGAACAATGAGGAAGACTGAAGGCTGGAGGTGGAGCTCTGTGGCAAGATGGACCTTAACATGCTGGAGGTGCTGGGTTCGAACACACACAAAGGGGACAGAGGGAAAGGAAACAAGTGAAAGAGGCCGATAGCTCTGTCTCCTCAGTTCCCATAGAGAAAGCCAGGCTCTACCTGCGAGTGCTGGGATTATAGGCACGTGCCTCTGGCTACAGTGGAGACTTGCTAGCCTGTGTAGGCAGTGATGCGACTACACTGGAATACAGGAAGGAAAATAAGGAATTAGGTGGCAGAGGAGTGTTGTGTATATGAGTTAGGTTTAATTTGGGGCATGAGACCATCTCCTGCTTTTAAGAGAAAAAAAATGAGCCAATAAACATTATTTTCGAACCGCCTTTAATCCCAGCAGGCAGACGCAGGCAGATCTCTGAGTTTGAGGCTAGCTTGGTCTAAGTGGCAAATTCCAGGCCAACAAAAGTGATGTGGAGGGGAAGGGGATTGTCTCAAACAAACAAACAAACAGACAGACAGACAGGCAATGCTTTCTCTTTGCCAGATAGTATCTTCAGTAACCTTGAATTTGTTGTGATTATTCTGTCCACTTTACAGTGGATGAACTGAGGCGCAGAGAAGCTAGGTTGGCCCTAGGGATGATGGAGCCGGGACTTTACCCAAGGCAGACCCTGAGAATCCCCACTAACTACAGTGCTGTGTGTGAGCCCTGTGGGAGAAGTGTCCTGCCCCCGGGTGGAAGAGGATGAACTACAGAGAGGGATCAGAGGACTAATTTGCTGGCTGTCAAACGCTGCCACCTGTGAAGATGCTCATGGGTGTCTGGGAGGCTGTGTCACTCTGGCATTGCTCATGCCAGGGAAGACTGTGACAGTTCATGTGTCAGGTGTTTCCAGATGCCTGATCTGTATGGTGATGGCAAACATTTGGGGCTCTAATTGAGTTCTTTACCCAGGTTACCCCACAGTCCTCCCAAGGCCAGAGGAAGCCGCACTTAAGGACGCATCTAGGTCAGGTAGCTTGTTGAGCATTGTGAGGCAGAGCTGGGTTCAGTGTGTGCCTGGCTCCAGGGCCAGCACCGCGCTTGCTCGCTTGGTTTTTCCGTCGAACGCACTAGCCTCCTCCCTCAGCTTCTTGAGGGTTGGGGATGTGCCTCCTTGCCAGACAGTGGGCCCACAGTTGATCTTCCTCTCCACCGCCTCCCTGCTTCCCAGCGGCTGAAGGTTTTAAACAGTTTCCCAAAGATATGGACATTGGATCCCCGTGCTGCATATCTTATAAACAGGAAAGCAGTAATGATAGCAAGAGCTGCCTGGGCTGAGGAGACACTTGAGCAGGCAGGCATAGGTGCTTGTCTCTACTGTGAGCAGTGGAGCTATGAGCATGCTATGTATCAGTCAGTCAGTCAATCAATCAGTCAATCAATCAATCAGTGCTTGCTTGGCTTTTTTTTTAATTGTAAAAAGAATAGGGTGGCCTGTTTTAAGAAGAAGAATCAAAGAAGCAGAGACCTTTACGTGGGGAAGGTGGCTCATGACCTCAAGACAACGTCGTAGGTCCCTGCTGTTTAGATTTTATAAATTACCATGCATTTTGCCTGGCAAGACAGACCAGCTATTTCTAGTATCTGAAACAAAGAAATCTAGTGGGTGCTGAAGGAAATTTGAATCCCCCTGGGGCGGGGTGGGGGGTGTCCCATGTAGTGAGCCCAGAGGTGGGGACCAGGCGGCACTGAGTGGAGTTGGATCTCGTGGCTTATATTCCCCATAACTTTACTTGCCCTCAGTAAGGAGATCTGTGCACCAGCCTAGATTCTCTGTGGTGGATCTGGAAGGAGCCTAGATACCCAGGTTTTTATCATCAGCATACAGCATAGGATACCAGGGGTGTTTGCCAAGTGTTAGGATTATCTTTCTGAATGGATGGCTCTGGGATGGGTGTTTTCTGCAGCTCTGGCTACATGGAACCTCCCTGGGCAGCTGACACATAGTAGGTGCT
Organism: Mastomys coucha; assembly: GCF_008632895.1. Lineage (NCBI taxonomy): Eukaryota > Metazoa > Chordata > Mammalia > Rodentia > Muridae > Mastomys > Mastomys coucha. The sequence goes on from NW_022196897.1 coordinate 144,763,814, forward strand.
CAGTATTTTTTGTGGAGACCCGTCATGCCCTTTTCATTCAGCCTCATGTTTTGGGGAGGGGGAGGAGAATGGAGAGGTAGGAAGAGAAACTAAGTGGTTTAGATGATTCTTTCTGCCACTTAGTACTTGGTGGGGCTGTGGCCCTGCCCGGAGGTGGCCCTGGTCAGGTGCTTCTGATGTGCTTGTCCCTGGGTGCTGGTTGTTCTTCCTGCCCCCTCCCTGCTTTCTCTCCCCAAGTCCCTCATTTTGAGATGGTTTTGATGTGTAGTCCAGTTGAACTTGAGATCCTCCTGCCTCAGCCTCCCCTGCAGTGAGACACTATGATATCCCGGCTTCTGGGTGGGAGTTCATAGGCCAAGCTCATTCTGCCTGGAGATTTCACACTTCTCACACTTGTTCTTCCCAGCTGCTGTTCCTTATATCCGTTTGTTCCGAAGAGGCCAGTTTTGTGGCGAGCACACCTTTGGTCATCCTTCTGATGAAAAGTGCGTTAGTGGTGCCTCTCTTTGCATCGTGAAAGAGTCCAGCCAGGACAGATAGTAACCGAGGAATCTGTTGGAGGCACATATGAGGATATTTTGAAGGACTGAGCTCTCCTTAGCTTGCTCAACCCTCCCCTGTGTTACGATAGAATCTGTGCTATGGGATCAGTTCCTGTTCCAGATGCCCACATCAGCCCGACAGGGTTTCTCAACTTCACCAGTGGCATTTGGAGTGGATGGTTCTTTGTCCTGACGACACTGTCCTGTTCACTGTGAGACTCTGAGCATCTCTGTCCCCATGCTCTACACACTCTTAGCACTTCTCTCCTCCAAGTAGTTATGACCTTCAAATCTTGTCTGCAGAGGGAAAAACAAGGAGTTACTGCTTAGTAGTCAGAATTTCTGTTCTCTTGGAGAAAAAGCTTGGAGAGGTGCTATGGATGAACAACACTGGATGTATTGGATGTCACCACGAAACAGTGCCTCCATAGTTCCCCCTCTATTCTTCTATCTACCATTTCATTTGTTTATTCTTATTAATTTTGGGAGGGGTGTTTGAGACAGGGTCTCACTATGTAGCCCCGACTAGCCTGGAACTCTTCCTGTAGACCAGGCTGGCCTTGAACCCACAGAAATTCGCTTACCTCCTGCATGCCACCATGCCTGAATTTCCTTATTGTTTTCAGTAAGCCTCAGACAGTAGGGAAGAAGCTGCAGGATCATTCTCTGAACCATCCCTATATGCAGGTTCATTTTCTCTCGGAAAAAGCAAAGACCAAACAATCAGAATACAGTGAGTATACTGGCTTTAAGAGGCCTTGATGTGCTGGTCTAGCGGGACATGCCTGTTATCCTAGCTCTTGAGGGACCGAGACAGCAGGATCCAGAATTGGAGGTTAGCCTGAGCTATGTATGCAGTAGGAATGTGTCTTGAAAAGAACAAGCAAACAAGGTCCTGGTGTAAATGATAGCAGCCTCTAGAGGGGAGAGTTTCTGCTGTATTCTCCATTGACCTGGTTGTAACCCTCCTGAGGCTGCTCCACAGAAACACTGGCAAACACAGGACTGGAGGCATACCGATTGTGGTAGCTCCTACCAAAGGCCCAGAAAGAACTCATGTCATAGTAGAGGACTGGGGAAGAAATTAGTATGTGTATGCCATGGAGGACCCCAGGACTCTCAAGACATGAGGGCAAGCTCTGATTCAGAGCGTCCAGAATAGCAAGTGCCCATGCTTAAGTACACGCGGTCATTTACGTTTGTATTAATTAAAGCTAAATTTAAACCTTAATTCCTGTCATCTCAGAAGGTTCTCATGGACAACACTGTGCAGAGTGTGTCACTGTCCAGCCTTCTATCTACGAATGGATGTGAACGTATGATACTGCATGGATGTGAAGGTATGATGCTGCATGGATGTGAACGTATGATACTGCATAGATGTGAAGGTATGATGCTGCATGGATGTGAATGTATGATTCTGCATAGAATGGAACATAGGATATTGCATAGATGTGAATGTATGATACTGCATAGATATGGACATAGGATACTGCATAGATGTGAACATGTGATATTGCATATTCCCACATGAACTTGTTTATCCTAACAGTGGAAAAATAACCCAAAGCCAAACCATGGAGTGATTTATTACCCTGAGAGAAGAGGAAAGGAAAACAGGAGGGGACATACCTTGTTTTATAGATTGTATTCTGGAACAGGAGAATGCTTTGCATAGTTAAACACTTAAAACTCACTCCCCTCCCCGCAAGAAGGCTGCATCATTGTCCCACTGTTCCTCCTGCTGCGGCATTAGGAGAAACTGCTAAAAACTTTAATTTCACTCTGGAAATTTACATTCTCTTGTTCAGAAGACTACATCAATGTAGTTTCAAAGAATTTTTTCTTAAGAAATCAATGGGCAGTTTTATTCCCATTAAAATATGTAACAAGTGGTGGCTCCTGCCTGTAATTAGCATTTTGGAGACTGAAGCAGGAATTTGAGTCTTCAATTTGAGATTAGCCTGGGCTAATACCAAGACCTGTCTCAAAAAAAAAAAAAACCCAAAACAACAACAACAAAAAACAAACAAACAAACAAAAACCCATGAAACACACTGGGGTAAATGGTACGCTTGATGGTTTTAGCAAGAAAAGTCTATAGGTGATTGACGACGTGCTCAGCATAGGGATTCAATGGCCAGTCTTCTAGGCTGACACATAATACAAGGCTTTGGCAGAATTCCAAGCATTCACCTAATCTGCCTTTATGACTCTGGGTAGGAAGGGAGGGAAATTGAGGCACGCAGGAAAGGGGTGATTGACATGTGCTTCCTGCTAGAATGAGAACAGGATCGACTGGCCTTGAGTGGCCCCTTAAGGCCATGCATGTGCCTGGTCAGAGGTCGAGCAGCCTGTTTGAGGGCTGTGTGGCAGCAGGCAGGCCTTGTTTGAAGGACACCAAACCTCAGCTTACGTGTCTCATACAGGGATAGTGGCAGAGTGGAGACTAAGAATATAACTATCGTAGCTGCCACTGAGGGTTTTCTCACTGGCTGAATCACCAAAGGGTATGGGGTGGGTGGTATTATGTGCACATTCTAGAAGCCAGTACAACCCAACATGTCACAAGGTCCCTGTTCAATCTAGCTCTGGCTCTGTCAGCAGAACTACAGAAGAGAGGGCGCCCAGCATGCTGGGTGTTATGAGATTCCATGACAGGCAGTAATCGTGTTGTCAGAAGTTGTCCTTCATGGTGGACTTGAGCCCATGGGCTTTGTGGGATACTTTACTGATCCTCTCAGCAAGTTCTTAAAAATTATGAGACCCACATTAGACTTTTCCATAACAATATTAGCTCAGCACATTTCTTATGTTGGGCTTTGGAGGCACACAGACACAGTCCACATTTCAGCCCTTTACTTAAGTGTGTCCCTTAACCCCATTTTCTAGCCCTTCCAAGTTTGTAAACTGGGCATGATGGTTAATGCGACTTTAAAATCTCTAGAGGTCTTTTTGAGCTTTTGGGCTAAGTGGCAAGTGGCAGAGATTCCAGTTCTGCCTAATGTGTAATGAAACAGGCTCTCCGCTCTGCTCTGTCAGAAGACAGAAACTTGTGATCTCTGCCCTTCCCACTTGTGGGCAAGGAGCCCTTGCTGAAAATCAGCAAGGGTTTCTATTAAGGAACTGATGGTAGACTTATGGTTTGCCACTGAAGCTGAACATAGGAGACTGGGCACGTGGGTGACCCCTCCAGATGTGGCTTGAGGAAACACTGGTAGTGTAGTATGGATGCCCCTCTCCCCCAGCTTCTGGCTGCTGGATGCTTCCTCTCATGGGTATCTAGCAGATAGGTCTGACCCTGTAATAATAGACTCTTTTTGGTCACCGTACTTCTAACCTGGAAAGAAGGGGCCAGCTCCATGCAGCCCAGCCTGAGAGAAGATAGTGCCTAGAGTAGCTATGGGTACTTTGTGGGGTGGGCACCCCTAAAGGGAGAGTGGGCTCAGTGACAGGCATCTGTGCTGCCTTTCTGTGCTGTGACTCAGCACTCTGAAGCATGAGCTGTCCAGCCAAGGGAGGGACTTTGCCATGACCACTGTTCTCTGCAACCTAGAACCTGACACCCAAATAACAGATTTTCATATCAGCCTGGAAATCCTGGGGAAGCGACACACACTAATGAGCTTAACTTTTGCTGTGAAAATGCTCACTTTCCCAAGAGGATGTGTCCACCTGGAAAGCAGGACCGGCTTGGTGAAACTGAGGCTAGGTCAGCCAGTTCTGTAAAGGACTGTCCTTCCTAAGAGGTGACAGGCTGCAGGCCTGCTCCAGCTGTAGGGCTTGGCTATGAGGGCAGGGCTGAGGGAGTAGGCACGAGAGTCTAGGGAGGGCAGGCCTTGAAGGAAGGAGAGCAGCCTCCCTGCGCTGGTCTCCAGATAGATGAGGCAAGTCTTCTGGGGGCCCTACTTTAGTAAGAAAGGAAGTGTGCTGGATGCAGGAGACACGGGAGAATAAACCATTCCTTCCCCCTCAGACCCCCTGAGTGAAGTAAGAAAGGAGAGTGTGCTGGATGCGGGAGACTCAGCCCTCAGACCCCCCGAGTGAGGCAGGCCTTCCTAGTTAGTCTGTGGAAGGTTGAGGCTTTAAAATCAAAGGTACATGACCCAAACTGCAAATAACTACTCATCAGCCACCGCAGGTGTTGTTCCTACACCTGTTTTATTAATTGGGCAATCAGAACTCTTTGGCAAGCCTTTGTGCTCTGGGCCCTGCTCCCGTTCTGCCTCTGGTGGCCTTTTCCAGCTCTGCCAACTAACTGGGCTGGGTTCCTAGTCCCTGCTTGAGTAGCCCCTAGGGTGTGTTCATTGCCCATCACTCTGCATCTCTTGGCTTCTCCTCCTTTCTCCTTTGACTAGCCCATCAGCTAGCTGTATGTAGCTCACAGGGGTTCTGCAGACCATCAGAGAGACCAGCAGGCCTGCACAGGTGTCTCTTCCCTTCCTCCAGGAGCTCTATTCCAGTCCTCAAGTGCACGCTGGAGAGCCAGGCTCGAAGGCCTCTCACCAGCTTGTATGCCTTTCTGTGGCCCTGTGCCCATTGCTGGCTCTCCCATGGCTCCATTTGCTCCCCTGTACCCTCCTAGCTCCTGGCTAGGACTTTTCTTCTTTCATTCCCTACTCCTCCAAAATATCTGCAGACGTCTGTTAGCTGCAAAGGTCCCCGTCCCCTAGTGGGTTGCTGACCTGGAGATTCTCAGTCCTGGGTTAGAGGAAGTAGGTTCAGGTCTCTGCTGCAGCATTGTCTCTTCTGGAGTCATCTCTCTGTATACTCTTCCTATGCAGGCAGTGTGGGCAAGAAGGGCTGACGTGGATTCCATAGCCTTCTACCATCTTATACGTCTCTCATTGCCAGTCACATCCCTGGCTCCCTTTCCAGCCACACTGGTATGCACCTTGTCTTTCCCAGCCACTTCTGTCATCATGTGGTTTCCTGTCAGAGGGCCCTTCACTTCTCCCATGGCCTCTTGTCCCAGGGAGCAGAGATTACAAATCTGTGCAATCAGGCCGGGCTCCTTATCTTATCTGTGGTTCTGCTCTTCTGTTTACCTCTCTGAAGAAGCCTCCCTCCTCTCTCTGTTGCCTCCTCTTACAAGGCAGCTAGCTGACTTACTGCTCCCTGCAGAACATGTATGCCTCGTTTTGCTTTCCTCGTCCAGATGCTGTCAGCCCTGAGTAGCCATCTCTGTCCAGTGCAGGTCTGCCTGCCTTGGACTCAGAGGCACGAGATACCTAACTGAGTCAAGCCCGCTCCAGATTTGCTCTCCCTCAACCAGCTCAGCAGTCCCACCACTCTGCTGTTATCCCTGCCTTCAAGAGGGGAAGGAAACCATGGCTGAGAGAGGTAAAGCACCCAGTCAACACAGCTAACAAACGCCATGCTGAGCTCCTGTCCTGGCTTTTGCCTTTAAACCCTGTCACAGGCCCCAAGTGAACAAGTCACAACTCTCAAAACAACATGTGAAATTCATCAGGGCCTATAGGCTTCTGAAGATGTCACCACCCAATAACTGGCTTCAGGATTTGTTTCTAACCCTACAGATGCTGAAGGGGTACAATCCTGTCAGTTACTGTCTCGAGGTCTCCGCCATGGAGATGAATCCTTCCTTTGGAGGATCCAATTGAATCCTTCAGTAGAAGAAGGGCATCGAGACTGAGAAGCAGTTGTAATTCTCAGCAGAGGGGTTAATGTGATTCAGAGACAAGGGATTTTTTACTGTTGAAGTTGGGGGATGGAGAAGCCCTGACCACTCCCAATTGCAAAACAGCTCCCAAATACTGGCTTCCTGACTCGATCTGTAGGGACTTGTTCTAAGCCTGGATGTTTTTATAGCCCTGCCTCCCTGCCTGGAATTCCTGAGGGCCCTTGAAGCAGGCGATGAGGCTCTGCTGCCAGCTGTAATAGCTTCTGTAAAGGAAGGAAGGAAGCTGGGGGCTGCCAGCATCTCCCTTGTGACACAAGTGACCGAGTGGTTGGGCAGACACCAATGGTCTCTTTGACCCTGCATCTGTGCAGTTGTTTAGGTTTCACTGCAGGCCCGTTTTGTATCTTAGCAAGCAGACATTCACACTTTGCCCATGGATGCATGGGTGAACACTGGCTTTTAGTTGTGGTCTGGGCTGAGTGTAGAAAATCAGTTTGTATCAGGGGCACACACTGCTGGGGAGAAGAAAGAACAAAGCTGAGCTGAAGGGCATAATCTTGAGGTAATATTTCCATGTTCTTATCCTGACTGGTGGAGAATACTTGATGTTGGGAACAGAGAATGGGGTGGGGTGCTGTGAGCCTCGTCTGATCATTTCAGGCACTGAGCTGGTAATGGATGGAGTCTTTCTAAAACAGGGTGAAAATACTCAGAGACCATAATCCAGAATCAGACAATAGTCAAAAAACCGTGGACTTGCCGGGCGGTGGTGGCGCATGGCACACGTCTTTAATCCCAGCACTTGGGAGGCAGAGGCAGGCGGATTTCTGAGTTCAAGGCCAGCCTGGTCTACAGAGTGAGTTCCAGGACAGCCAGGGCTATACAGAGAAACCCTGTCTCAAAAAAACAAAAAAACCTGGACTTGAATATTAATAGCCAAAGGGGGCTTCAGAGAGAATCCCCTGGGGAGATCGTCCTCTTTACATGTATGTATTTATGTGTGGTACACATGTGCTATGACATACATATGAAGTCGGAGGGATAGCTTGCAGGAGTTGGTTTTCTCCTTCCACCATGCGAGTTCTGGGGATTGAACATAGGTTATCTGGTTGGTAGCAAGTGCCTTTGCTAGCTGAACCATCTCGCCAGCCCCAAGATTTTATTTATCAACTTTACAGACAGGAAACTGAAGCCAGACTGGGAAAGCAGTGTGACTGAGATTCCAGTGTGTTGGTACAGACAGCTTGCTAGTCCAAATTGACCCTGGAGAGTAGGGTTTAGCGGTGGCACAGAAGTTAAGTGACAAGCTTGCCAGTGCGGGATAGGTGAGTGAGTTAGCTGGGCCAGGCCAGGACTTGTCAGTCCTGGGTGCCCAGGTGTCTTTGGGGGTGGAAAAGAGCTAATGGTGGGGGATACTACTGAAGAAGAGAGTGTCTTTGAAGATGGGGTGTAGAGTTCCTTACTTTTCCTTCTGCCTCATATCATAGGTGATTGCTGTGGTAATGGACGTTTTCTCTGACATCGACATCTTCCGAGACCTGCAGGAGATCTGTAGGAAACGGGGGGTGGCTGTGTACATCCTTCTGGATCAGGCTCTGCTCTCCCACTTTTTGGACATGTGCATGGATCTGAAAGTTCATCCTGAGCAGGAAAAGGTTTGTGGGACACCATTTCTATCTCCTCACTGTCGGTAACGTGGGAGAGTACCCATGATCTACAGTGTGCTTGTGCTGGTGCTGCTGGATGTGCTGGTGCTGCTGCTGCTGCTGCTGCTGGTGCTAGCGGTGATGGGCTCCCCAATAACAAGTGAGGATACTGAAGTCTCCCAGAAAATGACCGCCACCCATGACCTTGCAGAAATTCCTAGGTAACTACCCAGAGGAATGAAAGCACACACTTGTTTATAGGTGCTGGAAGTCTCGTCAGCTAGTAAGTGGATAGACAATTCACTGTCTGTTCAGAACAACAGAATATTATTCACCCTTCATAGGGACTGAACTACTGACACATGCCATCACATGGGTAACCCTGGAAACACTGTAGTAAGTGCAGGAAGCTATATACAAATGATCATATGCAGTATGAGTCTATGTATGCGGAAGCCCAGAGCAAGGTCCTCCGCAGAGAGAAGGTAAGTTAGCATCGGGTTTGTGGACATGTGATAGAGGGATGGGTGGTTTTGTAACTAAAGGGGTTCAGGCTCTTTGCTTGCTTGCTTGTTTGTTTTAGAGGCAATGAGAAAATTCTATAATTGTGCAAATGGTTCTGTACATCTGTAACTAGTACAGATTTGTACATTAAGTGGGTGAATTATGTGATATATGATTTATATCTCCATTAGGCCATTGATAAGAAAAAGTAAAATGGCTGTCAGGCTTCTCAGAGTGAGTACAGGACTGCCCATAGCCAAGCCAACGCTTGGTGGCACCAGGGGGCTCCACTTTTTGCTAAAAGTGGCCATTTTGGAGCTCTTGTTCTGTCCCTGGTAGTGCCCACTGCTCTGACAAGTGTGACATCACTAACTCTCATGATGTCCCTGTCATAGTGGTCCTGATGCTTTGGGTCAGGAAATGGTGAGATGGAGAGCCCAGGAGTCCACAGCTACAGCACACTCTGGCTTTGACTCTGCTTGTCTTCCTCTTAGTCGCTATCACCTACTGCTGCTTCCTTCTCAGGACAGAACCAGACGTTATGTCTTTCTCTAGGTATGAAAATAATTCAGGTATCTTGGTATAAGGCCAGAGTTGTCTTAGTCTCTTTGGGAATGAGGAAAGAGAGACATTTGTTACAGAATTCATGTTTAAAGAATGGAGCAACTTCTGAAGCCAGAACCTGCCTTACCCTCATGCTGCCAGGTGCTTGGCATGAGGAATGGCATGGTCAGCAGGAGCCAGGGTTCTTGCCACTCCGAGCCTCTAACGAGAGGCTCTGATTGTATAGTACCTTGTAAACAAGCAGGGTGGTTTACAGAATTTCATCTCAGTGGCCTGTCCTTCAGAGAGTCTGCTGGCTGTTTTCTCTAATGAGCAAACCGAGGACTGGGCACAGTTAGATTATTTACCACCTTGCCTTTTGTGCCACAAAGCAAATTCACAATTGAGGTAGGATTGAACCTTCCAGACTGAATTGAAACAGCCGTGTGATCCAGCAGTCAGTGAGCTAGGAGGACTCAGGGAAAATGCCACTTGGGCTCTGTACAGAGCACTGCCACCCAGCCAGGCATCTAGGCCATGGCTGCTCTTGTGGAAGCGTGGAAGGTGTCAGGGTATAATTTCAAGGTGCTCTTTGGTAATTAGGTTGAGACTCAGCAG
>NW_022196897.1:144773320-144786055 GCF_008632895.1 Mastomys coucha
AAAAAAAAACAACCCAACCCGACAGAGCTGTTGTAGCACTGCAGAGCCATTCCCTCTGCTTTGTCAGCGAGGCAGAGACTGCTGACTTTGTTGGCTGCTGCCTTCATGGTGGTCCAGGAAGTCTGAAGACAGTTTGTCACCTCCTTCCTAGGTAGCCACTAGCTTCCCTCCTGGGTTTGCTTGTGGGGTGGGTCTGTGCTTTCCTCAGAGGCATCCTCTGCCCTGCGCTCTGATTGGTTCAGAATATTGAGCCACCCTCTCTGCAAGAATTTGGCTGCATATTCACAGGCAGATGTACAGAAGTGCTGTGTCCACAGTTACAGGCCTCGGATGTGTGTTAAAGGGAGGGACACAGAGCATCCCTAACCCTTCAGGTAGACTGTTTCTCTGGTTGTCCTCTGTTGACGTGTTGGGGAGTCATTACCTCCTCCTTCCAGCCAATTCCATATGCTCATCTGTGAGATACTCCAGGCTTTTTTTTTTGTTTTTAAGAAAATCTTTACCTTGAAATTAAGATTTATGAAAGGTTATAGAGATGGATACCCGAGTTTGGTTCCTAACATGGGTGCTCAGTGGCTCATAAATGTGTAATCTTAGCTCCAGGGTGTGTCTGACACACTCACGTGCACATACCCACACACAGATACTCATAATTTAAATTTAAAATTTTTTTTAAAAAAATTGTTTTTAGAAGGTTTAAAAAGAAGTCATTATGTATGCATTTGTGTGCCGTCATGGGAATAATTGTGCATCCATGTGTATATAGCGTACCTCTTTGGTTACTGTGTACCTGTAGGAGATGTAAACTGGCTGATTAATTCCCACGTGGTGTGTTAGAGGCCTGCCCTCTGATTCCCGTTTCAAACCCCTTTGGATGTGGGGTGAAGTAGGCTATTGCTCCTTACTGATGTGGTGCATAGAAATAGCAGCAGGGCCAGCTCGGTTTCTCAGCCCTTGCCAAGTGTTATCCATTACTAACATACTTTTTCCGACTATTTTATCTCCCATGGTTTATTTCAAAATCATTTATTGGATTCCACTAGTTTCCTCAAAAGCAAAGATTCCTTTATATACTATATAGTACAGTACATTCATACATGAGCCTAGGGGTCTCTAAATACAAGCCAAATGTAGTAGTGTAGGCTGTAACCCCAGCACTTGGGAGGCTGGGGCTAGGGGATTGCAAGTCCAAGGCCAGCCTGGACTGTGAGGTAAGCAAGACCTCTTCTCTTCTTATGAGAAGATGGACTAGATGCAGAAGTTACATTACTTGAGCAATATCTGGCTAGTGCATCATGTGTGCTGTCACTAAATGGTGGCCATACCCCAAGCCACTACAGATGCGTATGTTTGGGAACAGTAAGCTCAGCCCGCTGGATAGTGTCGCTGAGTTAGCCATTGACTTTTTTTTTCCTCCCACGCCCTCTCCAACAGCTGATGACGGTGCGGACCATTACAGGAAATATCTACTATGCAAGGTCAGGAACAAAGGTTGTTGGGAAGGTTCATGAAAAGTTCACACTGATTGATGGAATTCGGGTGGCAACAGGCTCTTACAGGTATGTTCTGAATAGGTGCATCGCCATTTAGTCCAAACCCTTTAGAGGAATCAGTTCTTGCTCCTGCCAATCAGAGCCCTGTGACAAAGTCCCCCTTGGGATCACACCTGTGTGAGTGAATTGGTTCATAAAAGCCCTCTTTTGTTGGATATTGACAGGGCAGGGCAAGAGTCACTTTCTTTTCCCTGTGGTCTACAAAACTAGAGTACAATTTAAACTAAGCTTGAGACCTCCATAGTCAGAGTCTTGCGTTCAAGTCCTGGCCTAGGCCTTTGGGGAAAAACTGGAGGCTAATTGGCCTCATATCCTGGTTCCCTGGGGATCTGGATCCCTGCTTACTTGAAGGTAAGGACATTGCAGATGTTCTAGCAGACTGAAGCTGTTCATTTGTACTTAGCTAGTAGGTTGCTACGATTCTTGTAGTGAGTCCTTTAGTCTAGAAAGCACTGGGCATATTCCAGGCCCACCTTGGAAGTCCACCTTGCCAATCGCATCTTTGTGAGAGGAGGGTGAGTGCAGGGTTGAGGTTAATGCTAATCCCTGGAAGTTACACCATTCTTACTCATGCCATGTTATGCTGTGTGCTTGGCTGTCTCTCTATTACATTGTCCAATGGTACGTGTGAGGTACAGAGTTTGCAAAGAAAAACTTGTTTCTGTAGAGTGTGCCTCCCTTGGTTTTGTGCCAGCCATGGGTTTTGTGGCCGGTGAGGTACTGTGATGAGCAGCTCTTGGTACTTCCTCTTTAACCAGTAGCTCCAGTGTTCAGAACTGAGCACATGTTCTTGAGGCGTCCTTCTATTCAGCACTTATAAGTTCCAAGGGGACTTAGTATTTATCTATATTGATAAAACTTGACTGGGTTTTGGCTATTTAAAAATCTGTAGGTATAAAAACTGCCCTCTACAAAAGCATTGTTGTACCACCAATGACAATGATATTCTGATGTGTTGAGACACACTACAGCCTCAGGGTCAGGTAGCCCCTTTGTTTCTGTTTCCCTATTGTGGGTAGTCCAAAGACTCTTGGGCTCCGAAGCAGTTCTCTTTGGCAGCATGTGTTATTAGTCATGGTTCCTGTTTGTTGTTTTCTCTAGGTAGGGTTTCTCTGTGTAGCCCTGGCTGTCCTGGAACTGGATCTGTAGACCAGGCTGGCCTCAAATTCACAGAGATCTACTTGCCTCTGCCTCCCAGACTAAAGTTGTGCGCCACTTACCACCAGAGGTCACGGTTCTTAGTTGCAAGAAATAGTTTAAAATGAGTTTCAGGGTCTCCCATTAAGACTGCCTGCTTCCAGTCCAAAGCTCAGTGTCAGGAGGCTCACTCAGACATCGCAGAGTGAGGCCACAGGTCCTGGAGCGTGCTGGGGTGGGAAGGAACATCTGACTATAGCTCTGAGGGCCTGGGGGTGGGGGGCAGTGGGCGGGTTTATTGGAACACTGTCTGCTACTCTGCCCTGCTCTTTATTCTCCTAGCCTCTTCCTTTGAAGGCAAAGACCCTTGTTTACTTACCCAACCTGTAGCAGCTGTTTCCCAGGTGGAGAGAGACTCCTGAAGCAGGAGCGCATCTCTGAAGACTCACCTGGCCCCGGGAGGGTCACATGTGCACATTGGATGAATCCCAGGGATCAGACATGGCTATCCTGGACCATATGCCCACCCGATTGAGACTAGAGAGGGTGTGTGCATGAAAGCCTTTGTGGGTAGAGACAGGCATAGGTTTCCAGAGGGAGAGGAAGGGGTGCTGGATGGGCAAGGAGACCAGGCTAATGAATGAGCTATAAAATGCGTGGAGCACTGGCACCATTGGTGGAGTAACCATCCCCACTAGAGAAACTGCAAGAGGTGCCACTGGCTTCCCACGGGGCATCTCCAGTTGATTCTCTAAGCTTTAAAACGAGGCTGCTGGCCTAAATAGTTTATACCTTCTTGCTGGGCTTTAAAGCTGAGCCTGAGGATTAGACTTTGTATGTGTTGGTTTTTGAAGTGTGTATTTGTTATTTCAAAGTTGTCACTCTTGCATGGCAGCTACTGAGAGCAGAGAAACTGTGATCCTTATCTTTACCAGTTTGTGTGTTTTTAATCTTTCAGTTTTACTTGGACCGACGGCAAATTAAATAGCAGTAACTTGGTAATTCTGTCTGGCCAAGTAGTTGAACACTTTGATCTGGAGTTCCGGATCCTGTATGCCCAGTCAGAACCCATCAGCTCCAAACTCCTGTCCAACTTTCAGATCAATGCCAAGTTTGACCATCTGGCTGACCGAAAGCCACAGTCGAAGGAGCCCACACTGGGCAATCTGCTGCGCATCAGGCTGGCCAGACTTTCAAGTACTCCCAGGAAGAGTAACCTGGGCCCAGAGGTGCTGCCAAAAGACAGAGCCGAAACCAAGCGCCATGACTCCGAGGCTTCCACCATCAGCGATGAAGACTATTTCCACAGCCACAAGGACCAGCTAGAGGATAGCAAGGTGGCTGATGCTGCTACCCAAACAGAGCCAGGAGAAGAGATGGCTGCAGTAAGCCTGTGTGAGGTGGGAACACAGGCTAGTTCCAGCATGATGTGTGTTGGGACCCAAACCACAGTTGTCACCAGGGCAGCGAGCTCCCAGGCCACAGTGTGGTCCAAGTCCACTCCCACGCAGACTGAAGCTGACGAGAGCTTCCTTCCCCAGGGTGCCCAGTCTAAAGAAGGGTCACCGGCATCCAAGATGTCGGTGTCGAGGTCTTCCAGTTTGAGGTCATCCTCTTCAGTGTCTTCCCAGGGCTCACTGGCAAGCTCGGTCAGCTCCCATGTTTCCCTGACGGCCGCTGATCTCCACACTCCCGGATACCCCAAGTACCTGGGTCTGGGCACCCCACATCTGGATCTGTGCCTGAGGGACTCGTTCAGAAACTTGAGTAAAGAACGGCAGGTCCACTTCACTGGCATCAGGTCCCGACTCACGCAGATGCTGACAGTGCTGTCCAGGAGAACGCTCTTCACAGAGCACTACCTCAGCTACAGTCCCGGAAGCTTCACCAGAGCTTCTACGAACCTGGTTTCTGTGAGGGACATAGCACTTTATCCTCCCTATCAGTGACTGCTGGGTTCAGTCTGCCCCGAGGCCAACAGAGCCTCCTCACAAGCATGTCCCCAGCTACCCTCTTTCACCTGACACTGGGCCACCTTTGCCTTTGATTCTGCAGCATTGCTTGATATTTTTATTTTTTTGTTCTGTAGAAACCATCTGTTGTCTTAAACACTACAGGTACTTTTTTCCCATTTGCACAATTTTAATATTCTGTCACTACATAGGTGTTTCAAGTTTGGTTTGAGAGATAAATACTGTTTTGTATGTGTTCTCTGTCTTAATGCTTTGAGTCCACTGTTTTTAAAATCAGAATCATATTTAAAGTTAAACACCGTTGTTTCTTAACTGACTTTCTCTTGAATATCTGTGTTTGTAGCATTAAATAAGTATAGACAATTTTTTGTTTGCCTGGGTTTTGGTCTTCTTTCTGGCAACCCTGTCTTTATCTCTAAGGGTGTGTCATAAATAAATGTACCATATAGGTATTTGTGTGATTCTTTTTGTTTTAAAAACAGTTTTGGGCCGGGCGGTGGTGGCGCACGCCTTTGATCCCAGCACTTGGGAGGCAGAGGCAGATGGATTTCTGAGTTCGAGGCTAGCCTGATCTACAGAGTGAGTTCCAGGACAGCCAGGGCTACACAGAGAAACCCTGTCTTGAAAAGCAAAACAAACAAACAAACAAACAAACAAAAAACAGTTTTGGGAAGTAGATGATCCAAATTGTAAAGGGGCAATGTATTCACTTAAGAATTTGGTTGGTGGCACACACCTTTAATCCCAGCACTCTGGAGGCAGAGGCAGGAGGATCTTTGAATTCAAGGCCAGACTGGTCTACAAAGTGAATTCCAGGACAGTCAGAGCTACACAGAGAAACCCTGTCTCAAACAACCAAAAAGTCTGAGGAAAGCAAAATGTGGTTTTCCACGCCTCTGATCCCATCACTTTGGCAGAGACAAGAAGGTCCGAGGTTGAGGCCAGCCTCATCTACTCCTGATCTATTTAGGGAGACCCTGTCTAAAAAAAACACAACATAAAGTTAAATGACTTAGAGCTGGTACTGGGGTCAAACCATCCTTGGCATGGTGAAAACTGACATTACTGTACACCTGAGGAAACTTGCCAGCACAGCAGGCCTTTTGTGTGTGTGCCCCTTTCAGAGAAAAAGCCTGAGCTGCTTCGGTGAGGACCTGGCTGTCTGCCAAAGGAGTCCTGGGAGTGCATTCCTGGGTTCACATTCACTCTAGTGGCCCCAATGGGCCCAGTTTCATCAGATGGGTGTATTGTCGATTTAGCAATCTTATATTCCAGAGTAGGGGCAAGAAAGGACACTGATAATTATCCCAGATTCCTGGTCCAGTGTCAGGCAATGTAACTGCTTCTTATATCCTGCTAATCAGGATTGGTATGGCCATGGAATTCTGCTTTTGTCAAGACCCATTCATAAAAACAGAACAAAAGGAAGAAAGAAACCATAGCCTCCTCTTCCTGGCTTGCTGGCCCAGAAGTCTACAATAGGTAGGGCGTTGTCTGTGGGGAGAATGCTGACGGATGCAGATCAGGAATGTACCCTGCGGATTTTCACGAGCGTTCCAGGGCTCATGACAAGGTTATCTATCTGCTGGGTTAGTGCTGTGTTCTGTAGCCATCAAGCATGTGTCAGGACACTGGCACATGGCCGTGAACCCTCTGGGCTAATCCTTGAGTATACAGTTTGCAGACTTAGATCACTTTATGTGCTGCCTTAAATCTCATGCTAGCCCAGTGACTACAGGTTAGACAGCTTGCATTCCCATTCTCAGATGTAGAAACAGGCTGCCACTAAATAGCCTACTCAAGATCATATACCTGATATATGATGATATAAAAAGACAGGTGTCCAGATCCTCTAATGTGTGCCTCTTTGCATTGCTTGCAGTAGAAAGGCCTTGGAGCCTGTTGCGTGTGTAGTGGGAGTTAATGCAGAGACAGCCCATGAACAGACGCAGGCACAAAGCCCTGATTGTGGTCACGCATTTCAACTCTATTGACATTTTAAGTCCACATTCTAGAAGGTCGTTAATAGACCTTCATTTAAGTCATCATAGGCTTGGAGATGGCTTATTTGTTAAAGTGCTGTCTAAGCACGAGGATGTGTGTGACAAGCCAGACATGTACCTGGAATCCCAGGTGCTGGAGAGGTGGCGACAGGAGGATCCCTGGGGCTTGGCAGCCAGCTGGTCTAACCCTAGTCAACTGGTCCAGTCTCTAAAACTGCATGGAACTGGCAAGGTGGCTGAGTGGGTCAAAGCATTTGCAGTCAAGCCTGATGACCAGAGTTTGACCCCTGGGACCCATGTGGTGGGAAGAGGCAACTGAGTCCTGCAAGGAAGGCCTCTGATTTCCACACATGTGCTATGGCACATACCAAAAAATATAAACTTGTAAAAGCAGAAAGTAGGAAATAACCTGACATTGACCTGTGTGCCCCCTATGGGTGTATATACACACAGCAGTACACACATGCACATGTACACATAAACACGAGTTACAGGTTAGTTGTTAAGGTGCTTGTTTTGCAACCACAGGAACCCACATAAATGTCATGATGGGCTCATGACATCCCAGTGCTGGTGAGGCAAGCAGATGGGTCCTGGGGCTTACTGGCTGGCCAGCCTAGCCTGCCTGATGAATTCTCAGCCAGCGATTGTGTCTTTAAAAAAAGAAGAAGGAGAAGAAGGAGGAGGAGGAGGAGGAGGAGGAGGAAGAGGAGGAGGAGGAGGAGGAGAAGAAGAAAAAGAAGAAGAAGAAGAGGAAGAGGAATAGCAGTTTTTCTCTGGCTTACATGTGCACACCCACATACACATAAACTACACACACACACACACACACACACACACACACCTTTTTGAGAAATTCTAAACCAATAGAATTTTTTTATTCAGAGTTCCCATTTGAGGTAAGTTGTAGTAGTAAATATTAAAAATCCTGGCCTGGGGTTTCTACCCCACCTTTGGTTATTGAGTTCCTGGATAAAAACATACACACAGGTTTTATATTTTTAATATGCCTTATGGAGCCCAATAGCTGGGCAGCTGCCTACCTTCCATGCTGTTAGAACCTACAATCCTATTGATAACCCCAAGTTAATACTTAATATTTACTGCATTTTATCTGAGCTGCTCTTAGCTCCAGTGGGCAGCCCTTAGGGCCATGGTCTCTTGACCCTTACCCCATGGCAGCTATCTCCTCCTCCTTTCTCTCCTTGAGCTTCTCTCTCCTGAAACCTCAGCCCCACCATGCCTCTTCAGCACAGCTATTGGCTGTTGGCATATTTATTTACCAATCACAATTAACTTGGGGCAGGGTCACTCAGTGTCTTGGGGGGAGCAAATTAGCATTAGAATATAAGCAGCATTAGGCCAACCCACTACAGTAAGTATCAGTGAATTTCTCTGGATAGGGAGTACTTGGCCTGTCAAACACACTTGTGAGCACTGTCCTCTCAGCCAGCAGAAATCACATAGGAACAAGAGATAGATGGAACCCTAAGACAATCATTGAGTCTCAGGATGCACCAAGCCCTCAGTCTGGAAAGTACCACCAGCACTGCCTAAGTGCGATTGGAACTGCCTGCATCCATCTGCTGGTGTGCTTAGGAGTGCTGTATAGTTCAATGATAGGGCTAGCATCTGCAAGGCTCTAGGTTCAATAACTGGCACCGCTTCCCCCCACCCTCGCCACACACACAGTAGCTGATTCTTGGCTTCAGTCCCAGTGAAGAGGAGGGTAAGTACCAGGATGAGAATTCTCTTGCCATCTATCTGATGTCCTACTCAGCCAATACAGACTGAGCTGCAAATATTTAAGCTATATTGCAATCTTGCCCCCAGTGCTAGGATCAAACCACAGGTCAACATGCCACACAAACGGTCTACTACTGAGCTACATTTCCAGCCAGCATTTAGCTCTGAAAGATAACTTCCTCAAAAAAAACCAAAAAACCAAAAAAACAAAAACAAAAAAAAAAAACCCAAACATAACAACAATAGCAACAAAAAACCAAAACCAAAACAAAACAAAAAATGGCCAGAGAGATGGCTCAGAGGTTAGAGTATTCATTGCTTCTAGAGAGCCCAGACTTGTTTGCATATTGTGGTTCACAAACATCCTTAACTCCAGTTCCAGGGAATCCAATGTCTCTTGATCTCCATAGGCACCCACATGGTATACATAATACCTTTAAAAGACATAACCATAATACAACTATTATACCTAACCAACACTAATAAAACTTCTTTATCAAATATCCAATGCTTAAGTACAGCATAATTTCTTTTCCTCACTGATGACTTGAGTTAGTTTTTAGACCCAATCTTCAGGATCGACATCCTCTCATAAAATAAAGACTCCTTTGAGATGACTACCCCACCTTTGTGGGCAGTGTGGCTAGAGTTGCTTTTTAACAAAGGGATTTAAAGTGGCTACCAAGAAAACCCAAGGTCAGGTGGCACAGATGGCCTCGTGGAGAAAGGGTGCTTTCTGTCCAGTCTGATTCACTGAGTTTGATTTTAGGAACACACTAACCCCACAATTTGTCCTGTAACAATCTGCTGGAATGCCGGGGCACAAATGTGCTTGTAAATATAAGAAATTTAAAAATAATAAATAAATAATAAAAATAATTTTTAAAAATGAAAACCTAATCTACAGGTTCATGTAACCCGAAAGTTTTACTCAAGGATAGGGGATACAAAACAGAGTCATGCTTGAAGCTAAGAGTGCATGCTAGGACTTGTAAGACCCATGAAGGGAAACATGTAAACTTAAATTTTCCACTAATCAAGCTGTAGGAACCTGGCTTAGAGGTACCATTCAGTGTCTACAAGGTGAAAAAAAAAACCCAATTATCCCTGTTACTGAGAAAATACACATATTTCTTACAAGGGTCTTCTCACTAAAGTATTGCCATGGAGGGCTGGAGATGTTCAGTTGGTAGGACACTTGCGTAACAGGCATGGACAACAGGGTTTGATTCCCAGCACTATAAATCCATTGTGGTAGTGCACACTGTCATTTCAGCACTTGGGTGGTGAGGGAGGGAGAATAGTAAGTTCAGGACCATCCTTGGCTACATAGTGAGTTGGAGGCCAGGCTGAGCTACATGAGATCCTGTCTCAAAATCAAACAAAAAAGTTAATTTTGTACTCCAAAGGGGTCATTTTGCGAAGCTGTGAGGTAAATGTACGCAGAAGGGTTCTGTATGAATGAACTTTATACTGAGTGCATTCAGGTAAACCTGGTTTCACTGGGCTACAAACCTAGATAGGTGCCCCAGTTTGCCTGGCACTGCCTGTTTGCCTCTTATCCCCAGCTCCCATCTCTCTAACACTCCCTTTCAGGAGTGTCCCAGTTTTGAGGTGAGCCAGAAAGTATCTTGGAGGCCTGCGGAGGCCTTCCCAACCCATCCAGCTCCCCGGAATCACAGGCTACTGAAGCCATCATGACTTAGAGTTTCTCTTGCAGAATGAGATACCAGACCAAAGCAACATGGGGAGGAAAGGGTTTATTTGGCTAACACTTCTAAATTACTGTTCATCATTAAAGGAAGTCAGGACAGAAACTCAAGCAGAGCGAGAACCTGGAGGCAGGAGCTGATGCAGAGGTCATGTAGGAGTACTGCTTACTGGCTTGCTCCTCCTGGCTTTCCTATAGAACCCAGAACCAGCAGCCCAGGTGTGGCACCACCCACAATGGGCTGGGCCCTCCCCATCAATCAGTAATTAAGAAAATGCCTTACAGCCAGATCTTATTGAGGCATTTTCTTAATTGAAGTTCCCTCTCTAGCTCGTGTCAAGTTGGCACAAGACTAGCCAGTACACAGCACAATATAGTCTCCTGTGGTGAGTTACTGAGTGTCTCTCCTGTGGATCTCTCCACAACTCTGCACTCAGATCCTTAAAGTGGGTGAACACTTTTGCTTATGGTAATACGAATGTGAACATCATCACTGGTGTACAGAGCCAACAGACCTGGCACATTTGTCTATGGGACCACAACTGCAGAAGACCCACCTTGGATTCTCAACAGGAAATCCTGGCATAGCACAATTGTGTAAAAACAATTCTATGAACCATCTCTTTAGGGGACATCTGTCCGGTCTGGTTTAGCTTCACTCATTAATACTTAGATAACCATGCTAAGATTTGTGAGGAGCCATCCTGTTCCCAGTGCTCTTTGTGGTTCTAGTGAGGCTGGCTGGCCTTGGCCCTGGGGCTGGGACATGTGCTCTAGCCCGAAGCAAATTAGTCCATTATATTTTCAGGCCCCACTGATTGATTCAGGGATGGATACACAGACCAGATAGAGATGTATTTACCAGGGAATTTTCTCTTGACATGTTTGATGCTTAAAAGATTTTAGACATTGATTTGGCTATCTCGTCACCCCATGACATCTGAGAAAGAAGGCAGCAGAACACGGAGTTCTGGCTCCAGGCTTCCTAATACATATGAACTACTTTTATTCATTATTCTGGTCTCTCCCTGTAGCCCAACCTGGCCATAACTCTTGGGGATCCTCCTGCCTTAGCCTTCCAAGTGCTAGGGTTCCAGACGTAAGCTACCACGCCTGCTGCAAGAAGCATTTCTACTGATTTCTACTGGTTTTCTACCACTTGCATCCAGAACGTCCACAAAGGCATTTTTCATGTATAAATGTTATTTTCTATGTGAAGAACTTTAATGAAAATATAAAAAGAGAAGAATCAGTGTTGGGATTATGGCTCAATAGTAGAGGACCAAGCAGGAATGAGGCTCTGGGTTAGACTGCCAACATTGCTAGAAGAATTTAGAAATAGAGAGTTCAAAATATGTACTTGCTCAATAGTCACTTTCAGCAATTGGCAGCACATAGCAAAATACGAAGTTTTCAGCATTGGACTGGAGAGTTGGTTCAGAGGTTAAGAGCATTCACTGCTCTTCCAGAGGATCTAAGTTCAATTCCCAGCACCCACTTGGTGACTCATAACTGTCTCTAACTCCAGTTCCAGGGGATTCAATGCCCTCTTCTGGCCTTCATGGGCACCAGGTACACATTTGGCACAGAGACACATACATGTAGGCAAAATCATATGCATAAGGTTATTTTAAAAAACGTTTAAAAAAGGAATTCCCAGCATAAAAACAGAGGCAGATTAACTTTAGTTCAATTGTAAAGTCGGCATGTAAGTCCTACTCTATGGGGAGTGTTTGACAGTGGAAGGAGAGAGGTCCTGGAAATGCTCCTTCAAGGAAGCAAGGATTGAAGGAAGGATTTAAAGCGGGTAAAGAATTCTCCACAG
Organism: Mastomys coucha; assembly: GCF_008632895.1. NCBI lineage: Eukaryota > Metazoa > Chordata > Mammalia > Rodentia > Muridae > Mastomys > Mastomys coucha. The sequence goes on from NW_022196897.1 coordinate 144,785,269, forward strand.
AAGGATGTGTTGGACTTCACTTAAATTATTAAGGAAACAAATCAGATCTAGAAGTGAACGTGACATAAACTCAGATTTTGCTAGCTTGGTGTTACTTGCCCTAGGAGTCCAGCTAACGAGAGCCGATTCTGACCTAGGGCCTGCAATGTGTTTGTTGCGTTATGTTAGGTACTCTGTACTGCATCTCATATAATACTCCTTTAAAGCTCAGTTTACAACTGAGATTAAATGTCAGCCAGGTGATGGTCAAGCTAAGGATTCTGAATCAGGGTTATTTGTTTCCAAAATTTGCCATTTCCCTCAAAGAGCTCTAAAAATGTATAGATTCTAAAGCCTCTTAATTGTGGCTTCCTGGAGCCCAGCATAACTGTGCTGAGAGGTTCCATCCTGCAGCCAATGGAAACAGGTGCGGAGACCCACAGCCAAATATTAAATGGAGCTTAAGGATGGGGGCGCAGGGACAGAGAAGTCTGGTGGAAGAGTTGGGGGAAAGGACTGAGAGCCCAGAAGAGGACAGGGCCTCCAAAGAAAGACCAACAGTCAACTAACCTGGACCCTTGGGGGCTCTCAGAGATGGAACCACCAACCAAAGAGCGAGCATGGGCTGTTTCTGGTACAGCGTGGTCTTCGTGCGGGTCCTCCAACCACTGGAGCAGGGGCTATCCCAGAATCTGTTGCCTGCCAGTAGATCCCGTTCCCCTAACTGGGCTGATTTATCTGGCCTCAGTGGGAGAGGATGCACCTAGTCCTGCAGGACTTGATGTGAATGTGTGTTGGGGGGGGGGGG
>NW_022196897.1:144786078-144797276 GCF_008632895.1 Mastomys coucha
GGGTAGAGGGGTAGGGATGTAGAAAAAAAGCATTCGATTGCGCTTCCATTCTCCGACATTTCTCTGAAGATCGCAAGTTGCCTTCTATCACTTCAGTCTTACTTGCGGATAATAAGCATCATTCTGTTTATCCAGCGTTTATTCTTTTAGTTTACCCAGCCCCACCCTCGCCTGGGAAACAAGAAGCTACAGTTTCAGGGAACAAAGCACTATTAACCGAATCATCAGACACAGGAGGTCGTTAATCACTATTATCTCTCAGTAGGAAAATAAGGAGACTAAAAGAGACGCAGCTGCGACAGCGTGTAAACACGAGCATCTCTCAGTCCACCAGGGAACCCCGGCCTCTGAGCACGCTCTGACGCTGGTGAGTGAAAGCCCGGGAACACAGCCGCGCATTCCTAGAAGTTAGTGGGAACCCAGAGCTTCTAAACAGGGTAGAGCAGCCAATCCCGCGCCAACATGGCCGCGCGGCATCACGTGGGCTAAGGAGAGGCACTCAAAGGCAAGCTAAAGCGACACGCGGATCACGTGATCCGCAATGGGCGTTGCGAGAGGGCGTGGCTTCACTTCGCTCCACCCGCCACCCGCTGCCGGGGGAGACTGCTCTTGTGCCACGCCCCTTGAGCCCTTGTAGGACTCTCGCGGGTCTAGAGGGGCGGAGTCTTCATCGTAACCTTTCACCCCAGCATGGCTGCGCCCTTGGGACCAGTGAAATTCTGGAAACCCGGTAAGGCACCGCAGGGAACCTGGGTAGATGCACCGACGAGACTTTCGGCCTGGGGACCCGCCGATGGGCCTGACCGGGGAGGGCTGGCCATCATTCCTCTGTGCGCGTGGATGCTGCAGCCCACGGTGGTCCCGAGGAAGTCAAGGCCTCCCTAACCTGGGCGGAAACTCTGGGTGACCTTGTTCGAGTTTCTTAGCCTCCTCGGCACCTCTTGAGATGTAAAGTCCCTGAAGCGCCCGGGTGTGTCTTGCTGATACCCTGGGGCTGCATTGGGGCCCGATAGGCTGTGCAGCTCAATGACGTAGAAGCTTGGGTTATGGAGTCAGAGTGCCCAGGTTCAAGTCTGCCTCGTTGCCTTGCAGCAGTAGATGGAGGACCTTGAGCTATGCGTCTAGTCCCTCTGAGCATTGCTCCCCCCACCTGGGAACACCTGTCCCATGGGCCTTGAGTCAGGAGTATGTGGTCCGACTTAATGGCTCATAAAAGAGAAAATGTATTCCAGTGTTTTAGGGTAGGTCTTGCCCACTCTGAGTGCTTACCACAAAGTGAACGCCCTCTTTCCTATTGGCTGTCACTCTTCCTGTCTTGTAGGCTAACCAGTCACCATCACAAAATCCTTTGTTTTTGCATTTTCTCAGGTCAGGTTCTTGTTGAATTATACGCACCAGACCATGTTCTGTGTAAGATGCTTCCTTTTGTCCATGCTTCTCTTATAAACCACGCCATGCCACGCCATACCACACCATACCACACCACACCACACCACACCACGCCTCGACACGCCACACCACACCACACCACACCACGCCACGCCACACCACGCCACTGTTTCTTAACTGGTACCAGCCTCTGCCCTTACTTTTTCTTACATATTTTCCTTTTTCTCCTCTACCTGCACTCCAGAAGATCTGGGTATATGTATACATTGTATTGTGATGAAGATAGTTTGAGAAAGAAAGGGCAACAAGTGACAGCTTTTAAAGGATGTTCTAGCTAGTCCCTGGAAATCTGACTATGTGCCTAAATGTTAGAGAATTAAACTCACGAAGGTGACACATAATTCTTTTTTTTTAAATCTGAACTGGGTATGGTATTCCATGGTTGTAACCCCAACACTTGGGAGGAAGAGGCAGGAGGATCTCTTGGGTTTGAGGCCAGTCTGGTATATATTCCAGGGCAACCAGGGCCACAAAGACGTACTCTGCCTCTCTCTTTTGTTTGGCTAGTGACACGTTCATGACTCAGCATTTCCAGGCATCAGCCGAATGCCCACCCCAGTAAGTAATGAGTTACCATTTACCTATTCAAGAGTTTATCAGCAGACCAAAGAGTTAAGTCTAATAGAGGCTTGGATGAATTGTCGAAACTCAGACCAGGGTACCATTTTGGTTAAAGAACCTGGAAGTATTCTACCTGTCCGTCCCATTGTTTAGTTCATCTACTGTACTGAGAGTACACTTCTGTCGTCAGTCGGGTCGTGAACACATGCCTGGGCTCAGCTCTTAAGGTATACCCTCCCAGTTGACTCTGAAGTTACATGCCCATGAGAAGAGATGCTAAGCAAGGCAGAGAGCTCCATAAGGAAGATGGCCTCAGGTACTGGACTGCAGTGCCTTCCCTGTCTGTGTGACTTGCAGAGTCACATAGTGCTCCAAGCCTCTGCTCCCTTATCGGTAATTTGTCATAATAGGATTGCTGTGAGGATTAATTGAGACAATGTACAAAACACCCGTGGCACTAGATACACAGCTGTTATAATTATATAAAAGTATAGGAGAGGGAGGGAAATCTCAGTGTGAAGAATTGACTGCGTCGCTGAGATGGTAATGGTTTTGGAGTGAACGTTGAGGGGTGAAGCAAGTTTGTTATGGCTTGTTTATGGTGAGGTAAGGGATGGCTCTCCAGGCCATTGAAAGGATTTATATCTTAAGGATGTCCCCAAACCCCCAGTAATGGAGTACTGTGTTGGTATTATATGTGGGTATATTTTGGGATGTGGCAGGAGATGGTGCTGGAAGGGTAGGAAGGGACTTCATCTTGAAATGTCTTTGGAGAGTTAAAGAATCTGAGCTTCTGGGCCAGTGAGATGGCTCAGAGGCCAAGGTGCTTTCTGTGAGAGCCCTATGACACTGGCTTGATCCTCATAAGCCTTGTAAGGGTGGATGGAGCGACTCAACAAAGTTGTCCTTTGACCTTTACACATGTGGGCCCCCGCCCCCACTAAATAAATTAAAAAAAAAAAAAATTAGGCTCCCTGCTATAACCCCAGCAGTGATGTGGTTAAGAAGGCTACTCCTAAGAGAGGTTGCTACTAACATCCAGGAGGGTTGTTGAACCTCAGTTCTAGCCTGGGAGCTGACCGAGGGGCCCATTAGACACTTTAGAGGTAAAGAGAAGAGAAAGTAAAAGCAGTGATAATCTTGTGTTCTGGACAGGGTGAGTGCCTAGCTCAGTGGGGTCTGAATGGGGTGACTATAGATAAGCGGGTCTGGATGGGGTGATGACCTAGGTAAGTGGGTTTCAAGTTTTGCTGTATTGTTGAATCACTTGGAAAATTTTTAAAACAATTCAATCCTTTTGTTATTATTGTCAAGAAATCAAGAACTAGGTAGCAGTATTTTTAACATTTAGGGGGCTTCTAGCATCCATCAAAGTTGGGGGCTCACTAGCCCAGATATACGGTTTTCATTCACCGAGATTTGAGTAGCTTCAGTGGGTCCTGAGCCCCGGGAAGCCACTTTCACTTATAGCATCTTATCAGCTAGTAACAACATCTCTTTGGTGAGTCGATGTTCTCACAGATGAGCAAAAAGTTCCAGATACGAAATGGGTTGTGGGAAATGCAGGGCAGGGAGGTGGTTGGAGCTGCGTGTGAGGTCAGATTTTGGAATCACGAGCATGTCCTGTAGGCCCAAAGTCACAGGCTCTGATAACTACAGGGGCCTTTTAGACAAGCTACATAAGGGGAGCTGTGTAATGGACTAATGTGTGTTGGACTGAAGGGTTGTGTGTGTACTGGGGAGACCTGTACACTGGAACTTGCATATGCAGTACCACACTCCACTTGATTATTATCATATGGACTCAGAGTTGTTGTATTTTTTTTTTTTTTAAGACAGGGTCTTCCTCTTAGCCTAGGCAGGCTCTAGCCCTGTGATCCTCCTGCGGTAGGCTTCTGAGTAGCTGCGATTACAGACCCTTGGCCAAACTTGGCTCTCAAATGGGGAAATTTTGGTTGATGTTTTAAATGTAATATTTTTTTAAAGATTTATTTATTTATTTACCTTATGTATATGAGTATATTATAGCTGTCTTCAGACACACCAGAAGAGGGCATCGGACCCTTTTTATAGATGGTTGTGAGCCACCATGTAGTTGCTGGGAATTGAACTCAGGAAAACTGGATGAGGAGTCAGTGCTCTTAACCGCTGAGCCATCTTGCCAGTCTTTTTTAAAAAAAGAGAATTATTTATTTATTTATTTATTTTATTTTTATTTATTATATGTAAGTACACTGTAGCTGTCTTCAGACACACCAGAAGAGGGCATCAGATCTCATTATGGATGGTTGTAAGCCACCATGTGGTTGCTGGGATTTGAACTCAGGACCTCTGGAAGAGCAGTCAGTTCTCTTAACCACTGAGCCATCTCTCCAGTCTGAAATATTTTTCAGAGTATAGTGGTACACACCTGTATTTCCAACACTTGGGAGGTCTGAGGCAGGAGGATTGAAAGCTAAAGGTTAGCCTGGGCTTTGTAGTGAATTTCAGGCTATCCTGAGGTATAGAGCAAGACCCTGTCTAATAAGACCAAACTGACAAGAAACATCTCCCCATCACAAGTCAACAACGACAATAACCGTTTAAAACTGTTTAGTCAGAGTGTAAATGGAGAGCTTAAATTACTAGTGTGTGATCTGTAACTTAGTAGTATGTTTTACTGAGCTTGTGTGATCTGCCGGAGGTTTTTCCAGAAAAGAATGTTCACTTTATTCTCTGGCACACATGGGTCAGAAGGGCCTGTCCATTTTCATTTTCTCACTCAGTAAGTATTTAATGGTGGCTGTCCTTGTGCCTTGCAAAAGCTTTATTGAGCTGCTTGAGGATTCCCGCCCTCTCCCCCCCCCCAACTTGACTCATGGTAAGAATTGTGTTGTAGGGCTGGAGAGATGGTTCAGTGGTCAGAGCATTTGCTGTTCTTGCAGAGAACCCAAGTTTAGTTCCCCGCTCCCATACTGAGTGGCTCATAACTGCTTATGACTTTAGTGCTAGGAGATTCAACACCCTAGAAGGGATTCTGAATTGGGTGCTGCTGTCAGCCCTGTTTTAAGGATGGGGAAGTGAAAGCATTAATGGTTTTCGAAAATTGCAAAAATGCTACTTCCTTAAGCCTGGCACACACTCCCACTTTAAAAACTGCCATAAACAGAGTGGGCTGTGGGGCGTGTAAGCAGCCTGGGGTTCCGGTGTGGCTGAAGGGAGTCTTCTGTAAGGAGAAGAAAAGCTCATGTATCGTACAGCAGCTGTTCTTGTAAAAGTCCTAACAGCTGTAAGTTAGAGACAGGAGAGGGCCCCTGGGAGGGAGGGCTGTGAACCAGTGTGTGGGAGGATGCAGAACTCACAGGAAGTGTTCAGATTCTCAGACGTAACAGCATGGTTCAAATGTTTTGAGAAGAGGGGTATTCTGAACAAAAACAGGGCAGGGGAGGATACAGTGTTCTCTGCCGGAGTTTGAGTTGGGAAGTGGGATGTAGCAATGGAAACAGGAGGACATGATACCTACTTCCCAGCCCAGGCAATGGTCCAGGCCCTGTTCTGTCTGTTCTTTTGTTGAAGGGAGATTAGCATTTGGCAGATGCAGCAGTGCCCCACTTACCTGCTTTTTGGCAGCTATGTTCCTGGAAGTACCCGGAGCAGGGCTGGAGATGAAAGCTGCTGAGCTTTGAACTTGCTTCTAGAAGTCTGCAGACCCAGCATCTTCTCCAGATGAATCACTCTTGCTTTTTTTCCGGAGGGAAGCTCAGGCAGACCTTTAATCCCAGCAACTGAGAGGCAGAGGCAGTTGGATCTCTGAGTTTGAGGCCAGCCTCGTCTACAGAGTGAGAGCTCCAGGACAGCCAGAGCTACACAGAGAAACCTTGTCTTGAAGAAAAAAAAAACCAACCAAACAAAACCCAAGAGATTTATTTTTATTTTATATTTTGAGTGTTTGCCTGTATGTGTGTATGTGCACTATGCATGTGCTTAGTCCTCATGGAGCCAGAAGACGGCGTTAGATCCTCTGGAGCTGGAGTTAATGGACAGCTGGTTGTGCATCTCCTTGTTTGTGCTAGGAACTCAGCCCAGGGCCTCTGCAAGAGAAGCAACCGCTTTTAACCACTGAGCTGTCTCTCTAGCCCATCCCTATCTTTTCACTAATTAATTTTTTTAGAGTATTATTTCTATGTGTATGAGTTTTGACTGTATGTGTATTTGTGCACCATGTGCATGCTTGGTGTCAGATACTGTGAAACGGGTTACGGATGGCTGTAAGCCACCATGTGGGTACTGGGAACTGAACCTGGGTCCTCTGCAAGAGGAGCTAGTGCTCTTTACCACCCAGCCATCTCTCCAGCCGTATCTTAACCTAGTTTTGTCCTTGGGTCACAGAGACAAGTTGGCATGAAAAGAAAGAAAAGCTGATCATATGGGACCCATACTTCTTTCTCCATGGGATCTGCCTTCCTGGTTTGTCATTGTTCTGAGCAAGATGCTGTGGCTCTCTGCGTTTTAATCTGTCCCGTAATCTTTCTTGGACTGCCATTTTCCATGTAACTACCCTAGTTGTGGGCAGTTGGATAAGGGTAGGCCTTCCATGTAAGGGGGATATGAGTCTCCCATGGTCCAATATAAAGAGCCCCCTCACTGCCATGCACAGCACACACCTGGAGCGCCAAGTCCCTTTCAACTCACTCCACGGCATTTACCTGTTACCATGTTATTCTACCATGTTACCGGAGGCAGCATGTGAGAGGCAGTGGATCCATGAGGGGCAGTCTGCGTCTGTGCTGCGCAGGGCTGATTTCTAGTGCTTAGAGCAGTGCTTGCCATGAAGCATTTGCAGTTTATCTTGTTTGTGGGTGCTTGGATAGCTATCAGCAGCCTGCAGAGAAACTATCCCTTGGCCTGAAGGTCCTGGACTTGTCAAGAGATTCAGAGGTGATCGAGAGGGGAGGTGGCAGCTGAGCTCCAGGTTCCAGTTCTCTCTGAGTCTTGGTGACTGGTTTATAGGCTTTGTCTTTGGCGGATTCCCACTGGGTTTCTTTCACTCTGTTTAGAATGGTAAGACCTAGTTCTAGATGGCCGGGTAGGACTGCCCTGTACTTTGCTCTAGACTCTGTCGGAGCTTGCAGGGATGGCTCCTTCCTGTTCTCTCAGGCCTCTCCCTAGCTTTTTGTTTTTTTTTTTTTAACTTTTAAAACTCTAAAGTTTTATAATTTGAAATCAAAAGCATTGTTTCCTTTGTATATCTGTCTTTGAAACTGTATAACTTTTACACTCTTTTCTGTATAACACACAAGAATCTGAAAACATTTTTTTTCTGCTGCAGGTACAGAAGGGCCAGGTGTCAGCATTTCCGAAGAGAGACAAAGTGTGGCTGAGAACTCTAGGACAACCATCATTTATAATCCCTACGCTGCCCTTTCTATAGAGCAGCAGCGGCAGAAGCTGCCCGTGTTCAAGGTACGGCGCGCCTGTGGCCCATCAGGGGACGGTCACTAAAGGGACTGTCACTGAGTGGTTCTACAAGTTCTAGTGTTACAGGGGTCTACCCCACCCATTCTAGTGTGTGCGTATATGCATGTGTGTGTGTATGTGTGTGTGTGTGTGTGTGTGTGTTGGGAGAGGGAAAGGGGAAGAGAGGAAGGCAGAGAACACACCCCCTTTAAGACTAGGAGGTCCTGAAGACTTTGTTTTAGATCTGGCATGTTAGGAAATGGGAAGGATCCGGAAGGCACTTCTTTTTTCCTTTCCATTGCTTTCAATTATGAATAATTTTTGATGTAGAAGATGACACAGTAACACAGTGAACTTCTAAGTCAACATGTTATCAACATATGGCCAATTTTTGCTTTCTTTTAAAAGATGTATTTATCAGAGTTAATTGGTAATTTAAGAGTCTGTCTTTGGAAGAGATCGTTTGGTACTCTTAATCCTCCATGAGACAGCGTTGGGATTTTATACACTCCGCTTCATCGGCAGATCTGAGATGGCGAATACTCAGTTTGCCAGAGGCCAGTGCATGAACGTGAGCACATTCAGAACCTCTTTATTCTCACCGAAGTCCTTCCGTACCAAGGACATTGTTGATGGATGTTTTGGCAGCTTCACATGGGTGCAGTCAGAAAGTAGGGTCACAGGTGGCTAAATGCTATTGATGAATACTGATTTCAGCCTCTGGAGCTTTGAATCTAAGGTTTGAACTTTGCCTCCGTGCGGTGTGCCTGGAATGACTTGTGTGGGCTAGCCAGCAGCATGTATACTGGTCTTTCTGCTGGACAGAGCTGTGTGGAACATGATAGGGTTTGTTTTGTTGTTTTTTCCTTTCTTTTTTTTTTTTTTTTTTTTTTTTTTTTTTTTTTTGGTGGTGCTGAGGATTTAATCCACAATGTGCCATCAAATGTTCAACCCCTGAGCTGTGTCATATCCCTAGCACTTCTTTTATTTTTTTTTCTTTTGAGACAGTGTCTTTCCAAATTGCTTAGGCTGGCCTTGAACTCACTGTGTAATCTAGGTTGGCTTTGAACTTGTGATCTTCTTGCCTCAGTCTCCTGAGTTGCTGTGCTACCAACCCCACTAAGTCTTGAGTTCCTTTCACTTAGACACTGCTGGTGACACCCTTCTACTAATGTGTTCTTTCTCCACATAGATGTGAAACGGCAGCCTTCTTAATTTAGCTAAGTTGCCTTGGTTGGAGTTTCAGGTGACCTTAAACATTTTGGTTGACCTAATAGTGTCTGGGCTTTTTCCTCAGGTGACTGGAGTTATCCCTTATATGTGACTGGGATACATGGGAGGGAAGGACATGAGGTGACCATTGCTTCCTCACCTCTGAGGGGTGCCATTTCTGGGTCATGATGAAGCGTTGGGACTCTGGAGTAGACTTCAGGGTCCTCCCTGTTTCACCAGGCACGCGCTGGGTGACCTTGCTTCACCATTGTAAGCTTCCATTTCCTTATCTGCGATGTGGGCTAATAGCACCTGCCTTGTTGGATTGCTGAGGCCTGGATGAGGTCACCTGTGTGGTGTTTATCAGGTGGCCGACTAGAACTACCTGAGGACAAGGAAGTGGTTGTTTACTGAGAATGTAGACGGTGACCTTTCTGACTGCCCATTGTGTTCTAACTGAGATGAAACCTAAATAAAAACAAGTTGAGCCTATTGAGAACTGATCTAAGGTATACTGTACTGATGCAAAGCTAAGCAGAGTCCAGGTGCTGTTGGAATCCTGAAAGATGTTAAAGATGGATGTAGACAGGGAGGAGGACACGGTCGTGGTCACTTCTCCTCCTGTTTAGATCAAATGTAAAGGTAGCTTTAGGAGTTCGTGGTGGAGCCTAGCCAGGCACGGCAAGATCCTGGCCTTGCTCCCAGCCTCCTCCCTGGCCTTGCTCCCAGCCTCCCCAGCCACAGTAGGCAGAAGTTGACTGAAGCAGCACCACACTTTTTCTCAGCCCATTTCCAAGGCAGCCTCCCATTGACTTTCTCTGAAGCCACGGTTCCCTCTGGGGTATGGATACTGCTGTGAAGGGCTTCTATGTCTGCCAGCCCCCCTGTCTGTTGTGCACTCCTGTCCTCATGGGCATTCCCAGGTTCACAAGGCCTGGTGACAGTACCTCCTTGTCTCCCTATCTCCATACCAGCTGTCTCCTTGGCCTGTCTGGCCATGTTAGGCTAAAGCACATGAAACTCCCTATCCAGATCATCCGTGTGTGCTGTCTGGTTTTCTACAAATGCAGCACCCGCTGGAGCCTCCTAGGTGAGTGAAGTGCAGCCCCTGTTCCTCTCCGAACTCAATGGCAAACCAAACCTGAACCAATGCCCTCCCAGTCAACTTCCCTCCCTTAGTCCTTCCTGCCTTAGCCTCCCAGTGTTGAGATTGTAGGTGTGTGCCACACACCTGGACTCACTGGCTCATCAGGTGTTGGGATTGTAGGTGTAGGTCCACATCTGGACTCATCTGTCCTTCATAGGTCCTCTTCAACAGTGTATGCTACCTTCTTTCAAATTTTTTCTTTCTTTTTTGGTTTTTTGAGACAAGGTTTCTCAGTAGCCCTGGTCATCCTGGAACTCTCCTTGTAGACCAGGCTGGCTTCCAAACTCAGAAATCTACACCACCATCACCTGGCTTAATTTTCCTCCTCGTCCCTCTCCTTTTTCAGTCATATTTAATTCGTGTATTCATTTGTACAAATGCAGGTTCCTGTGTTCTGCCTGGCTCCACTGTTTAGAAGCTTGGGTGGTAGAGCTAGCTAGGAGTCTTCATTATTAACAATGACCCTAGAAGACTTTCCTTTTAAGGCCTAAGGGCTGCATATCTCCATCCAGGGATAACATATTCAGAAGCCCTGAATCACGAGGACCTCACTTGCTGGAACCTGTCAGCATCCCAGCTCTTATTCCTACCAGACACCTCCATATTCTTACCAGACACCTCCATGGCACAGCAATAGATGAGCTGACCCCTGATCAGAGCGGGAACCCCAGGCAGGTCTCCTTCTGAATGAGGCATCGTGGAGTACCTCTGTAATCAGCCACAGGTTCAGAAATGCTTCCTGAAGCTAAGCAAATGGAACCCTGGGATTTTCTGGGGCTTTTTGGTAGTCAGGCCTGCTCCTACTGAGTATAGGAGACTCAGTTACCTGTGGATGTTTTATTGTGAACTTTGGTTTTGATACTTTTCCATACTAACAAATAAAATGTAATTTTTAATTAGGTAATACATAAATGTTATATAAAACCCAAAGCTTCCTCACTCACCCTTTCCCCTCTGTGGATGGCAGCACTGTTCTCTCTCTTCTTCAAAAACAAGTACTAGGGTCCTCGTGGTAGGGTCCAGTGGGAAGAAGCTCTGCTGTACAAGCATGAGGATCTGAGTGTGGATCCCTGCATCCACACAACAAACGAGGCATAGCTGAGCGTGTGTGGGAACCCAAGTGCCAGTGGGGGGCAGAGGCAGGAGGATGGCTGGAGCCTGACTGCCAACCTCACTCTAGGTTCAGTCAGAGACCCTGTCTCAAGGGAATAAGTTACAGAGTGATAGAACAGGACACCTGATACCCTCTGCACTTGCGCTTGTAAACACACACACACACACACACATCACCACCACCACCACCCCCCCCACCCCCACCACATGTGCATACATTGTGCACACATCACTCATACTAGTCTGTTCCTTGCTTTCTTTTCTTTTTTTTTCTTTCTTT
>NW_022196897.1:144797286-144807401 GCF_008632895.1 Mastomys coucha
ATTGAACTCAGGACCTCTGGAAGAGCAGTCGGTGCTCTTAACCACTGAGCCATCTCTCCAGCCCTGCTTTCTTTTCTTAGTGTATCTTGTAAGCATCTACTCTTTTAAACAATCATGCAGTTTCATTTAACGACGCACTTATTGTGATGAACGTTTAGGCAGCTGGATTTTTTTTTTTTTTTTTTTTAGCCTGGGTCTCATATAGCCTAGGCTGGCATTGAATTTGTGATGTAGCTGAAAATGACCTTGAGTTACTGATTCTCACATCTTTACTTTGTACATGCTGGGATTACAAGTGTATCCTCATGCTTGGCTTTTAAATATGCACGTGTATGTGTATGCATATATTAATACTCCTGCAGCATTACTACTGACATTGTGGTATGTGAGTGTCTTAGAATGCCTGCAGTATAGTTCTTATCTGTAACTGGAGAGTTGAGGGTTCCCATGTTCTATAGGTGTTCCATACACGTCCTGGCTCATGCTGACACTGGGACACCATGACACCTGAGAGTTGGAACCACATTTTGATAGTTTTTTTTTTTAAATGTACTTTCTTCTGGAAACAGTTTATTTCACAGTTTAAGTATATTTTCTTGGGTCTTTTGAGACAAGATACTGTTGATTACAGTGTTTTTTTATTCTCTTCTAGCTTAGGAACCACATTTTGTACTTGGTAGAAAACTATCAGACCGTGGTGATTGTTGGAGAAACGGGATGTGGGAAGAGCACCCAGATTCCACAGGTGAGCATTTGCTAATGTCCCGCTGAGCAGACTTCAGTTTGGAGGACTTCATAAGTTGGGGATGGTCATTACTGTGATCAAGGTCTCCTCTCAAGAGCTACTCGTCTCAGATATTTTTGTTAAACCTTTGAACTTATGATTTTTTAATAATAAAGTTAATAGTTTTTAATTTATTATATTTCTCAAATAGTGAGTCTTTATACTTAATCTGTCTCTTGGTTCTTCTATCAGATTTGATGTGCGTGTAACTTCCTTACATTGCCAAGCTTGAGATCTGTCATCTGTTAAATAATTTGCCTAGTTATGTCTCAGTATACCTGTGTTGTTTCCTTTTTTGGTGACTTAGCACAGTGCAGGGTCACCTGGAGGGAGGGTTGTTTGGAATGGTGGCATCAGACAGGAGTCGAGCTGTGGGTCTACTTGCAGTACCTGGCAGAAGCTGGCTGGACAGCGGAAGGACGAGTGGTCGGAGTGACCCAGCCTCGCAGAGTAGCTGCCGTGACAGTAAGTTTCTCTTTGTATTGTACATTCTGCCTGCCCTTTCTGTTTCCTTGATCACTTCATTCTTATTTCTTCAAATAATACAAAGTAGTAGAAGTTACTCCTTAAGAATTTAGCTTAAGAAGAGCTATGACTGGAAATTTTGCAGAAGTAATAGCTCTGTTATGAGCTTTTTAGTGGTAAAGTGCTCAGGGAATAAAAGTAAATATATTTGTTTAAAACCCAGATCTGGCTGGACAGTGGTGGTGCACGCCTTTAGTGCCAGCACTTGGGAGGCAAAGGCAGGCAGATTTCTGAGTTTGAGGCCAGCCTGGTCTACAGAGTGAGTTCCAGGACAGCCAGGGTTACACAGAGAAACCCCGCCTCAAAAAACCAAAAAAAAAAACAAACAAACAAACAAAAAAAAAACCAAAAACCAAAAAACCAAAAAACCCAGATCTGTCAGTAGAAGCATTGTGGATGCTTGCAAATGTCACTTCACGTTTCTCTCTAGGGTAAGGGGGAGTTGGAAAAGTGGCTGTAGGCGGGGCAGGAAGGCTCTTTTAAGTGTGAGGTTATGACCATGTTTGAGTGTACTAACCACAGCCAGAGGGAGAACCGAGATGAGGCAGTAAAATGGGGCAGTTCTGGACCTAGAGAAACATCTCTCATCACAAGAGAATTTATTAAAGTGTGAAAATAGAAAAAAATGACAGAAAGCTTTCAGAATGTTTTCACAGTGATTTTCTTCTCTTCTCCTCTTTTCTTTGTGGGACAGGGTCTCACATAGCTGAAGCAGTTCTTTTGCCTAGCTACCCCAATACTAGAAGTGGTGGTGTGTGCCTTATGTGTCAGCATTCAGGAGGCAGAGGCAGGTGGATTGCTATGAGTTTCAGGCCAGCCTGGTCTGTATTGCTAGTTCCAGACCAGCTAAGGATACATAGTGATACCCTGTGTCAAAAACAAAAGCAAAACCACTACCAATAGAACACACAAATTTTTCAAGTCTGTGTTATGAGAGGAGGAGATAGACTCTCTGCCTCTCTTCCTTCATCAATACAGCACCATGATTTTCATTTTAAGATTCATAGCATTTTAAAAATTTTATGTTATTAGGATTTTATGTTATAATTATTTTATGTATATGGGTGTTTTGCCTGAGGGAATGTCAGTGTACTGTGTTCATGCAGTGCTCATGGAGGTCAGAAGGCATCAGATCTCCTGGGACTAGATTTTTAGATGGTTGTGAGTCACCATGTGGGTACTGAGAATTGAACCTGGGTCCTCTGGTTAAGGAGTCAGTGCTTTTAACCACTGAGCTGTCTCTCTTGCCACACATTCAGTAATTAAAAAACAAAACAAAACAAAACATGTTTGAGAATGTTTGAATGTTGTTTTAATATACCATTCTTTCTTTCCTATCCTCCTTCACTCCCCCTTCCCGCCTCCCCAATTCTTGGTATCTGTGCTGGTGATGGAGCCCAGGGCCATCTCTGCTGCTGAGCTACATGCCCAGACCCAGTATGAGGTTCTTGACTCACACTTTTGTTTCCTGGAATTGCAGACTTTGCTCCTTTGTCTTTTGGTACTGAGGTCCAGTAGTGTACCCCCATCTTCCTGGCTGTTTTGTCTGTTTGAATGGGTTCCTTTTCAAAACTGTATGGTTTGTTTTCCTCCAGATGTGGACAGACTCCTAAATCCCCAATTTTAGCTCTCTATGGCATACTGTTTTCTAATTGTTTTATTTCTTTTCTAAGTGCACTGTGTATGTATGTATCCTTTGTTTTGAGTGTTGATAGGTGTCCCCCAAGTATACTCTTCTCTGGGACTTCCTGTAAACTTACAGTGTTGGTGGTTTTTTTGTTTGTTTTAGGGCTACTGGTTAACTCAGAGCCTGGTTCTGTGGGCTAGTGCTGTGGCAGGCTCTCACTCCAAGCTCATTATTTTTAGTCATGTTTGTTGCATTTGATTCCTTTTCATTATTACTTGAGTCTTTGAATCTTTTTAGTATAGAAGCAAATGTTTAGAATGAGAGATTATACAATGTGTTACAAATACTAAAATCGGGTAATGCCATAAACATGAAATACACCCAGAGAAGTTGCATGTTTTTATCAGTTAAGTCTGCCGGACAGGCACATTTGTATAAGCTTTCCTCCCTGAGTTTTATCTGCCTTCCACTGACAGCCCGTGCACACAGCAGTGATTTTCCGTTACTCCTCGTGGGGAAAGAGCACCCACTCAGGCTTTCCTCTCTGTGCTCGTTCAGCATGCTTAAGTTTTGTTTTTGATGCTAGAAGGTTTTCTTTGGCTTGTAGTTGGTTATCAGTGGCATGGCATAAACATCTGAGATCATTACTAATTCTGGAAAAACCTCTCATCTTCTTTGCTGCGTGTATGTGGGTCTAGACCACCTCTGAAGCCTGGCTCCAGCCTGTGCACCTGCGACTGGCTTCTCCTTGGCTTGCCTTCGACTTTACTTGATTTAGTTTCAACTTGATGTTGCTTTGATAGTAGCTTTCTATGACTGAGTGCTGCATCCCTGTCTTCTGGATGTGCAAGGCATTTAGACTTTTGTTGTTATCTTTTGAGACAAGGTCTTCAAGTAACTTAGGCTGGCCTTATCCCTCTTGATCCTCCTGCTTCTACTTCTGGAGTGCCGGCCTTCCAAGGGGACTGGAGGTGGGGTAAAAGAGAGAGAGAAAGAGAGATAGGCTTGAATCTGCAGTGAGTTAACTTTTTTTGTCACTGAAAGATGACTTAGCTAAAAATTGGAGCAGTTTTCCCTGTGTATGGTTTGAAATCCGAGCTCTTAATCAGTTTTCATTTTAGCTCCATGTTTGTAGCTTCAGAGAGCATCCCGTGCAACTGCAAGCTTTCTCTTGATAGAACAAAGAATGCTTAAATTAACCATGAGCAGTGACATGCTGCCACGATCAAAAAGCTGAGTCTCAGAGATGTGCTGTGCACACAGACTGAGCCCAAGAACGGACTCCAAAAGTTGTGCCAGATCTCTGTGAGAGGCAGTTAGTAAGGTTTAACCTTCAGAGCAGGCCCTCCTCCATCTAAGATTCGGGACCATAGAACCCATGTGTTTGTAGACGTGAGAATGTCCTGCTGTGTCTCACCCACTGTGCTGCACAGGGTCTCAGGGCCAGCTTGCCAAGGAGCAGTGGTTGCTGATTGGGATCTGTTGAGTTTGATGCACTTGTGGAGAATACAGTGTAAGCAGTAGAGGTAAAAGTTTATTAAGCCAACAGAGGGTCGGCAGGATGACTCAACAGTGAAAGAGCTTGTTGCCGAGTCTGATTATCTGAGTTTGATTTCCAGGACCCAAATGGTGGAGGAAGAGAACTGTCTCTCACAAGTTGTTCTCTGACCCTCAGAGGTACACTGTGGCACATGTATACTACACATCTATACATGCTTAGAATAAGTAAATATAGATAAATAATCAAACAAAGCCAACAGAATACAACCCTGGGTGATTATAAATGGTGGAACAAAAATGGTTGACTGTAAATCTTATGCACATAGTTAATGTATCTATGTATTTATTTGAAGATGAGAAGCTTGTGCCCACAGCCTAGCCTGCTCTGGGACTGACAGGCTGCCTGCTTCAGCCTTCTGGGTGTTAGTATTATGGATGCGTGCCACTACACTTAGTTAAAATCTTAAGAACACTTTTCATTATTTTTAGTCATGTGTATGTATGTGTGCATGTGTGAGTGCTGGTGTCATGGAGGCAGACACTTCTATCTCCTTGTATGTATGTGTGCATGTGTGAGTGCTGGTGTCATGGAGGCAGACACTCCTATCTCCTTGTATGTATGTGTGCATGTGTGAGTGCTGGTGTCATGGAGGCCAGGCACTCCTATCTCCTTGTATGTATGTATGCATGTGTGAGTACTGGTGTCATGGAGGCAGACACTCCTATCTCCTTGGAGCTAGAGCTAGAGGCAGCCATGAGCCACTGAATGAGCTGCTGGGACAGAACTCGGGTCCTCTGCAAGAGCAGCGCATGCTCTTAATGGCCAAACCATCTCTTCAGTGCACACACACACACACACACACACACACACACACACACACTCACGCACCCAAGGTTGCTATATGCATATTTATACAAATAGTGAGATAGCAAGAGTAGAAGATTTGGGTTTACTTTCCCACACACACAAGGTTGTTTTTATAGAGGCAGGCGGTTGGCTCATTTGTTCTCACTCTTCCCAGCCTGTTCCCTGCAGGCTCCCAGTATCTCCTCACAGATCCTCTATGCCTTTTTCTGAGATGTGGAGGGTTAGCTCAGAACCACCCTGATAGCTAAGCCTCCTGGGAAACGCTGGGCATGGAGAGATGCACCCTCCAGAGGCAGGGCTGAGCAGGGCGCGTCTCTGTTTTCATAAGACGTTTTGAAACATCGAGTGGTGTGAACTGGCTGCTCGATGACTGATTCTGTGTGGATCTTGTCAGATCTATAATTTCAAGTCACTGGGTGGGGCTACTTCTGATCTTCATGTGCTTGTCAGTTTCTTATGCATCCATGGCGGGTAGTGCCAGGCTGCACTTGGTGGGGATGGCTGAGTTCAGGGAGTCTCTGCTCCTGAGACTGGGCTGCCTCAGGTCCATTCTTGGAGCAACTGAGTTCCAAACTCAGACTAGAGACTGGGGCTTGGGGCTGCCTGACTGGAGGAGAGTGACCTATGCCTGCTTCCTCTGGTTGGGTGTGCAGAGTCCTGGAGCCTCATGGCTTAGCTTTGCTCTTTTCAGTCAGGTAGTGTAAATAGCAAATGTGAAACTTTCTTTGAAAAAACAACTGGTCAGTGTAATTGCCCCTTTACCCTGGTTTGTGCTTTGAGGTTGTGCCCTTGAGTCCTCTTCTCCCCAGGTAGCTGGGTTTACAGGCATGAGCCACCGCCTAGCTTTTAATTCAGATATTTTTTATTAGTTTGTAAACTTTGAATGGTCTTTTTGAGATAGTTTATGGATCTGCCTAGATGAATATTTTTTAACGTCTCTATACTCTGTGTGTGTGTGTGTGTGTGTGTGTGTGTGTGTGTCTGTGTGTACATGTGGATGTTGAGGCTAGAAGACAACCCCAGGTGTCATTCCCCAGCTGCCACCTTGTCCTGTGGAGACAGGTTCTGTCCTTGGCCTGGGGCTCACTGGACCAGCCTTAGGAATCCACTGACCTTCCAATCTGGGGTTTTAATATTGATCTCCACTCCAGGCTTTGTATGTCGGGGAACTCAGGTCCTCATGCTTGCAAGGCAAATGCCAGGCCATCTCAGCATCCCCTCTCCCCTTTTAAGACAGTCTTGCCGTGTTTCCCAGGCTGGCCTTGAACCTTTGATCCTCCTGCCTCTGCTTTCCAGAGCCAGGGGTTAGCAGCATGTACCACAGACCTTCCTAAACTGCCCTTTCATTTGTAGCATGCCTGGGGTAGTCCTCATACTCTTGTGATGTCTTCTCCTTTACTCTGTTATAGCACATAGATCCTCCATTAGTCTTTAAAGACACTAGTCTGTCCTTTTTCAAGACCAAATTCTTATCTGCATTGGCTTTTAGGAGTGTTGGTAACTGGAACACGTTTGAGAATTGAGTTAGGCCTTTGGCCTTTGGAATATGTTGGCCTCCAAAGAGAGGATGAACTTGGACCACTTCTCTGTCCAGTCATCCTGGTCTCCTGCCTTCCTAGGTTATCTTATTTTAAGGCGTATGAACATGAAAAGTTGCCCATTGTTGTGTGGTCTACAAGTGGGAGAGTACTCATTGTTTCCTTTCCATCCCTTCTTTGGTACCAGATTTAGAGCTGAATTCTCCTCCTCCTCCTCCTTTTCCTCTTCTTCTTCTTCTTTCTCCTCCTTCCTTCTTCTTTGTCCTTCTTTTTCCTCCCCTTTATGAGGATCAGAACTCAGACCTTGTGCAAGTGTGGTACCACCAAGCTGGCTTTAGATTTTAATCTGTGGCTTATCTGAAAAGATTGTAGTGTCTGGAGTTTTAATTTTTCATATTGGCTTAGATTTTTTGAATTTTACATACTGTTTCTTTGTCTCTCTCTCTTTCTTTCTCTTTCTCTCTCTCTCTCTCTCTCTTTCTCTCTCTCTCTCTGTTTGTCTGTCTATCTGTCTGTCTTTTCTCTTTTTCCTGTGGTGCTAGTCATTTAATCTGGGGTAGGTAAATACTTTTTTTTTTTTTTTTTTTTTTTTTTTTTTTTTTTTTTTTTTTTGGTTTTTTGAGACAGGGTTTCTCTGTGTAGCCTTGGCTGTCCTGGAACTCACTCTGTAGACCAGGCTGGTCTCGAACTCAGAAATCTGCCTGCCTCTGCCTCCCAAGTGCTGGGATTAAAGGCGTGCGCCACCACTGCCCGGCAGGTAAATACTTATGGTAGGTACACATGGTAGGTAACACTCTACTCCTGAATCACACCCATAGCTCAGCTTCCCCAATATTGATCTATAAAATCATTGTGTGATTTTTCTTTTATTTTGTATGCTTTCTGCTTTTTTTTTTTTTTTTAATTTTGAGAGAGGGTTTCACTGTGTTCCTCTGGCTAGCCTAGGTCTGCTGTGTAGACCAGTCTGTTTTCAAACTCAGAGACCCTCCTGCCTGGGGTTAAAGGCATTCACCACTATGCTTAGCTTTCCTACCCTGGGATTGAAGGCATCCACCACTGTGCTTAGCTCTTGTTTACTGTTTGAAGTTGTCCCAGGACCAAGATAGAGATGTATTATCTGATCA
Organism: Mastomys coucha; assembly: GCF_008632895.1. Lineage (NCBI taxonomy): Eukaryota > Metazoa > Chordata > Mammalia > Rodentia > Muridae > Mastomys > Mastomys coucha. The sequence goes on from NW_022196897.1 coordinate 144,805,253, forward strand.
GTCAGTATCACTGCTCTCTAATGGCCTGCCTCTCTATTCCCATTGTTCACATACTATTTGATATGACCTTTAAGTGTGCTGTAGTATGTGCTCTGTGCAGTAATTAGTGTCTCTATTTTCAGCATGATCTTTCTTCCCAAAGGTTGCAGGCAGAGTAGCTGATGAAAGGGGTGCAGTTCTGGGCCATGAGGTGGGCTACTGTATCCGCTTTGATGACTGCACCGACCCACTGGCCACCAGAATTAAGGTGAAGTGCTCAGAGTGACTTCTAGGGTGGATAAGGGAGGGTACTACTTGGGACTTAGGTCCCCTGGGGACATCGGTTGTCTGTGAAGATTTGTATGAATGAGTCCTTGAGTTTTAGTACAGACAAGAACCCAGAAGTATGATTTACTCCTGGTCTCGCTGAGAAGGCCAAGACTTGGGAGGTCAATGGCTCACCCTTTATGTGTTCACTGGTGATGGTGTGAGGATGCAGAGCTCCCTTTTCTTATGTGTATGCTGTAAATACAGAAACAAAGCTGTGCAGACAAACACAAGATGAACTGGTATAAACTGGTCCAGAGTGGGATTCAGCATGGCTGACTAGTTAGAACTCTCTAAGCAATGGATTCTGTCTCAGTCTTACTTGACTGAGTAGTAGATAATAATTAGCTTAGTGATAATTGGTGGTAATCAGTTCAGCAGAGTCTCCTGCTCGCCACTGTGCTAGAACGACTGTTGAATACTGCAGTAGAGAAGTGAGCACGGTGCTCTGATGAAATGGAGCGAGGACCTTAGACCCAGGTGCCTTCCAGCTGGAACATAGGAATGGCAACTGTTCAGATGATCCAAGTGAACACTGTAGCCATTTGTAAGAAAATGGACCATGGTCTAGTTAGGGAGAAAACCATAATCAAAAGCAACTTGGGGAGAAAGGGGTTTGTTTCAGCTCACTGCTTGTAGTCCATCATCCAGAGAAGTCAGGAGGGTCACAAGGCAGGAACTAAAGCAGAGGCCTTGGAGGAATGCTGCTTAATGGCTTGCTCAGCCCGATTTTTTACACACCCAGGACAAAGTGTTCAGGGGTGCCAGTGCCTACAGTGAAGTGGACCCTTCCCCATCAGTCTTCAGTCAAGAAAATGCCCACATACTTGCCCACTGGCCAACCTGGTGAGGGAATTTTCCCAGTTGAAATTCCTCTTCCTAGATGACTCTAGTGTGTGTCAGGCTGATTTAAAACTAACCAACACAGACCTTGTTTTCCAAATTTTTGTTACCCGTGTTGTCAGGTGAGGGATCATGTGTTTATGCCTTATTCATATGCAACCAGTTAACAGTGGGTGGCTGATGTAGTCAGGTGACTCTTTGTGGGCCCATGAGAAGCTCTGTCTGCTAAGACTCATTGTAGAACTTTTCACTTTTGCTTTTGTGAGTGAAACTTGGAACCAGGACTAAGCAAACTATATCAGAAACACATCCCACTCTTAGAGTCCAAGTGAGATGACACTGAGGGCGTGCTTAGGCTTATTAGTGTACTGCCTTTGTTTTGGGGTGAGAATAACAGCAGCCACTAGTTACTGCTCATTTCTGAAGCGTTTTATTAGTGTTTATTAGTCCTACTTAGTTTTCACTGTAACTCGGTTGACGTGGTTATGTCACGTCATTTGATGAGTGAGGACTAAGGCTCAGAGATGGCAAGCACTCAGGCTGGGTTTTCCCAGCAGGTAGAAGTAGGGCCGGCTAGTAGTAAGGATGGGCAGGAGTAGAAGAGGAGGATCTGGCAGGGTGACTGGGCCCACGCTCTTCTCCGCAGCTCTGATGGTGGCGCTTGAGGTTGGAAAGGTGCTGGGGAGTTATCCCAGACTCATGGCTCATTTAGCATAGTGAACAATGTGAACAGAGACTCCCTGTTGACCATACACGATTGCCATTGATGCTCATTAACATTAGCAACTAGGTCAGGTAATGCAGAGATGGTGTTGAAAGGTCTGCAGCCCAGTGTGGGATCTGTTTGTTTGTTTGTTAGTTTGCCAGCAGTTCCATTGCTGGTTGAATAAAGCTGTTGGGGTGTATCCTCACTGTGCTGTCTGGGATCGCTCTTTCATGTGTACAGAGATTATACTTGAACTTGAATCATCACTGTAAATAAATTTCTCTGTCTTTGTAT
>NW_022196897.1:144807411-144830526 GCF_008632895.1 Mastomys coucha
AGTTCCTTACAGATGGCATGCTGGTCAGAGAAATGATGGTTGATCCATTGTTAACAAAATATAGGTAAGCCTGAGCTCCTGTGATTCCCTAATGTTTGCAAAATGCACTTGTACACTGGGGATCAGTTGGGTTAGCAGCTGAGATTGGGGTCTGCTCAGCTGCCCTCAGCTGTCTTCTTTGTTGGTGGTGGCTCTTTCTGCCCTTGGTGGATAGCGGTGCCTCTTATTAGCAGTGACAGTGAGTACACTAAGTAGACAGACACCAACGTGAACCAGCTGGCCTGTGCGCATCTGTCACTAGAGCACCTGCTGTCTTGTCTCTCTTCATCTTGCCTTTGACATGCTCCGGGAGTAACTACAGGACCACAGCCCACGGAGATATGACTAGCCAGTGTTGGTGCATCCCACCCCCACCCCTTCTCATTTTGCAAAGCTGGGGATGGAACTTGGGATCTCACACAAGTTAGGCAAGGGTCCCACTTCTGCCCTCTGGACAGTGTTCTGTTGAATGCCATATACAAAGTCCAGCTGAGGGCTGTGCTCACCCTCCCTCTTAGTGTCTGTGCCCATCACCAGGAGCACTAGGGTTACCCCACAGCTTTGGGATTTGAGACACGATGTCCTACTCCTCTCCCTGCCTGGCACGTGTGTTTCACAGCTGTTGTCTTGTCTTTGGCTGTTCTGTTGGCTTAAGTCGTTGAGGCAGCTGGCTTTGTTGTTCAGTGTGTTCTGTGGGGTTGTAGATCTTACATACCAGTTAGAACCGGCTATTAAGTTCTGCTGGAATCCCAGGCAGGTAGTGAAGCTCTTCATAAATAGTATGCTGTCATTCTCACTAAGGTTGTTGAAATCTGGTGTAGGCATGGCATCACTGGCAGAGAACGACTCGGGTTTTCTCTTAATTCGATGTCATTACATGAGCACCCAGAGGTCTCTTTGGTGGTCGGGGTGGAATTGTGTGGGGTATTCCATGCTCACTGAGAGCATTTCTCTGATTCTTAGTGTCATCATGCTGGACGAAGCCCACGAGAGGACCTTGTATACGGACATTGCCATTGGCCTGCTGAAGAAGGTATGGCTCCAGCTCTGCATTCTGTTTCTAAGTTTATATTGTTGCCTGGCTAGGAAAGTAATTACAGCAATGTAGAAAACCAGCAAATACAAAGTGAAAAGATTATCCCATCACTCTGCTCAATCACAGAGAACCAGGAGCTCAATGCTGGTGTGTTTGTTTCCGGTCTGTGTCTGTCTGTGTGTATGTTTTGACACAGTGGGATTGGATGATATGTGCTAATTTGTGTCTTGTACATTTAATATTATACTTTAACCTGAGCCACCTCCCAGCCTCCCCCCACCCCCCAAAGACTGTTTCAGAGTCTATGCAATGGCTGCTGATGGGTGCCATGTCCTTCTTGTACTGTTCGGCATGTGTGTGCCTAGGTGTATGTTGGGCCTGTGGCCGTGAGCACCCTGTAATTAAATGTGCTGCATTTCTATTTCTTTTCTCTTTTTAACTCTTCAATATTCAAAAAAATATTTCAAGCATACTCAGAGTGGAGGCATTTATAACGACCTTTTTGTTCGCTTTTGGCAGTCACCTCCACTTTCATTATAAATGCCTCCACTCTCACCTCCACTTTCATTATAAATGCCTCCACTCTCACCTCCACTTTCATTATAAATGCCTCCACTCTCACCTCCACTTTCATTATAAATGCCTCCACTCTCACCTCCACTTTCATTATAAATGCCTCCACTCTCACCTCCACTTTCATTATAAATGCCTCCACTCTCACCTCGGTGCCTTTTTTTTCAGATTCAGAAAAAGCGAGGGGATCTTCGCTTGATAGTGGCCTCAGCTACTCTGGACGCAGAGGTAAGGGCGTCTCTCTCCTTCTGCCTAAACACTGGAGTTGTCAGATGTATCCTTGGGAGTGCACCTCTGGCCAAAGTGTGTCCTCAGCAGAACCACCTGCTTCTTTTGGGGGACATGTGGTGCCCTAGATGTCATGTGATGCTCCTTCTCAACTGTGAGTGGAAATTAGCCTGTAATTAACCCAGGGAGTTGATGACTCCCAGCCTGCTTGTCTCTGTCTCTGCTGCCGTTCTCCTGACACAGGCGGCTTCTTTTTAATTACTTGTCAGTGTGAAGCTATATTTCTTGAATTTATTTATGGAAATTACATACTTATTTTAATTTTTTGGTGTAATTGAAGTTTTTCCTCTAACATGTAGTAATTTCCATGTTAAGTGTTTTTTTTTTTTATTGTTTTTACTTTTTATATGTATGGTGGGGGGCACACCTGCCATGGCGGAGGTCAGAGATCAGCTTAGAGGAGCCAGTTCTATCCTTCGTCCACGTGGGGTCCCATGTTGAAGGTCTTGAGGCTTAGCAGTAGGCATCTTTACCAGCTGAGCCATCTCTTCCCTGTTTTTATATGGCTGATTTACTCTCTTGATGACTAACAGTTTATTTTTAAAAAACAAACAAACAAACAAATGTTCAACTCATCTCATTCTTTTGGCCACTTGCTGTTTATATATTCTAACTGGTAAGCCTCGGCTAGCTACAGGTGATCCACACATGCCCTGAGTCCAGGGAAGGAGGCACATAAATAGGTATTCCGTACGTTAAGGTGCTGAGGTAACCTGGAAGGCTGCTCTTAACTCCAGCCAGCTGGGAGTGCCAAGAACTTGTCACCAAAGAGATGGCATTTTAGCAGGGTTTGAAATAAAATGACCCTTTTTTCATGGGCAAAGTGTGAGCCGAGCTCCCTGACCATGTGGGAGCCATAAGGAACTGTGAGTTCTACAAGCTACCAGAACCCTTTCTGCCAGGCCCCACAGGGGTGCTCTGTCCTCAGGGCTGCTCCATCCCCAGAGGTGCTCCATCCCTAGGGGTGCTCCATCCCCAGGGGTGCTCCATCCCCAGAGGTGCTCCATCTCCAGAGGTGCTCCGTCCCCAGGGCAGCTCCATCCCCAGGGGTGCTCCATCCCTAGGGGTGCTCCATCCTTAGCTGCTGCTCTCACTTCATCTCCTTCCACCCTGTATATCAGCTTTACTGGTCCCCTTCTATTCTTCTGAGAAAACTAGGCTCCTCCTTGGGATGAGGTAGGGTTTTCTCCCAGTCTTTCTTTCAGACATGCCTATGGCTCTCCCAGCATTTTACTCTGGTCCTAGAGAACCTCCCTCTCTCAGAGAGGCTTCCTTTAAGGCCTCAGCCTGCTGCTGCTGCCTTCTTGCACAGCTTTGAGTGTGTTTCAGTCACACTGATTTCCCATGCATGTTTAGGGAATGCTTGAGTCCTTGAAGACTGGGACTCTGTCTTAACTCATGATTTTATCCCTCTCGCCTCACGGTGTAGGAGGTAGGGCAGTGACTTGCCCATAGTTGGGACTCAGGAAGCTCATTCTTGTGTTATGTAGAGACCCAGGAGTAATTACGGAGATGCCAGTCAGGAGACCAGCTCTCTGTGTCTGGGGAGATGTGGTGAGGGCCTGGCCCTGGCCTGTTCTGTCTCCCTATGGGTGGAAGAATGCAGACTGACTTGGTGAGAGGTGCCTCCTATGTGCCTGGGCTGGCCTGCCAGCTTCCCACAGGCTGTGGGAGCTCTTGGCTTGCCCACAGTCATCTCTGCTCATTGTCCCCGTGCTTTAGCTGTCATCCCTGTCACCATGATGTATGCTGGAATGTTCTCTGGAGGTGACTTAATTTTGTTTCTGATGCTGATAACATATTCTGGCAAAAAGCAACCTAGGAACAAAAGCCTTTATTTTAGTTCTCAGAGAGAAGTGAATGCATGCATGCTTACTTTAGCTACCTTTTTGTACTCCTTTTAAACATTTATTAATATAGAAAGTTTACTTTTACATGTATAGGTGTTTTGCCTGCATGTATGTCTGTGCATCATGTGCGCTCAGTGCCCATGAAGCCAGGAGTTCCGGATTCCCTGGGACTGGAGTTGCAGTTGGTTATGAGCTGCCATGTGGGTGCTGGCAGTTCAACCCTGGTTCTCTTAACCCACTTAAAGCCAGTGCCCTTAACCCGGGAGCCAGCTCTCCAACTACACATTTTCCCTACTCTAACACAGTCAGAATGGTACTGCCTGTGGTGGGCTTGAATCTTCTCACAGCCTTATTGTAATCAAGATGGTCTCCCTTCTGACAGACATGCCCACAGGCCCACCCGCTCTGGACACTCAGCAGACTCTTTCTCCCCATATGATGGGAGAGCATGTTAAGGCAGCCATTGCAGGAGCATTGCTCGCTGCTGCTCCTGCCCTCTGTGTTCCTGTCCTCTGTGCTCCTATCCTCTGTGCTCCATTGCAAGAGCATTGCCTCGCTGCTGCTCCTGCCCTCTGTGCTCCATTGCACAGCTCATGCTGTCTTTTCACTTCCATCTTTCTCTCTTAAACATTAGAAACAGTTTCTTTTCTAAACAGGTTTAGTTGTGGTGAAAGTATAATGCCCACGTTCACCCCTCCCCCACTGAGCTCACTGTTCATGGACAAGTATGAACTGTTTACTGCTGTCCTTGTCTTTTTTTTTAAATTTTAGAGGTAATATACCCATGTCATTTCCCACTTCGCTTTCCTTTTCTTAACCCCCATATACTGTCCTTGGTCTCTTTCAAGTTCATAACCTTTTCTTTATTCATTTACTGTTGATTACATGTATCTCTGTATATGCACATATATCCCTAGATGTTACCTGCCTAGTCTGTATGTCTCTTGTGTGTGTGTTTTCAGGGCTGGGCCTTTGGTATTAAAAAGAACCAAAAGCAGTGAGTGTACTTTCCCTGGAAGAAGCCGTCTCTCCACTCAGCACTCCTTGTCTGTAGTTCTTTGTGTAGGGTTGAGGACTCATGGGCTCTCCCTACCCATATTACATGTCTGCTGTTGTCCTTGTTCAGCTCGTGTTTAGGCAGGCATGTTGGTGAGACTTTCTGGCTATAGCTTCTGATATTACATGGAGACACAGCTCGCAGAACTCTCCGACCCTCTCCCTCTTCCAGTGTTCCCTGAGGCTTATGTTCCGAGTGCCTTTTAATGTCATGTAGAGACTGGAGAACACTGCCTCATTGGTTCCATCTGTAGTAGCGGATGTAGATGATCTCCTGACACCTTTTGTGAATTGGAAGGCAGAGCCTAGCTTTGTTATTCCTTGGTGTGTTTTGATGTAGGGCTTACTGGTACATTAGCAGTACTTACCTGGGCTCAGGCTGAGCTATAGAGCATTCATTCAACTCTCCCTTCCTTGCCTGGAGATCCAGTGCCTACTCCTGAGGGAAATGTTGAAGAGAGACAGCCAGATATGGGATCTCCTGGCTTAGGGTGTGGGATGGGTAGATGCAGGTCTGTGTGCGTGTGGTATCTGCAGTCTTAAGTGAGAGGAAGAGGATGTAAGTGGGCTGAAGAGGTCTGGAGTGAGCAGGGCCAGGATATGGCTTATTTAGCTTTTGTATATGGAAGCCCAAGGGTGCCCTGGATCCATCTTCTCGCCCAAGTTGCTGTGTCTAAAGGTGACAAACTTAATGTCAAACTGTCTAGATGTGTAATGCTGCTGACAGGGCCTCTGCTCCTCAGCATGCACAGCAGAGAAGTGGCAGAGAAGGCTGGAGGCTGCTCAGATGGTTGCCCTGGCTGATTTAGCCACCCTGTTTGTAGAAGCTCGATTAGATGAGCAGTTAAATACACAGAATGTGTGATTGCAAAGTGTCATTTCACCCTGTATCACATTCTTCTACATGAGCCTGTCCACATGACGGAAGCTAGGTTTGCAGATATCTCCCACTCTTCCTTTATTTTGTCATATGTCTGATAACTTGTAGAGAGATTAATTTCCCTCTTCCATCAGTCCTGGCGAAGGATCCTGAGTCCTCTGGGGTCAGGTCCTCACTGGACCAGTTGGCAGGTTGCAGTCTTGTTGGCTTGGGTAGGAGTTGGACAGGGCATGGACATGACTGCTTAGAGCTCTCTGTGTGGACCAGGTGGGAGCAACTCCCAGGGCAGGAAGCTGGAATGGGCCGATGGGTGGCACTGCAGGTCCGAATCATTCCTATTTTGTTTCATAGGCTGTGCCCCTTCCTCTCAGTCTTCTTGTTCTGTTTCTTACCCAGTGTTCATGTCATTGTGACCCCAGAGCCTGAAGCCGACTCAGATTTTTCCAGGTGAGGGGATGGTGTCACTTTCTGTCTCCTTGATTCTGCCCTAAAGCCATACACTATTGAGAAATAGTTACTGGCCTTTTAAGAAAAAAAATAGTATTGGTATTTTGTCTACATATATATCTGTGTAACACTTTCATGCTTAGTGCCCATGGAGGCCAGAAACGGCATCAGATCCTCCGTCACTAGAGTTAGAGAGTTGTGGGCCACCATGTGGATACTGGGAATTGAACCTGGGTCCTCTGGAAGAGCAGCCTGTGCTCTTAACCACTGAGCTATCTCTCCAGCCTGAGGTTTTGGCTTTTATCTGTATATTCCAAATGAAGATAAAGGATAAAAACCTTAGGAATATAGACCTTGTGTCTCAGTGCATCCAGAGTGTTCTTTAAAGAGTAACTCCGGTCTGTACCCCTCAGCTTTTCCAGCAGCTGGGCTCAGCTGTCCATTCCATCCAGGAAAGCTGTTGTGGTCCTACTTCATTCACTGTACCACATGGCCTGGTGGTAGCTGTGTTCAGCACGCCCTTCTTAAAGCCATCTTCCTTAGGTCTGGACCTTGCTGTCCTGCTCTCCCTGCCTCCTCACTCACCTCTTCCTGGGGATCTGGAATCTCCATTCTTTGTCTTTAAGGCTGTCCACTCCTTCCATGGCCCCTGGCTCAGCTGACACTGGGTGTTGGTGACAGTCTTGACTGTATGACTTGCGTTCTGTCTCTGCGCTGTCTGTAGTGTTTAAACCTGGCTCTGGCTGGGTCTCCCCAGTTCTGTCCCAGACTCTTTCTCATAGTAACAGTAATTCGGGCCCAGGATCTCCATTGCTGAGGACATTGCTTTATTAAGAAGTGGTCTATCCTGTACTCTGTCAACATGCATGTGCAAGTGATTGGAGAAGACACTGTTTATGCTATCAGATGGCTTGAAATCTATTGGAAAGTTATAGTAAATATATATCAGACACACACCTAGTGTGCAAGTGGGAAACCTCTGTGAACTGATAACCTTGTGTGATTAGATATGTGCTTTCTGGATTAGCCGTTCTCCAGCCTGATTTAACCTATAGCTTGAGGCACAGCTAATATTCAGCTAAATAAACTACAGAGGGTGTGGATAAAGTAATACCACAGCTACACATCAGCTGATGGTCACCGAAGTCTAGCCTTTATTTATAATCAGACCTTCAGAGTCTGTCATTGAAATTCCCTCTGCAATTTCAATAAGAGCAAAAGTAAATTTAGCTGGCTGTGGTAATGCATGTCTATAATCCCAGCATTCAGAAGTCAGAGGCAGGAGGATACTGAGTTTGGGTCCAGCCTGGGCTACGTAGAGTTTCAGGTCTGCTTGAGCTGAGTATCAAGACCCTGTCTTCAACAAATGAAAGCTGGTCCCTGTAGGGAGATGGCCTGGTGGAGCCATTTAAAAAAAAAAAAAAGAAGAATTTTGTGAATGTCGAAAATCATTTTGTGTGATGTGATAGTGCACACGTGTAATCCCAGTTCTCAAGAAGTAGAAGCAGGAGGATCAGGGGTGCAGGGCTAGCCTCAGCTAATTAGTGAGTTAGAGCCTAGCTGGGCCACATCAGAGCCTGTCTCTAAAATAGAACAAGCTATTCGGCAGTATGTAATCTTTGTGTCTAATTCCTGTGATCCCACTTATCTCTGCCAGTTTTATATTTTTGTTCTTTTCTATGGATTACTGTGAACCATCCTCTTTTTTTAAGTTAATGTGAATAATAATTATATATTTATTTATTTTTAGAAATTTCGAGATTTCTTTAACCAGAATGAGACCAGTGACCCAGCCAGAGATACCTCTGTGACGCTCACAGTGGAAGGACGGACATTCCCAGTGGATATCTTTTACCTACAAAGGTTTGGTAATGTTTCATTCTTGGTGATGGTGGTTTGGAACCTCATCTGTCATGCAGGGTCATAGGGAACATCATCTGCCTGCATCATGGAGGGCAGTTAGCGGGGTGCGGTGCAGCTCCTGTTACTGGTAGAATTCTGGGAGCTGGACCAGTATCACTGTTGAATTAAGAGTTTGATACTCCTGTTCAAATTTACATGTGTCTGTGGCCATCAGTTTAGGCGGAGAGAGTCAGATAGGAGGCCGATGGGAGGTGCTGTGGCAGTGCTCTGAACTGGGGGTTTCCAGAGCGCCATCAGTAAGGGAGCAGTGCTGAGTCCCGTCTTTTAGTTCCTTATGTCCTTAGCAAGAAGACCTAGCTCAAACTTTTGGGAGGAGTCCCTTTGAATAAGAAAGGGGCCATTCTAATTTGCTATACCTAGGTACTGGGCCTAGTTTAGCGCCTGATAAATCCCAAGCTATAAACTTCATCTTTGGGTCCTTCTGGCTGGAGGGAATGTCTGCCATTTCCATTCACTCAGCTCATAGGTGCTGGCTGGGAAGATGGTGGGTGTGCTCTGATGGCTAGTGTCTTATCAGCTTGACCAGAGATAGAGTCCTCTGAGAGGAGGAAGCCTCAACTGAGAAAATGCCTCCCTAAGCCTGTAATGCATTTTCTCAATTGGTGATTGATGGGGGAGGGCCTAGCCCATCGAGGGTGGTCCTGGGTGCTATAAGAAAGCAGGCTGAGCAAGCCGTTAGGAGTAAGTCAGTAAGCAGCACTCCTCCATGACCTCTGCATCCGCTCCTGATCCCCGGTTCCTGCCTGTTTGAATTCCTGTCCTGACTTCCTTCAGTGATGGGTTGGGACTTGGGATAGATATATAATTCTTTCCTCCCCAACTTGCTTTTTGTCATGGTGTCTGATCACAGCAGTAGAAAGGCTAACTTGGGCAGTGGGCTTCTGCACTGAAACTGATGCCCTTGGTCTTCTGTGACTTGGCATCTTTGCATGCTGAAGATAAATAATTTATATGCACTCCCATCAGCCTCTCGCTGCTGAACTCCCTTCTGTCAAGGTAATGGCCACAGGTGTGTGTACATTTGCACAGAAGTATTAAGACTAAATCCAGCAATGATGCAGGTCTAGCTTCCAGAACATTCTGTCTTTCAGAACGTTCTTAGGAAATATAGCCCAAACCCATTGTTTACATGTAATTATGTCTATAAGTGCTACATCTAATGTTGCTCTTTTCTTTCTTGTGCTGGGGATTGAACCTGGGACCTTACACGTGTTAGGCAAGTGCTATATCATTGAGATACACCTCAGTTATTGGTTGCTGCCCTTGAAAATAAAGGAGTGTGTATTTATTTTACTTCTCTATGTTAATTACCTGCTGGGTTGGCCCAGATTCACTCTGATGAAGTTTGGCTGCCAGGTTATTAGGATAGGATAACTGATCTGTAATTAACGAGCATGTTCCAGTGATGATCTTTCTCTTCATACATTTTCCCCAGTCCTGTTCCAGATTATATCAAGGCAACTGTGGACACTGTGGTAAAAATTCATCAGACGGAGGGAGATGGAGACATACTAGCCTTTCTTACTGGCCAGGTAACTCCGCCCAGTCCCTCGCAGAGACATGCTAAGACAGCACAGAGTTAGCATAAAGCCTTGTTCTTAGCCGTTTGTTTCTTTTCTTTTCTTTCTTTCTTTTTCTTTTTTAAATGTGTACATGTTTTGTCTGCGTTCCTGAGGAGGCCAGAAAGTAGTGTCAGGTCTCTTGGAACTGGAGTTGATAGATGATTTTGAGCTGCCATGTGGATGCTGGGAATTGAACCCAGGTCCTCTGGAAGAGCAGCCAGCTCCTTGTGTCATGTTTAATTGTATTTTGTAGTTGCTAAATTGCATAAAAGAATGAAATTATTGGTTTGACGCCATCTAGTGTTCTATTGGTCCTCTACCATCTAGATTGTGAGGGGTCATTAGCTCATCCCTATGCTGTAGAGAGTTAATTGAATTTTTTAATTTAAATTTTATGTGTGTGAGCCTTTGTGTATGTATATATGCCATGTGGGTGTAGTGGAAGCCAGAAAAGGGTGTCAGATCTGTTGGAACTGGAGTTACAGATGATTCTGATCTGCCTGTGCTGGGAACTGAACCCAGGTCCTCTGAAAGAGCAGCTAGTGCTTTCTCTGAGCCATCTTTCTTGCTCTGAGATTTCAAATGTATTAGCTGATTTCAGAGTAGGTTCTATGTCAGTGGGCTGCTTCATTTGCCATATTGGATGGTGCATTAGGTACATTGTGCTTTGTGCGCATTGCAATCTCATTCTGTGACCAAAAAGTTGGGCACCGTTTCCCAAGTTGCCTAAAGCTAGAAATGGGTCCTTTGATTGTGACATCTTTCCAGCCCATTCTGCAGGTAGCCAGTGACTACATCTCAAAAAAATGACTGAATAAACCAGAATAGTGTCTTAAGGTTGTAATGCTGCTTGAACTCCCTCCAGCTGCTATCTTTTCCACTGCCAAACATTTCCCATAGTTAGTCTCTCTCCTCAGGAAAGCTCTTCATGATTCCATAGGTAACAGCTTGCCCATATGCAGCATGCTCAGCATGTCCACACACAGGTAAAAATGGTGATTTAAAGAGTTATGTGTATATATGTATATGTCATTTGTGTGCGGTGAGTGCAGTGCCTGTGTGCAGGCCTTGAAGAGGGTGCTGGATCCCCTGGAGCTGGAAGTGCAGGCAGCGCAGGCTGTCTGACATGGGTGCTGGGAACTGAACTCCGGTCTCTGCGAGAGCAGTAGAACCTCTTCACCACTGAGAGTCTCTCCAGTTCCTTGTTGATTTTATTCATGGGAACTCTTCTATTAACTACGGGTGGTTTAGTTTTACTAACTAATTGTACAGTTGCAGAGTTTCACTCCTTTGGCACTGTCACTTGGTAGCATTTGACAAAGTGTCATCCTGAGTGGGCCATGGCAGCACAGCAGCTTCTGAAGGTGACCCCAGCTAAGGCCCCCATTCTAGCATTTGTTCCTTCAGTATGCTAGCTTGACCAGCTTCATTGCTTTCCGGTTCCATGTTTAGGAAGAAGTAGAGGCAGTTGTGTCCATGTTGATCGAGCAGGCTCGGGCGTTGGCTCGCACTGGCATGAAGAAACACCTCCGGGTTCTCCCCATGTATGCAGGACTGCCTTCTTTTGAGCAGATGAAGGTGTTTGAGAGGGTGTCACACAGCGTCAGGAAGGTGAGCCTCCTAGTGGTCAGTGGTCCTTACAGCCATTGGTCATCACTTTGGCTCCCCTTTGTACTGCAGAATGTTGTCTTATTGTTATTCTGTGTATATGTATGTGTGTGTGTGAGCATTCATGTGTGTAAGTGTAGACATATGCCACAGTTCATATCTGGAGATCGGAGGAAAACCTTTTTGACTGCAAGGCTAGCCAACCTACAAATGCTGGGGCTCCTCTCTCTGCCTCCTCTCACTGAGGGGACATGTGCTACCCCTGCCTGGCTTTATGTGGGTTCTGGAGATACATAGCCAGCATTTTACATACTGAGCCATTTCCCTAGACTCTGTTATATTGTTTTAACTGAAGTGAGCTTTGCTAAACAGGACCTTTCTTTCAAATCTTAGGTCCATGTTTCTATGCAGTAGATCTAAAAGTCCGTAGTAGATAATGCGCTGTGAGGATTTCTAAACCTGCCCAGAAGGGCCACTCCGGCAGTAATTATCAGAGCAGGCCACCTCTTGTAGCTTTTCTTTGTCTGCTGAATATTTTTCACAGCACATTATTACCTTAGCCTCAGAGACTGTCATGGTAGATTATGTTCAGTCAGAACTAGATAAAGTTACTAACCATGGTTCCTAAAGCATTTGTTAGGAGTATCAGTTTGCCCTTAGAGGCAATTTTAAATGAGGTAAATCTTTAGCCTTGAAATTAGGTTGAGGATGGGTGTGGTGGCAAGAAGCGTTGGCTGGGAGGAACCAGGGGCCTGATTTCTGCCTCCCTACCCTTTCTCCTTTCCCCTAGATGAGGTGTACATGGTGGGTGGCTCAGAGTGCAGTAGGTGAGGGATGGTCTGGGTCTGAGGACTCGCTCTCAACTTGGTATGGAGCAATCCAGATCTGCCCGGTCACACATGAACTGCTGTCAGCGAGGCTGCAGGCCTGGGCTCCACCTGTGGTTGCAGTGTGCCTTGTCCTAAGTTACTTAGCTTCAGATTTCCTAGCTGTAAGACATTCGTAATGAGACATTTTTATTACATTTATTTATGTGGGGTAGGGGCAGGGCACATATGTGTCACACGCACTCATGGAGGTCAGAGTGCACATACAGGAGTCAGTTCTTTCCTTCTAGCACGTGGGTCTCAGGGATTGACGTCAGATCCTCAGGCTTGTCAACCATCTCACCGGCCTCCGCAGTAGCTTTTAGATATAAAAGTAGGAAGATTTTCAGAACATGATTTTATAAAATGTAAAGTGGTTGGAAAAGTTGTGTGCGTCTTACATACGTGTCCCCAGCTGCGTTAGACCTGGCAGGGGCAACTGGCAGGTAGCCAGAGACTGGTGCACACTAGCTGGGCCCTCCTCTGTCTCCAAGCTCCTTGTACAGTGGCTGTGTTGGTGGCATCTCCTTCCTGTGTGGCACTACTTTCTGGTCTGAAGGGTTGGCCAGTTCCTGTGTGGAGTCTGAATTTATGCTCATGTTTTAGTGATGATGTCAGGGCAGCCAGTGTGAAGGGGAAACTCTGTTCTATGATGTATAATATATAACGTGTAGCATAAGATGACACAGCATATACTATTCTGCATATCCCAGCATAAGATGACACAGCATATACTATTCTGCATTTCCCAGCATAAGATGACACAGCATATACTATTCTGCATTTCCCAGCATAAGATGACACAGCATATACTATTCTGCATATCCCAGCATAAGATGACACAGCATATACTATTCTGCATTTCCCAGCATAAGATGACACAGCATATACTATTCTGCATTTCCCAGCATAAGATGACACAGCATATACTATTCTGCATAGCCCAGCATAAGATGACACAGCATATACTATTCTGCATAGCCCAGCATAAGATGACACAGCATATACTATTCTGCATATCCCAGGCTGTGCTTTTTCCCCGGCACCTGGTGCTCTCTGAAGTTATCTGCTCGTTAGAAAACAGACATTATTGAACTTACCGTGTGCTCAGTGTTAGTTTCTAGTCTCTTTGTGTTTGGATGCCCCTGGACATCCCTGGGGGAAGCGGTGGTCATACTATGTGCATGAGATAGCAGTGCTCAGGAGCTTGGGGAAGCTATGCATAGTTATAGAGTTGGAACAGTTCCAGCCAGTGTACTGGTCTTAAGCTCCTGCCTGGCAGCATGGTGTTTGGATAGTAGTACGTCTTTAGGATTTGTAAACTTACTTAAAGTGGAAAGAACCAAACTAGTTGCTTTCTCTCTTTGGCAGGTGGTCGTAGCCACCAATGTGGCGGAGACTTCCATCACAATCAGTGGCATTGTGTATGTGATTGACTGTGGCTTTATGAAGCTTCGAGCCTACAACCCCAGGACAGCTATTGAATGCTTGGTGGTGGTACCGGTATCTCAGGCGTCAGCCAATCAGCGGGCAGGACGTGGTGGGCGCAACCGCTCCGGAAAGTGTTACCGCCTTTATACAGGTGTGCATGGTGTTTCTTAACAACTTTGGATTTTCTTAGGGTAGCCTGGGCTTTGGATCCCAGGGCAGACATTTGTCCCTCGTGGCAGAACTCACCATCAAGTCCCCCTCCCTCCCATGGCTCCCCCTCTCCCCCTTCCTTCCTCCTTTGCTAGGACTTCCCAGCTGGCTCAGTGAACCACCACCTGCCTGCCACCTCTGTTCTAACCTCATGCTGGGCCTTGTGTCGGACCCCCGAGCACAGACTTGTGCATCTCTGTTCTAACCTCATGCTGGGCCTTGTGTCAGACCCCGAGCACAGACTTGTGCATCAAGCACTGTTTGTGCTGAATTCTTCTAACTCCTGAATCCACCTCCCATCAGGTCACTATTTACCTTTGTTGAGTTCTCCTAAGACTCATTCACAGACAGCAAGTAGTTGGCTCAGTTCTATATCACAAGCCATGCTAGGTTCTGAGGGCACAGAGTGAAATTCTGGTAGACAGTCCTGGCCTTTAACGAGCTTCCCTCTCAGCCTGCTGACACTGGTAGGCACAGGTACCATGATATTCCAGAGCTACTGTTTGCCTGTCTGTCTCCTTCACTGGGAGTGGTACTGAGACCTACACCACCCCCACTGTCCACCCCCATGGAGCACACCTTCCTGCCTTCCTAGTGTGCAGACAGAATTTCCAAGTCATTAATTCCCTCGTTGTCTGGTGTCCACTTACACTGTCTGTTCATCCCTCCTTTACGCTGTTTCTCTTTGGCCCTCGGGATTAGTGGTGCTGGATGGAAGTGTGGGGTAGATTGAGACATGCAGGGGACCTTTAATTCTTTGAGGAATTGTAGAGTTGTAGGTATAGTGATTGTGTGTCTAACTTTTTAAGGAATTATTTATTTTAGAGACAGGGTTTCTCTGTGGAGCCTGGGCTGGCCTTAGGCTCAGAGCTCTCCCTACCACTGCCTCAGGGTCTGGGATTTAAAGACATGCACCACCATCTCAGTGGCGGTTTTAGTTGGAGGTACCTTTAGTTTGTGTGTTTTGCCTGCATGTCTGTCTGTGCAGCACATGTGTGCCTGGTGCTGAGGCTGCCATAAGAGTGTTACTGATGATTCTCACGTGGGTGTTCCCTGCCACGTGGGTGCTGGGAGCTGAACCTGGCGCCTCTGCATGTGCTCTTGACCACTGAGCCGTCTCTCCAGCTCCAACTCACATGAGTTTTTTAAAGTGGAAATGGACATCAGCATTTCTTGTCAGAGAAGCCATGTGAAGATCCGGCCTGAAGCTGGGCGGGTGGGCTTGGGTGGATGGTGATTGAGCCCTTAGTTGTAGCCATTTTAGCATGGGTGGTTGGGAAGGGCCAGGACAGTGAGCAATGTGTTAGTGCCCACTCTTCAGATTCCCAGCTGAGTTTTCAGAGTGTGCAGCTGTTCCTTACTCAGATAGTTTCATTTTCCAGAACTTTCCAAGACATTTCCGTAGCTGCTCTGCTCTCACTTCTGGTGTACCTGATTCTCAGCTGTACTCCATTCTTAGACATGTGATCTGCCTCCCACTTTGTCATTCATACCTCTGATGCCTTGGGCTTGTCTGTCTTTGCATCTTCTTAGTGAGGCCAGCCTTTCAGCTAGTGACTTGTTTCTGCCTTGGCCAGTGGTATGCTTGGGGAATGTGGTTGTCCTAGTAACAGCACTGTAACCACAAAGACCCTCCTGATACTCTTGGCAGCTCCTGTATAGCTTTTCCCAGTCTCCGCTCTCCTCCTTCCTGAGCCTCCGGTGGTCCATGGCAAGGGCATATGTCCCTCTTGGGCCTGTTTTTTGGTCGTTCCTACCCCTGAAGTCCCCAGGGGCGTTGCCTGTGGCTTCTGCCCCTCTTGACCTAGGTCCCTGGCTCTGGGGCCTTTGCAGCTTCCCTGTGTCATCACATCTTCGTCTCTGAGCATCAACACCTGCTTCTCTCAGCATCTTCTCAGCGGGGCCAGCCTCTTGGCTAATGACTTGTTTCTGCCTTGGTCAGTGTTGTGCCTGGGGAATGTGGTTGTCTTGGTAACAGTGCAGTAACCACAATGTTCTTAAAGCTAAGGAACTTCCTTCCTGTTGTTGTTTGCCATCTAGAACCTTCCAGCTAGACCCATGCATTTGGCAATTTATGTTACACAGTCCAGAATATTGGCTGTTTGTTTTCTCAGGAAAACCTTTCTAAAGTTCTTACTGATGGTAGTGTTTCTCCAGGAGACTTGGCTGTAGTTCATTTTCCTCTCTAGTTAATGGAAGCCTTCTGGTCTAAATGGAGACTATGTGATGCTTACGATTAAGGAGGGCGTGCATCAGGACAGCATCAGGACAGCCGTTGACTTACGTGGGAGGGTTTGGTGTGTGTAATCCATAGGCTTTCTGAATATACACAGAAAGTGAGTTCAGAAAAGCCTTCTTTTCTCTGTACCCTTTGTTCTGGTTTTCATTAAATCTTCCCCTGACTCTCTATCCTTCCCCTCCTCCCCGTTCTCTGTGCCTTGGGGTGCTTCTCCTGTTTGAGGTTACCTTTTGTTCCTGTGGGACATGCAAGTACAGGATTCTGGGTGTGACTCTGCATTTAGCTCCTTGATTTAAAAACTAGGTTTGTATGAATTTTGCTCTTTGATTAGATCCTTTGTCAGATTCTAGGGCAGTTTTGGTGATTGATTTTTATATTGTTCTTTGCTTATTTTGCTGTTCTGGCTTCCTTGAAGCGCTCTGCTCTAAGCAGAGTGAGCAGCAGCAGGGCCTGAGAGTAATCACCCAAGTGCTTGCTACTTTCCTTTTGTATATCACTGACAGCAGCATTTGGAAGTAAAGGAAAGTGCTTTTGTAAAGGGGTATTGTTCAACCCTCTATAGTTTTGAAGTAGAATGGTCCTTCCTAAATGTAAAAATAACTTTGTATCATAATGTTGTACATCTGGTCCCAGAATCCCAGAGCTCTTGTTTAAGGTAGAGAAGGTGGACTCTGTTGACATACAGGTGCATTTGAGTGTCATATTTGATCTGTTTTTGATTTCCTGTCCTTAGAGGATGCTTTTGACCAGTTACCTCAGTCCACCATCCCTGAGATGCAGCGCAGCAATTTGGCCCCCGTCATCCTGCAGCTGAAAGCCCTGGGGATCGACAATGTCCTCAGGTTCCACTTCATGTCTGTAAGTCCTACTGCTGACTCAGGGGCTCATGTGGGCACGGTGGAAGGACACTGGTCAGGCATGCTGTCTGTCTTCCTCACGTGGCTAAAACACTATATGCTACTTGGTCCTATCTTAGGTGTGGGGCAGACTGGCATCCAGGTGAGCCAGAGTTCTTCCTTTCTAGCCCCTGTCCTTTCTGCTTGGGAAAGACAAGTCAGTGGGGAGCTACAGGACAGCTCGACCAGGTCTCAGAGTCAAGGAAGGTGGGGAGTCAGGACATCGTCTGTGACTGGGCTGGCTGTAGAGTTCCAAGGCTGGGAGAGCTCCAGGTTTGGGAGGGACCCTGTGGCCCATGGTATCTGTGATGATTTCCTAAGATATCCATTCCACAGGAGTGGAATCATTAGTCTTCTGTAGGCTCCTGATGCACGGCTGCCTGGCTCTCATAGGCTCCCCTCAGCAGCATGCAAGGCCTGGCCTAGGTGCTCAGAAGAAGTGGTGGGTGAGTGGGGAGGGTGCTACAGCCATTGCTCTTGTAGATTTTTTTTTAAAGTTTATTGGCCACTTTATAGTTCATATAAAGTTTTAAGCTTATTTACCTGTTAATATTTGTTATTAATTTCCATGAGTCTGATGTTAAATAGTAAAGCATGACTTCACTCTAATGTCATGTTTTTGGCAAATATACTTATATGTCATCTGCCCACTTATAGAACCGCTGACTTTGTTGTAGTCTGACATTAGCTGGGGATCGTGCAGTGATCCCAAGTGCTTGCTTACCCTGGAGCTCCTGTGAGTGAGACACACAGAACAGGACCGAGTGCCCACAGGAACCCAGGCGCACTAGTGAGCCGTTTTGCTGTCCCGTTACTTTCTCACAGCAGATCTCCAGATTTGCAGTGATTCGTTGGTTGCCCTGAGGGTGGGTCCCACAGTGTAAAGTCTATATAGTCAGCCACTAAACCTTTTACAGATTTCACTTTGTTCTTTGATAAACAACAACTAAAAGCAAGAACTCAGTTTAATCTCTGAGCCTGCCATCAAGTGCTCTGAAGCCTTCTTCAGATCTTCATCTGTGAGGGCAAGTTAAATCACTCTTGACGCTTAAAGTGCTTGTTGCGCAGCAGAGTTGGTGGCAAGGCAGTTGAGTCTGGAAAGGTACTCATCTTGTCAGATGGCTAACTAGGAAGAGCTCCTCGAAGGGTCTACTGATGTCTGACACCCGTGTGCTCAGTGAGGGCCTTGGAGGGAAGGAAAGAGGTGCCAGTGCACCAGTCACAGGGCACAGCCTGTGCCTGCTGCCCTTTGCAGCATCGGTGTTGTATGCAGTTTTAGCAATTTCAACATGTCGCTGGCTTGCCCTTGGCAAGATCAGGGTAGCAGAAGCTGGTCCTCCCTCTACCTGTGCTGTGCTACAGGGTCTGCAGCTCCAGGTACGGGGAAGGCTGAGGGCAGCTTAGGGAAGTGAAGAGGTAGTTTAAAGAAGGGGCTATCCCTGCTGATGGAGCAGAGGAGTGGGGGCAGCTGTACAAGTGCTGCCAAGGACTTGTACAGAGGTGGGAGGCACATGTCAGTGTACCAGCAGCCTGGAGACTGGGTGGCTGGAGTGTGATAGAGCCAGAGTGAGCCAGTGTGGTCAGAGAAACTAATCTGGGAGGCCTTTGATGTGTTTCACAGCCCCCGCCAGCACAGTCGATGGTTCAAGCCTTGGAGCTGCTCTATGCTCTTGGAGGTAAGCCTGTTCACCTATATGATAATGGGTAGCTGGACTTCAATTAGCATTCTTCGAGCCTTTAAGAGTGGGATTGGCCCTCCCCATGTATATAATAAACTCTTCGGTGACATTTACTGTATTGAAATAGAAATTAGAGAAAAGTAGCTCATGGCTCATCTTAGGGTTTTACTGCTGGGAAGAGACACCAGGACCGTGGCAACTCTTATAAAGGAAAACATTCAGAGGTTTTGCCCATTGTCATCTTGGTGGGAAGCATGGTGGCATGCAGGCAGACATGGTGCTGGAGAAGCTGAGAGTTCTACATCTGGATCTACAGGCAGCAGGAAGAGAGTGAGCCACTGGGCCTAGCTTGGGCGTCTGAAACCTCAAAGTCCACCCCACAATGGCACACTAATAAGGCCACACTTCCTAATAGTGCCACTCTCTTTAGGCCTATGGGGGCCATTTTCATTCACCACCACATGGCCGATATGATAGTTCATAAAGTGTGGCAGAAGCTATGGATGGCCATCACTAGGGCCACACTTCCCAGAGACACACAGTTCTTGTCCTCAGACCCTTTTCCCTCTTCCAGCCTCACCACCCTGAAAACCCCTTCTTTTCCTCCCTGGGTTCCTGTGGGAATTGGGCAGGTAGCAGCAGTACTGTTTGGGCAGGCACTCTGTGCTGTGCAGGGAGCCCTGCTGGTTCATTTGAAAACACAGTTTGTATCAAGTTAGAGAAAATGGTGTTGTCTCAGGAGGTACCATGTCTTTTATGAGTGGTGGCTTCTTAGGATGTTCTGTGAGTATTGAGTTTGTCAGTGGTTTCAGTGGAGGTTTTGCCCTGAGGTTTTGCCTTGAGTATTTTAAAAATAGCTTTATTGAGGCATACATCATATACCATACAGTTCATTCCTTTACAGCTTTCTGTTCAAGGGCTTCTGTTGTCATAGGGTTGTGCAGTCTTTAGTATAATCCAATTTTAGAATATTTTCATCATTCTGAAAAGAAATGTGTCTCTCTTAGAGCTCACTCTTCACTCCTGTCCTCCTTGGCCCCAGGTAACCGCTAACCTGCTGACTCTGTGGCTTTGCCTAGTTGAAGCATTGCTTAGAAATGGAATCTTAGGTTGTCTCTGGTGGATGGCTTCTTTCACTTAGCTTTTTCTAAGGTTACCCACGGATCACTTGTATCGGTGGAGCATTTATTTTTCCTTCTGAGTAGTTTCCCAGTGTATGGACATACTACAGTGATTTTTTTTTTCTTCTATTTGTTAGATGGTGGGTGTTGTGAATCGTTTCTTTTTGGCTAGTATCAGCAATGCTGCTGTGAGCAGCATTTCTGCTTGTTCGCAAGTCAGTGTGCAGGACAGTTAGTGTCTCCAGCTAGTCTCTCTGTATCTGTGGATGAGAATCTCCTTCTAGCACTCCCTTTAGATACCAGAAGTCTAGGGTGCTCACTCATGTAAGACAGCATGGCATTTGCACAGAACCCACACATCTTCCCATATACTTTGAGTTACCTTAGGTTTCTTAGACCCATCACAGTGTAAACACCGTGTCATTGGTTACTCTGCTGTAGTGTTTAGGGAACTGTGACTGTAAAGAGACTGTGTGTGGTTGTTCATACAGTTGTTTTTCTCAAATATTTCACACAGCAATTTGTTGAATCTAAGGATATGGAATCCACAGACACGGAGATTGGCTGTATGGTGCCCAGCAATATGTCAGTTCAGCTTGAGTGCTGGCATCTGCTGTCTTTACTCCTGAGTTGGAGTTCTTTGCATGTTCTGATTTCAGGTCTCCTGTGTGATCGTAAATATTGGAGGTGTCGTGTGCAGGCTAGTTTCTACCTTGTTGCTTTTCTTCTGCCTCTTTTGCTTATGTCTTCATGTCTAAGGACACCCTGATGTGGGTCTGGGGTTCCAGTTCTGTGGGAGAGTGTGTGCTTGGTGTGTCTGAGACCTTGAGTGCAGCCCCTGACATCCCAAGCACCAGAAGCTGCCGCACAAGCAGAGGGAAGCAGCACTGCTGACTCCACATCTGACTCACAGGCTTTATTCTGAGTTTTAGCTCTTATACTTGAGTCTGTGATTTGTTCTGGTGTGCGCGTGTACATGTGTGTGTGCGTGTGTGTGTGCGTGTGTGTGGGTGTGTGTGTGCATGTGTGTGTGTGTGTGCGTGTGTGTGTGTGTGTGTGTTTAGGGAGGGAGGGACCCATTTTCATTTATTATATTTGCAAAAATCAGTTGTGACTATAAAAGCTCTCCACCAATGAGCAAAGTCTTACGCTTGGGACATAACATCAGCCTGTAGTGTGTGTCTTGTTAGGGTGTTGTCCCCAGCTCTCAGCGTGTGACAGGACCATGTGTACTGAGGAGAAGGGAATGTTGATGAGTGTTGTCTGTCCCCTGCAGTGGTTGTTCTGAAAGTCACACAGCGGGCAGACCGTCCTCACTTATAGAAACATTCTGGAGAGTGTTGGGGAAGCCCCAATTTAAAAAAGACAGTTGTATTGGAACAGAAAGGACTTAACTTTCCTGGCTCACCCCAAGCTTTTGGAGCACTTATTTTGATTGAAGCTATTGTCTGTACCTTGGGGTTCTTGGGAATCTTGTGCCCGATAATAGTGCTTGGTAGAGAGACCTGGGGAAAGGTGGATGTGGGGGAAGGCTTAGAAAGATGGAGTAGTCTGTCTACTTCAAGGAGAAGAGGGTCAGGGTCAGAGTTCAGACTCTGGGTGTTCATAAGGTGTGAGGATGCTGGACTTTTGAGGCATTATCTTTGACTATTTGTAGCCTGTCAGGTCCTAGCCATGGAGTCAGATCCAGAAGGTGAGAAAGCAGGCCCGTGTTGTGGGAACTGAGGAGAGCTGTGAGTAGTCTGCAGTGACAGCTGCTGCTGGAGGCCGACAGAGGCCGTGTCTGTGCTTCCAGCTCTCAGACCCCACAGAGGGCGGTTTCTGTGGAGCATCCTGTGGGGGAGAGAGGGAGCAGGAGAAGTGCAGGCTGCTGCCTGTATCGAAGTCCTTGAATAGAGATCCTTAAAAGCATTGTTTAAAACTGGGCTCAGCCTGGCTGGCGCTGGCTTCCCCTTTTCACGTGCGGCCCTCGTGTCAGGCTGCGCGTAGGAGCAGTGAGTCATCTTTTCTTTTCCTACTGCTCTTCTGCAGCACAGTGGCGCAGCTTCCTGACTTCTTCTCTTCTGCTGGCAGGTCTGGACAAAGACTGTCGCCTAACTGAACCACTTGGGATGAGGATTGCAGAGTTTCCTCTGAACCCAATGTTTGCCAAGATGCTGCTGGAGTCAGGTGGGTGGAGCCTGACAGCTCCTTTTGACATTATGTTGGATTCTCTGAATTCCGTGCACCCAGGTAGGAGGGACCAGTTGTGGTTTAAAAGTGGCAACAGCGATGAAGTGCTTATTTTTGACTAATGATGAGACGTGTGAGTTTGATACTTGTATAGTGGAAAACGTCAGTCAAGGTAATTAGTGCATCTAGTACGTTATGGACTTTCTTGTAGCAAATGGAACTGTACACCATACTGTGGTTGCCATAGTGTCAGATCACTACAGCTCCTCCAGCCTGAAACTGTGTCCCTCAAGCAACATCTTCCATCTTTTTAGCTCATCCTCCTACCAGCCTTGACCACCTTTCTACTCTGTTCCCAAGTGTTACTAAACTGTACGGTGTGTGTGCTGTGCCTGGCCTGACACACTGCACTGCCATCCACGTTATCTTGGACAGCAGGATTTCCTGTTTTAAAGCTTGTGTAAAGGTTACATCACATGTACCATGTTGTCTTTATGCATCCCTCCACTGATGCACATGAAACTGCTTCCATGATTTTGTCCACCACAGTGGACACCAGAGTTCCGGTCCCCTCTACAGACCAACTTCAGTTCTTGTGGGTGTACCCAGAGGCAAGGTTTCTGGATCGTGTGGCCGTTTTGTTCTAGGTTCCTGAGCAACATCCACATATTTTCCAAATGGCTGTGCTTAGTCTAACTGCCAAGACACCATCACACCACGTGCCACAGCGTCTGTGCGGTGGCACTGTCAAGCAGTGTACAGGGCTTCAGTTTTTCTGCAGAGTTTTGTGAGCATGTGAGTTAGGGCAAAGCCTGTTTCTTTACTTACAAACATCTTGACAGTACAGGATGTTTCCCTCCCTGGGAAAAATACTGTTCATATTTTACATTATTGTCTAACTGTTACATCAAGTGGCAGTTTATGAAGGCATGTTTCTGAGCCAGTGTGGTGAAAGTTAGCAGTGAGGGCCCACCTTCCCTGAGAAACACATTCTAAGTGCAGCAAGAGCAGAGTCCCCTGTGGCTCAGCAGGCAGCTGTGGGGAGCTAGGTGGGGGTGCTCTGCTGCCCTCGTTGGTGAGCTCTTAGAGTCTGTTCTCAAGAGGCAGCAGCAGCTCAGGATGCTATCCCGGCCACCCTGAGCTGCAGGCTTCCCAGAGTAGAGCAGAATTTGGAGAGGCAGGCTACCCCACAGATGGGCCTGGAGTGGGAAGATAGCTGGAGGGTACAGGAGAGGCAGG
>NW_022196897.1:144831471-144833023 GCF_008632895.1 Mastomys coucha
GGAGGGTACAGGAGAGGCAGGCTACCCCACAGACGGGCCTGGAGTGGGAAGATAGCTGGAGGGTACAGCCCTGCACTTCTCCCCTTTCCCTCTGTGCTTTTACCTGGACTCCAGCTGTCCACATAGAGGACAGGGAGCAGGCATGCCGTCCATCTGCCCTTGGTGACAGGCCGGTGTGGCCTCATCCTGGCTGGTATCAAGAGCCCTTAGCCTTAGTACTGCAGTTGAGACAAAGGGGTCATCCATGGCACCGTAAGTACTTATATATGAGAGACTTGAGAAGAAGAACTATAAAATTCAACCTTATTTTATAGCACATTACAAGGAGCACATTGGGCAACGCCCTTCTCCCCTGTTGGTGTCTGTCTGTCTGCAAACATGCCTTTCACGTTCCAGGGAACTTCGGCTGTTCTCAGGAGGTCCTGAGCATCGCCGCCATGATGCAGATCCAGAATGTCTTTGTGTTCCCCTCAAACCAGAAGTCTCAGGCGGTAAGTCCAGCTTCTCCCCAGCTCTTCACACTGTTCTCTTGCACATTCTTGTCAGAAGTGGGTTAGAAACTGCTGACGACAGCGAGTATGCTGTGTATCATGGGAAGTATTTCACAAGCATGGCTGTATACCTTCCTGCACGCTGTGGAGGTGGAGCCTATCACCCACACCCAGTGTGGACTGAGTTACTGTGTCTGTGTCTTTTCATATGTTTGTATCTGTATCTCTTCAGCCCCAGAGGACAAGTGGCATTATTCAGGAACTTGTCCACAGGAAGAAGAATTCAAGGGTGGGGTCTGAGGGGAGCTTAGGATGTGGTGAACAGCATATGGTGGTAGGACATGGGAGGTCAAGCTGTCAGCCCTCCTGCAGTGTGCCATGTCCCTTAGCACAAGAGAGTCGTGGAAGTCAGCTTCTGAATGGGACTTTATTCTTCACAGACACGAGTGCACCGGAAATTTGCTGTGGAAGAGGGTGACCATCTCACCATGCTCAATGTGTACGAAGCATTTATCAAAGTAAGCACAGCTGCGCTCGGGACCCTCCACACACACACACTGATGATCTAGGAGCAAGGTCACAGGGTCATTCCCACACATGTGGCCAAGAGACCGCTCTCTGCTTTCCTGTTAGGTCGGTCACCAGCCTCCCACTGGAGAGTCCAGTCTTGAGTTGCTGGAGAGGCTGAGGGAGGTTTCCTTTTCCCCAGAGGCTGACAGCCCAGCCTCCCAGGGCCCCATTCTCACTGTGCTTGGAAGAAGGGCAGCATTTGAATGGGAAGTTCTGCCAGGACAGCTGAGAACCACTGCTGTGTAGGCTCTTCAGAGTCATCCCATGGTCAGCGAGGCTTGTGTGCTCCTGGGTATCCACCCTGGAGGACTGAGAGCCATTCATAGAACTTAAAATTCCCACTGAAACGCAAAATAGTGATATAAAGCTTTTAAAAAATAATACAGTGAAAAGGGAGTAATATTTGATATTATTCAATAATATTTTTAGTAATTTAACACATTTTTTTTTCCTGGTGTAATTTCCTCTTGTGTAATGATTTTTTTTTTTTA
>NW_022196897.1:144833516-144840424 GCF_008632895.1 Mastomys coucha
GCTCTTCCCCACTGAGCCATCTCACTAGCCCTTAACTCATTTTTAAAAAGAGAAATAGCAAGGTTTTATTCTACCAGAGATTTGAGGATGATTAGGCAATAAATGAGATTCAGACTGAGTCAGTCAGAATCCAGGATACACGCACAGTTTGCTGTCAGTAAGGCGAACCTTCACACAGAGGTGTGTCACAGATCTGCATGTGCTTCACACAGAGGTGTGTCACAGAGATATCTGCATTGTGCTTGTCTCTGGAGGCACAGTTTGCTGTCACCAAGGCGAATCTTCACACAGATGTATGTCACTTACCTGCATTGTGCTTGTCTCTGATTGCCTTGTGGAAAAATCCTGTGTGAATTACATTTATAAAATGTTATTTAAACATTTAATTTAAGACATTTAGTAAAACATTTAAAAATGTGTATTTGAAAAACTTTCCTCCATGGCTTAAAATGTAATTTTAGAGGTACATTGCTCTATAAAAATTTAAAACAAGACATAATCATTGGACTCAAGAAAACAGGAAGTTAAGCATTGTTGGTAGAAAAAAAATTCTAGTTTGAGTGCAGATTGGGATTTGAAAGTGATTTCTGCACATGTTGTCTTGCTTCCTGTAGTTCAGTAAGATGAGAGGGGAAGTTAATACACTGGCCAAGAGCCATGGGGAGGCAGATCTGACCCTGCCGTGGTGTATTTGATTGGCCTCTGCTTGCCCCTCTGTCCTTATTGCTTGCTGGTGTGGAGTCGGTAGTGGAGCACCAGGCAGATTGCTTGGTTGTTACCATCTGCTCTGGAGATGGGGGCTGGGTAGGTCTCATCAAACCAGAAAGTGGGGGAAGAGAAAGGAGTGGTGTTGATGGTACTGCTACAGCTGTGGCAGTGTCTGACATGGCGGATGTCTCCTCTGTGTGGCCTTTCTGCAGCACAACAAGAGCTCGCAGTGGTGCCAGGAGCATTTCCTGAATTATAAGGGTCTTGTCAGAGCTGCCACTGTGAGAGACCAGTTGAAAAAGCTCCTCGTCAAGTTCCAGGTACCCAAGCTGTCCAGCGAAGGTAGGTGTGGCCTGCCCCGCCTGGGGCTCCCTGCCCCCACCCCCACCCCCACCCCCACCCCTGTTCTGTCCAGTTACATTCTCAAGTTCTTATGCTGGGCTGCTAGGAGGCCATGTGCCTGCAGCCAGTTTCACATTCTGAGCTGCACACATCCATTCAGTGGATGGATCCATTTTTATTTCTGTGGGCTATTACTCCTTCCACTGAATTTCTAAAGCTCAGGAAAATGCTTAAAAATTGTTAGCTTCCATATCATTGCACATATAACTAATATAATGATGGTTTTTGCAGAAAATTTACTTTTTTTTTCCCCCTGGGACAGTGTCTCATGTCCCAGACCTCAAACTTATTATGTAGCTGAGGATGACCTTAAACTTCTGATCTTCCCGTTTCTGTAAGTGCTTGTGTGCTTGTGTGTGTGTGTGTGTGTGTGTGTGTGTGTGTGTGTTGCGCACACAGAGTTGGGTCTTTTCTTCTACTGTACACTGCACTCAGGTTCAGTGTAATGAACTTGCCTGTAATGACTTGCTGAACCATCTTGACAGCCCTGAAAAGTTATTTTTAGGTATTACATGAAAGTTGCCTTTTCTTCTTCTTGGGTGCGAGTGTTATTAAAGCAGACGCTGCTACGTGTTTAGCTTAGGCATTCACCAAGGGTGAGTTAGAACACCACTGTGGCAGAGGTCTAGCATGTAGCAGTGGTGGGGGAGCCATTCGTGAAGTCTACAGTAGTTGTACCATGTCAGGACCTCTGTGTCCTCTCTTTATCTTCCTTTGTTTCAGATGTGGTTGATGGTGTCCTTAGTTTACAGAGGATCCAGGAGGTCCTGGGAGGAGTCACATGACCTTCTGGATGATATAGCTTTAGCCAGCATGGCCAGAGACCAGGAACCTTCTAGGAGGTGGCACACTGAGTTTATTCAGCACTCTTGAAGCCTGCTGTTTCACAGCACCTGTTGACATTTGCTGACAGCATCTGCTAGGCCAGGCAGTGTTCTCAGCGTGTCATGTGTTCATTTGCATCCTGCTCAGTGTTCTGGGAAATGTGTGCTACATTAATCTCACGTATACAAGGAAAATAATGAGTAGGCTAAAGGTAGCCTATGGGAGTCAGGATCCAGGAAGTTCTGTTTCATTTTGCTTTTATACGAAGAGCAAGTGATTGAAAAATGACAAAAACTTGATTCTCTCAGGCTTCATGGAGACAGATAGACTGTGACATTAGGCTGGAGGGCCTTTTAGAAGTGATGTGTGGACACTTTGGTAACCATGGATGACAGTGGCAAGTAGCAGAAATAAATGTAGGGAAGGGGAAATCAGCAGGACTCGCCCAGGGTGCTGTGGGCAGAAACAGGACACTTAGAAGGACTGCCGACTGAAGAGCCTCTGCCTAGAGTCTGTCACCTGGCAGATAAATGAGTCTCTCGTCTGCATCTGTGTGCCTTCGCCTGTCATTCTCACGGCCCAGGGAAGGGCTATGTTGGATTAAGTCTTCCCAATAAGAGGAATGAAGTGCTAAGGAATGAGGTGTTATGAAGCTGAGTTTTGAGGGTCACAAACTATCATAACAAAGAGTTTTCACCCAGAGAAGAAAGCGTGTTGTTTATGGGATTCTGAGCAGCTGGGGAGAGATTGTATCTGGGTGGGTGGTGGGCAGAATGCAGGCTTGAGGCTTAGCAGCTCTGCTAGGAGCGGTAATGATAGACAGACAGGCCAAGTAATTACCTGCAAATCAGAATGCATCTAGGAGGTTAGAGAGAGCAGTCAGATGTATTTTCCACAGTTACGTAATTAAAAACAAAGTGTATTTTTAAATGACTTTATTGAGCCTGTTTGGCAAGTGAACAAAGAATTAGAATATAAAATTCACCAAGAAGAAATAAAAACACACAAGTAGTAATTAAATTTATAAGAAATGTAAGAATGTAGCTCCCTCTTTGGCCACGTCTGCTGAAAAGAATTCAGTAGGATGATTTTTTTATATATTGTTGAGAATCCTGTAAGGCTACCACCTATAGGGACATGTTTGCCCTTATAGTCTACTTCACCAGAGCTAAGATAGAGTCCATGATTATTTTGTGTATCACTGAGAAAAGAATGACTGTCAGTGTGACTGTGTCTTGACTTGAGTGAGTTAAAATGGCTCAGGATTGGTGAAGTAGGATGTTTTCAGCCATTAAAACATAATTTTCCCCTTGCATGATAGTTTAGAGTTCATCTTATGCTATGAGCTAGTGAGTGGAGATGCTTTATTCATGAAAGATGTGTTTGCTGTAACAATAGAAATGTCCATTAAAAAGGAACAGAATGGTTGGAAGTGGTGGGGAACTGCAGACTAGCTGACCACTAGAGACAGGCAGTGTGCTTTTATGGTGTGCGTCTTAGGGGAAGAAAGAAGGCTTTTCTACAGTGCTCTGAGCTCACCAGCCATCGGTGGGCGGCTTCTTGGATCCAGGCCTCTGTGGCCTGGGGTTGAAGAGGTTCTAGTTACAGAGCAGATCTGCCTGGCCCTTAGCTGAGGGAGGATGCCCCTCAGATGCTGGGCAGTCATCAGACATGGGAGGCACAGGGCTGGGTGTGTTCAGAGATGGTTTTAGGTGGTTGGGGACGAGGGCAGAACTGGGCCTAGATCTGTGCATCATAGCCCAGGCCTTGGCATGTGGAGCACGGGGCCAATGCTGGGTCTCACCAGGCTTCTGTTGCTGCCTTGTGTAGGTGATCCGGATCCAGTCCTGAGGTGCATCGTGTCAGGGTTCTTTGCAAATGCAGCACGGTTTCACTCCACCGGAGCATATCGGTAAGGAGACTCTGAGGTGACTTGGTGAAGGGGACAGAAAGCTTCTGTGACAGATGAAAGCCAAGCAGCTTTTAACTTGCATCACATCTGCTTCCAAAGCGGAGTGAGGCTGGTTGCCCAGCTCCCTGCAGTTCCTCTGCTCTCTGGGAGCCTTACTGCTCAGGGCGTCTGTACACAGTGACGGTGTTGGGATGACCTCGACAGATCTGCATTGCAGTGTGGGAGTAGCCATCAACTGACGTTTCTGGAGAAGCCATTTTTCCCAATGGGTTATTCTTCGTCCTGTCCTCTTACTTCTGTGGGATGTAGTTTTTACAGTAAAAACTACAGCGTAGTTTAGTCTGCTCTTCTCCAGGCTAAATATCCTGGTTCTTGGAATTGTTACTTTAAGTTTGTTTCTTCTGTCCCTCTGGCTTATTGTGGTCATGTAACTTCTGCACCGGTTTAAGGTGTAGCTCTCCTTGCACCCATCTCTCAGGGTAGACCCGGGGCCTGACACTGCCAGACAAGTGCTCTACCACTAGACTGAACCCTAGCTATGTTAGGGTTTCTTTTTTTTCCTGAGGTCTTCCTTCTCACTATGGCTGGCCTGGAACTTGTGATCCCCCTGCCTCAGTCCCCCCACCCTCAGGAGTTGAGATTACAGGTTTGGGGCACCAAGACAAGCCACCTTTTTGTCTTTAGCAAGGGAACAAGCTAAAGGCTTTCTTCTATTTCCCTTTTGGATTTCTTCCATGTGTTATTTTACTGTTTGTTCCTCCTCTAACAAAAATGTTGTTTCTTGTTATGTGAGGCCAGCTCAGATTCCTTTTTCTAGACACTGCAGAATCTACTGAGCATTAAGGAAAAAAAAAGTATGTGTGTGTGTGTGTGTGTGTGTGTGTATGAATGTTTTACCTACATGTATGTTTATGTATCACATGTGTGCTTGGTGTTCTTAGAGGCCATAAGGTGTCAAATCTCCTGTGACTAGAGTTACATATGAGTCACCATTTAGATACTGAGAATTAAACTCTGGTCTTTTGGAAGATAAGCCAAGTGCTCTTAATCTCTGAGCCATTTCTCCACCCCCACTGAGCGGTTTTTAATTTTGGCAGCCGTATCTACCCCATCCTCCTGGTGTGGGGCTGTGAACATGGCAGCACGGCCTTTGGCCTCTCTGTTGTGTGTACCGTCACTCCTGACCACATGAGCCAGTCATGACTCCTACGCAGCTCTTGCCCATTACACAAGCCTCACTCCCACAAGGTTGAGCCCCTCCCTGGTGATGCTCCCTCTCGTCATTTTGATTGCCCCTCTTTCTTGACAAGTGTCAACTCTGTCTGTGTGGGTAACCTACAGTTATTTCATGGGCATCCTCAACAAAAGGAGATTCCAGGTCAGTCATCCCTTTGAAGTGAATTGATTGTCAGCCCACTACCACTTGGCAGACAGTGGGACCCCAAATGCTGTCCTAGGGTGCTGGTGATAAGCCCGATACAGAGCCCATGTGAAATGACCATGAATACTCAGTAAGTGACATTCTAGTCTGCTAACATATATGATCGGTTGATAAAAGTAGCTGGCTGTTTACTTTGCCACTTTTGAATCAGATTTAAATCTAATTTGGAATTAGAAATAAGTATTCTACAGGAACTGGCCTGCGTGAGCTCGCTGGGCTCAGTCTTAGCTCCTTAGGGTCCTTCGTGTTTAGTGTATAACTTTGGGCAGTAGGGAAGTCTGTTAAAACTCAGTTTATGTTGTGAAGGGATTATTTTGAAAGGGGACTTAGAAGGCAATTATTTTGAAAGGGGATCTATAGAAAATAGACATGAACATAAATGTGGATAGCACATTCTCTTCCTGTGGGGTCACATTTGCTCCGCCTTCCACACTGAGGATTAAGTCCAGGCTTTGCACATGCGAGCAAGCCCTGTGCTGCTGAGCTAAACCTCGTACTTTCTTGTTTTAGCGGGAGACAGGTCTTGCTCCGTTGCCCAAGTTGCCCCCAACCTGAACCCGAAATATCCAACATTACGTCTGTGCCCTGTGTGCTGGCCTGGGTTCTTATCTTGCATGGTTTATTCTTGGCTTCTAAGGTGGTAGAGGTGGTGCAGGTGTGTCTAGAACAGTGGTTCTCAGCCTCTGGGCTGTGACCCCTTTGAGGGTCAAACAACCCTTTCACAGGAGTCACATATTGGATATCCTGCTTATCAGATATTTATATTGTGATTCATAACAGGAGTAAAATTATAATTATGAAGTAGCAACAAAGGTAAGTAGTTTGGGCCAGCACAGCGTGAGCAGCTGTTAAAGGATTGTAGGATTAGGAAGGTTGAGAACCATTGCTCTAGAGAGTACGGTCTTGTCCACGTGAAGATCTGTCTTCATATAACTTGGGGAGGGGGTTTTATTAAAACATTTGTGGGAAAATACTTAAGTGTGTACAGCATTACAAGTTCTTACAGTAAGTGCGTACAATGTGCTTCACACAGAATTCTTGTGTCTCACAAGGACTATCCGTGATGACCACGAGCTGCATATCCATCCTGCCTCAGTCCTCTACTCAGAGAAGCCACCCCGCTGGTAAGCCCCTCCCCCCGTGGTGAACTTGGCCCTACACTCTCATCTCTGGGTCCCCAAGCCCGGCCTAGGCTTACAGTCCAGGTGCTCCCTCCGCTGTGCTGACCTTGATGTGCTGGTTGCCAGGGTTTGTACTCTTGTCAAGGGTCCCCTGAATGTAGACAGTCCCAGTTACTGCCCAGCTGCCTTGCACTGTGCTCAGTAAAATATCCTTTTTTAGAAATCTCCTTAAACAAATTGATGATAACCTCCTCACTTGTCCTCCCAATAAAGTACTTTTGTTGGTGATAGAAGGATTGTGGGTTGGGGGCAACTTGGGCAAAATTTGACTCCTGCTAAAATAAAAAGTGTTACAAGGAGCAACAACAAAAGTGCTCACTGTCACCACAGACTGAAGGCTTACTGCAGCGAGTGCTCACAGTGACCACAGACTGAAGGCTTACTGCAGCGGGTGCTCACAGTGACCACAGACTGAAGGCTTACTGCAGCGGGTGCTCAC
>NW_022196897.1:144840778-144851151 GCF_008632895.1 Mastomys coucha
TCACAGTGACCACAGACTGAAGGCTTACTGCAGCGGGTGCTCACTGTGACCACTGGCTGAAGGCTTACCGCAGCAGGTGCTCACAGTGACCACTGGGTGAAGGCTTACTGCAGCGGGTGCTCACAGTGACCACAGGCTGAAGGCTTACTGCAGCAGGTGCTCACAGTGACCACAGACTGAAGGTTTACCACAGCGGGTGCTCACTGTGACCACAGGCTGAAGGCTTACTGCAGCGGGCGCTCACTGTGACCACAGGTTGAAGGCTTACCGCAGCGGGTGCTCACTGTGACCACAGGCTGAAGGCTTACTGCAGCAGGCACAGCATGCAGAGATGACTTAGAACCCAGCTGTAGTCTTACTTAACAGGGGAACAGATTGAAGTCCCATAGGAGAAGCTTTTCTAAAGGGCTTCCAGTGGTACTACAGTGTGTGCATTGTTGTGGGTTGGCACTGAAGGTGCTGGGAAGCCAGGCTGGCTTCATGGAGAAGCTAACCCTTGCTCTGGACCTGGTGACTGGCATATTTTATGCAGGACTGAAAGACATCCACACCTAGGAAATAGGGTGGCATAGCTGTGGCAACATGAAGGAGGCACCTGTCTTGAGGGACTGGGAATGAGCTGACAGTGGGAATGAGCTGACCAGAGGTGGTTGGTGCAGTGCTTGCTGGGAAGGTGGGACAGGTGCAGCAGCAGGAGACAGCACGGATATGTTATAGCGTTTGCACAAGTCACACACAGTTACACCTTCCCAGGCCCATACTAATTTCAGCTTGTAGTTTGTGTTTGTTTCCAATTTCTAATTTATTTATATTATATTTTACAAAAATATGGATTATAAAGGATTAGAAAATGTAAAGATAGCAGCAGTTGGCTCTTTAGGAACTGAAAGAGCAGTGCCCTGGGGGAAGACAACTGTGTGGTGAGCTGTGGCAAGGACAGCCTGGGAGCACCAGAGTCGGGACCTTGTACCCTGCTCTGCCGGCGACAGCCATTACCTGAAGTGTGCTGGAAGTGCCGAGTCCCACCCAGCCCTCCTCAGTCAAAACCGGGGTGAGGTGGGGGGAGGCTATTTAAACAAGTCCTGGCAGTGTTTCTGATATATTGCAGTTGACCAAGCTGAAACCAGTCAGATCTAGAAGCTTCTTAGGTGCATTGTGACAGCAGTGCTGGCTTTATAGCGGTTTCTCTGCTGTCCTGAGACTGTAGAAGTCCAGTGGGGATCAGACTTCAGTGTGTGCCCCTTTCTCTCTCTCCATTTCCCCTTTCCCTCCATCCCACTCCTATCTTCTCTCCATTCTCTTCCCTTCCTCTCTCCTTCCCTCCTTCCCTGTGTTGGGGTTGAACCCCCAGCCTTGAGCATGTTAGGCAATTGCTACATTTCCTCTTCCTTCCACCATCTCAGATTCCTTTACTGATGTTTGAGAGACAAGCTGCAGTGGCTTTTGTATTTCCAGTTAATTCTTCCCATAGTTCAGAAACTAGTGTTTACTCTCTGGATTCCTGAGTCCAGGGCTTCAGAAGCATGGTCCTTGCTCTGTGCTTTGTTACTTGGCCCTAGATGAGTCTTTTTCCTCTCTAAGACATAATTATGTGCAGTGAAAGGCAGGTTTTGACAGACCTGCAAGCTCCACGCCAAACTATATTTAAAATACTTTTGTTGCTCTGGTCAGTTCTTTTCTGTTCCTCTATAGTCATTTTCTAGTAACTTTCAGAACAGTCAAGCCTTTGAGTTCACTTCTGTACTTTCTAATTAAGTCTTTTAGGTTCTACTTAGAGTTCTGTAAGTGCAGGCTGTGATCTAGAAAGTCCTTCGGGATACCTGGAGAGCCCTGGAAGTCATATGGGCTGTGGAGTTGCCTCTGAGGTACACTGACCTACCGCTTGTCAGCAGCCACAGTGCCTGTGTGCAGAGCCACACACACGGGTGGCACACACCTGCTGTGGTGGGGCAGAGACGGCTTGTGGGCCTTGTCACTGTGTGTCTCATGTTTATTCTCGTTTCAGGGTTATCTACAATGAAGTTATACAGACCTCGAAGTATTACATGCGAGATGTGACGGCCATAGAATCTGCTTGGCTGCTGGAGCTGGCTCCCCACTTTTATCAACAAGGAACGGTAGGAATGGATAGAGCATGGCCGCAGACAAACAGCAGACTTTTCGTTGTCTTAAGTCTGTGTGTGTTCTCCAATAGTACCCTAAATCATTCCCAGCTCCCTCCAGCACCCCTGTACACAGGGAGGTACAAGTCATTACTGTACCCCAGAACCTCTTAGTGAAACCACCCTCACTGCCTTCATAGGGAAGTACAGTTAAACACAAATCCTGCAACCCCATAAGAAAAGGCCCAGGGTGGTTGAAACTCATTGTGTAGTCCACTACACGCTCCTCCACAGGCCATTGCTCATTGGGTAACAGATTTAAGGTTTCTGTTTTTCATTTTTGTAAAAATGGTTCATTCGTTGCCCCAGAGTCCATGCATCCTTCTGACATGACTTATTTCAAAGATGGCTGATCATGCTTGAAAGACTGGTAGGTAAACTGGGGCCACAGGCTGCCTGACTGCGTGTGCACCACAGGCTGTTCAGTCTGTACTGTGCTCTAATTAATTAATCAATTACCTTAATAAATTGAGTGAATTGCAATGGGAAGCTGTTTAGTATAATTATTGGTATGTGGGGGGGGGGGGCTGGAAGCTGACCTCAGTGATTACTGATGACTCTAAGCTTGCTGACTTGGAATTAGTTTCTGTTAGCCCATTTTAATATTTTTCCTTTAAAAGACTTATTTTACTGCTTTTCAAATTAGTTAATTTTTTTATAAGTGCTGTATTTTATTTCTTAATGGCCTTTGACGACTCATGGTTGATCTTGAGTTAGTATCACTGTTAGCTGTACTATAAGAAATCTACACCAGGTTGCTTGCTGGTTTTTTGCCAAATGTTTTTTGTGCTTTGTCAGTCAGTCTCTTATTTCTGCACATGTTTATACTATACTTGGCAGTATGTGGTTATTGTTTTTGAACAGTTAGTTATGTCTTCCATAGATTACAAAGTAGAGTGTTTCTTTTTTCCCTCTGTGGCTGTGTGGAT
Organism: Mastomys coucha; assembly: GCF_008632895.1. Taxonomy (NCBI): domain Eukaryota; kingdom Metazoa; phylum Chordata; class Mammalia; order Rodentia; family Muridae; genus Mastomys; species Mastomys coucha. The sequence goes on from NW_022196897.1 coordinate 144,843,870, forward strand.
CCCTGCCTTAATACCTTCCTTTAGTCTATTTTGAGCGCCTTCTGTTGGTGGAACACCCCCTCTCCTTGATTATTTGCAGGGGTACTGTTTCATTTTTATTTTTGAAGGATAGTTTTCCTCCACGGAATTCTTCCTAGAGTGAGTTTTGTTGCTGTTTCTCATCTCTTGCATCTGTGCGCAGTGTCTCTGAGAGGCCAGCGGCCATCTTTAGGCCATCCCGTGTTTGCAGTGGGTCTTGTTTCACCCCTATAGCTGCTCTTGAGGTGTTTTGGTTTTGGGTTTTGGTTTTTCCTTTTCCAGCCATTTGACCTGTGAGATACTTTTCTCCGTGTGTATCCTTCTCAGAGTTAACTGAACTTTCTAGATCTGTGAGCAGATGTTTATAGTCATATGAGGGGAGTGTGGGATTTTTTCCTTTAAATCTGTATTTTTTTCTGCTCTAATCTTGGCCCTCTGAAGCTCCAGTCCCACACATGTTCTATCCAGCACTTGTTTGTGTCTTATTCATCACAAAGACTCTGGCCTTTTCTCCTGAACTTCACTTGGATAGTTTCTCAGGATTACTGGCTGGCTCTGCAGGGCCCTGTTAAGCCATCTGAGGGATCCTGGGCACTTCACTTTTCTCTTCTCTCCACCTCGTATTCTCTGTGTTCACTCATTACACCTACTCTTTTCTTCAGATCTTTGACTACACACACACACACACACACACACCCGCTTCAGAAGCTATTCAACCCAGCATTGCTGTCACTTCAACCTTCATTGGGTTTTGGCTTTTCTCATAACCAGACACATTTTCTAGCTTCTCTTGTCTAGTAGTTGTGTGTGTGTGTATTTTATGTTAGCTCTTATAGATACATAGTAGGTATTATAGTTAACAGAATCTGAAATTTCTTTTCATAGATGATATCAATTTTTTTTTTCCTGCTAGTTAGTTTATAGGCACATAACTGAATTCGGCTGAGCCTTGATCTTTAATGGGGCAGGTCTTACATGTAAGACATGATCTTTCTTTTCTTCTTTTTATTTTTTAATGTTTGGTCAAATGTCTAGGACTCTTGGTGATATCTGTGTATTGGTCCATGAGCACTCAACTGTCCAGCTGTGTGCAGACCTCCAGCATATCCCTCCAATAATGGCTCTCTGCCATTCTTAGGAAGCCTTTCAGCGGATGTATGTAACGGTGTGTTAGTCAGGGTTCTATAGAGGGATAGGACTGATTGAGTGAATGAATGAATCAGTGTGTATCTGTGTCTATCTGTCCCGTCCATTCGTCCATCTATCTATCTATCTATCTATCTATCTATCTATCTATCTATCTATCTATCTATCTATCTATCTATCTATCTAAAGGAGATTTATTAGAATGGCTTACAGGCTGTGGTCCAGCTAGTTCATCAATGGCTGCCTACCAACAGAAGGTCCAAGAATTCAGTAGTTGCTCAGTCCACAAGGCTGGATGTCTCAGCTGGTCTTCAGTATATGCTAGAATCCTGAAGAAGTGAGCTCTAATGCCAGTGAAGGAATGGGCTTGCCAACAAAGAGCAAGAGCAAGCAGGCAAAGAGAACAAGCTTCCGCCTTCCATGTCCTTTCTACAGGCTGCCAGCAGTGTGGTCCAGATTAAAGGTGGGTCTTCCCACTTCAAGTAATTTAATTAAGAAAAATCCCCCAGCCGGGTGGTGGTGGTGCACACCTTTAATCCCAGCACTTGGGAGGCAGAGGCAGGCAGATTTCTGAGTTCGAGGTCAGCCTTGTCTACAGAGTGAGTTCCAGGACAGCCAGGGATACACAGAGAAACCCCGTCTTGAAAAATCAAAAAAAAAGAGAAAAAAAAAAGAAAAAAGAAAAAAAAAGAAAGAAAAATCCCTCATGGATGTGCCCAGCTGCTTGAGTTTAGTTCGTTCTAGATGTTGTCAAGGTGAGGACAGAGACTAGCTATAACAGACACTCCCCTGTGTTGCCTTTTTCAAGGGCTCCGCCTGTGGGTTTGGGTGCTAATGTGTCGGAGCACATGCTTAGCTTTGTGTTCAGACCCTAGCACCCAAAAGAAAAGGAGAAAGAAAGATTGCGAGTCCTGTCTTCTTTGTTTTCCAGTTGTTTGCTAAAAGTTGCTTCAGATGTTTTAGTCTAGATTTGCTGCTGTTTATAGCAAGGGGAAATCTAAGTTCCATTTCTCCATCAGGCACAGTGAATTCAAGCTGAGACTGGTCCGCTTGCTGCGTGTAAAAGTTAGAAGAGTTCAGCCAGTCCTGCTGATGTGTTTTAGGTCCAACTATTAGGGAAACTGAGGCAGGCGGTTGGTTTGAACCCATAAGGTGGAGACTACCTGGGAAGCCAAAGGAAGTCAGACAGGCAGGCCATGAGTGGAGAGCGGGCTTGCTGCAGTTAGGCACAGTCCAGCATTGCCCTGGCGTCTTTGAGACTCCTGGAGAGTAGAAATGGCTGACAAACTGAGTTACTTTTCCTTCTCAGCTCAAAATTAGTTTATTTAGGTTAAGGGGCAGATAGTTTCAGAACATGGAAGAAATGGCAGGGTCTCTTCTCAGACTTTCCACCTTTTAGTCCATCACCAGCACTGTGATGGGAGCGTTGGGAAGAGCTGGGGTCTTTGGAAGCCATCCAGAATGACAGCGTCGCTGTACGACGGGGTCCCTGGAGCTCCTTCGGGACAGCTTGCTATCTCTTCTGATTGAGGTCTGGAGGTAGAGCTGTGTCCTCAGGGACTCTCCAGGTTCCCGAGGGCTGCCCATGTAGCCTCAGGTGTCAGCATGCTCGACCAGCACCCCCAGTGACTTTCCATTACTTGTTTTCAAAGTTGCTTTCATGCCGTAGAGGCCTGGAACGGCTCAAAGTGAACTTTGTTTATACTCGGCGTTCTTTCCAGTGAAGTGTATGTACCAAAACTGGCTCATAGGCAGATGGTGTCATTGCCCATCCTGAATAAGGCTACACGTGTCCAAGATTAGTTTAGAGTCGTGTCTGGTGAAGAACAGGGAAGAAAGAATCCAAAAAAGCAGCTAACGCATAGAGATTTGCCTCAGAGAGACCGTTGTGATCTGGGAGTGATGCCTGACTCACTGTGTACACGTGTGTAGACACTGTAGGGCCTGTGCTTGCCTGTGAAAGCCTGGAGTCCTCCAGTTCCTTAGACCTGGGCCTGCCACTCTGTCAGGACGTGTCGTCATTGGTGGTGTACTGTTTTCTTTCAGGGCTAGCAGTTCCCTGAGGAACTGTGAGGCCATGTGGATATGCTAGGACATGGGCCTTGGGCATTAGCAGTTGGGGGTGCAGCATCCTCTTGGGAAGTGTTCCTGAGTGCTAGCTTGGCTCAGCTTTGGGTCTGTGCCTTATTGATGTATGTCAGGAGTCCCTCAGTTGGTGAGGAGAGGTCCCTGACTAGAATGGTCATACATTCAGCCTCCAATACGTATTTGAGAACTTGTAGTAATTTGGCTTTATGATAACGAATTTTTCTCCCTCAGACCTGTCAGCCGATGCCCATGGTGGTTAAGGAAGCTTCACGTGAATCTTTACTTGTCTCCTGCAGCTTGGGCACGGCCTTCCTCGGGACGGTGTGGGCCAGGCAGGAGATTTGACGAGTGGGAGCTGGGCCGGAGTCCGCGTTCCCTGACTCACCAACCATTCCAATGATGTTTCCTTTTCTCTTGCAGCACCTGTCCCTGAAAGCCAAGAGGGCCAAGGTCCAGGACCAATGAGTGGAGCTCAGCAAGTGGCTGCAGGAATGCGGAGCGTGGCATCCTTCCTTCGAGTCGTCTCTGGCACCAGCTCAGGTGGAACAGGCAGACACTCTGCTGTGGGCTGCACCCTGCTCATTAGTCCCCCACACCACCTTCTGCTCCCCTCAGCATTTGCCATCCTCACTGGGCCCCAGAGGAGTCTGAGCATGGCCAGCGACCTGCTGCACCGCACATAGGCCATCCTCTGGGCCCAGTCATCACTCTCAGCAGCCCGCATGCCAGCAGGCACAGTCTTGGTCCAGCTCTGCTGAGGAGAGTGGGCTGCTGAAGGCTGCAGACCTGTGCGGGCTCTCTTGGCCTCCTGTGTCTTGCCTGCTGTGGCCACAGTTGATGACTACTGAGGTCGGCTGCTGCTATGTGCATTAAGTATAAAAGGAAATGCTGGGCATTTCCATCGAGATCACCAAAGGTGTGTGAGGCACGGGGGCTTCCAAATGAAGCGGCTTCTTCCTCCTCTCTGCCCATGTGCCTGCATATCTGCAGTGGGAGACTTAGAGCAGTTACGGCGGGCCGCTCGGGACTCACAGCGCCCCCCACCCCCCGTCTTTGTTAGCCACTTGCTTTGCAAGTGGGCTTAGCTTTCTCTCAGAGCACGATGCCACATCCTGGTGCCAAGGGCTGGGCACCAGGGACTGTTCATCAACCTCGACCCATGGGGCTTCTCTTTTTCAGGAATCCACTACAGTTTAGATGCCCTAAACTTGTGTAGCTCAGGAACATAACTCTTGTATATTTATCTTTGTTCGTTTGCTTGCATTCTTGCAAGAACACAGGCAGCTCCCGGGCTCTGTTCCCACTGCACCAGGGTTGCCTTGCGATGACAGCGATGGCACTTCAGCACACGGCAAGACAGGCTCTCCCGTACTGTTTCAATGATGTTTATTTTAAAACCGTAGCTTGAAAGTTTATTTTTGTACTGGTCTTAGTTTGGATGTGTCATTTTTGGCACCAAACCTATGTCATTTTTATTTCCATTTTATAACTGTGTAAATAGCTGTAGTAAGTTGTTAAACACAGTAAATATTTCTACCTGAGGGGACATGTTTCTCCTGTCTGGATCTGTGGTCTATATTTTAAGATGGTCCAGTTAATTATCTCGGGTGAGGCCTGACAGTCTAAGGTACCTGATGCTGCCTTGTGCAGAGCTGGGGGTGGGGTGCCCATGGGCGCAGAGCCTTGCGATCCATGATTATGTGTCTGAATGCTCTCAGACCTTATTAGAGCAAAGCATGGAGCATGGTTTAAAGGAAGAACTGAAGAGTTCTAATCTCACCAGCTGGGGGCTGCCTGCTATTTTATTATGTCATTGGTGTGTGCCAGAAAACCATAGGTGCATATACGGAGACACTTTTGGAGCCAGAGGTAAACCTTGGGCCATTTCTGAGAAATGGCACACCTTATTTTTGAGACAAAGTCTCTTACTGGGTCCTGGGGTTCGTTCACCCATTCAGTGAGTTCCAGGGTCCCCCTGGTTCTGCCTCCTCAGTATTAGGATTACATATATGTTCCACCATACCTAGCTTCTTACATGGCTTTGTGGAATCAAGCTCAGATCGTCAGGCTTGTGTGGCAAGCACTTTACTGGAAAAGCCACCTCCCTGCCTCTTTCTCTTATTTTTTTATTTTGAAAACTTATTTTTTTCTTGTATGTTGGATTGTTTTGCTTGCATGTTTATCTACATGCCTGGTGACCATAGAGTTCAGAAGAGGGCTCCAGATCCATTGAAACTGATGGCTGTGAGCAACCCAGATGCCAGGAACCAGATGTGGGTCCTCTGCAAGAAAAACAAGTATTCTTAAAGCCTGATACTTTCTAAGTGTTATGTTGTCGTGGAGGGAGAAAGGCTAGAGGAACTAGCCCCTCAAATTTGAGGCACAGATCTAAAATAGGAGGCCGTGCACTATAGAAGTGAGCAGATGGAAGCAAGCCACCTTCTCTTGCCACGTCTGTCTTGGCATGGATGGTCACAAGTGTCTAGTCTGCTCCATAGCCCTCCATCTGGGCAGTGGAGGGCTGCCTTCCTGGGTGGAGGTGCGCCTTCACTGTCACGAGATCTGAAGGCACAGATTCTGGGGACTGTGGCCCCACAGCCACCTTCATGCATTTCCATCTGTGACCTGCATGGGCCTATGTCCTGTTCCATAGATGACTTTTCTGCGGATTGGAACCCTGCTTCTGTCTGGTTCATGGGGTCGGCAGCACTTGTTGCTTGAGCCCTTGGGCTACGTACATGGTGTGGGCTATGAGAGTGGAGATGCTTGTCAACAAGGAGCTGGGGAGTGGACCAGGAGGGAGACAGGATGATGGTGGTGCTGGGTGTGGTTTATTTATGTATTTTATTATTATTTTATAATATTCTTGGGGAAAAATAAATGCCAACAGTCTTACATAGCCAACCAATTAAAAACCAATACAAAATGCAAACAAAACCAGGGTGAAATCCCAGAGCCTGGAAACTGCTGGGTGTGGGCTGTGTGGACCGTGGGCCAGCTGGCATCAACACTGAGTGCCAGCACTCCTGGAATGTAGCCCCAGTGCTGGGCAAATGGGTTTCCAGTGGACTTAGAGCAGTGTGGGCTGTTGGTTCCTCTCGAGAGAAGTTTGTGTTTCCTGGTCTTGGGTCAGATGAAGACTGGCACTTTTCAGCACCATCACTGGACTCCCCTCAGTTTCTGACTCATGGTGAAACAGATGGTAGAACTCCAGCTAGTTTTCCGTTGAAGTTTCTTAAGTCATGAGAACTATAGGAAGCCAATTGTATTCAACAGAGTATTTGCTGAAATTTGCTGACAGGTGTCCTGAGAGGACTTTGTGGTCCCCAGGTCCCCAGTCATTGCTCTCTCCAGTGAGTTGCTCTGATGTGGACTGAGTCATGAGTGATACCTGATCCTCTTGGGTGGTATCGAATATGTTCAGGCCAGCTTTCCTTGTGGCTCCCAGGTCCCCAGGTCCCCTAAGCCTTCTGCTTCCACATCTGCATTCTCTACTGCTTGTGCTCTCTACTGAAGGAGTAGGATTGTGGTTAATGCCAAGAGTTTCCACAGCCAGATGAAGGGAGACCCAGTACTGGCTACTGAGGCCTCATAATGCCCTAGGCACTGGCTTTGAATATAAAGGTCCCTGCTTGTTGTTGGTCTCATTTGCTGGGTGAATCAGCACTTGATCCAAAGGTAGCCAGAGCTCCTGTCTACATCCTGCTCACCTCTGTGATCCCTGTACTTGGACACCGGGGACCCTAAGGCAAGTTTTGGCTGACAGGAACTTAACAGCCAGCCTTCTGCATACTTAAAAGATTGTTCCCCCACCCCAATCTAATCTGGTTCTTCAGTTTATTTTTCCTATGTGTGCATGTGTGTGTGCACCAGGGCACACATGTGGAGGTCAGAGGATAACTGAGTGTTGGTCCTTACCTTACCTTGCTTGCCAGGCTAGCTGGCCCGCAAGTCCCCCGGGGATTCTCCTGTCCCCACGTTCCCCAGGTTCATCTCTGTGGGAGTTCTGGGATTACCAATGCGATGCATG
>NW_022196897.1:144851319-144883683 GCF_008632895.1 Mastomys coucha
CTGTCCCCACGTTCCCCAGGTTCATCTCTGTGGGAGTTCTGGGATTACCAATGCGATGCATGGTACCCTGGCAGCTTTATGTGGGTTCTAAGGATCTGAACCCAGTCCTCGAACTTCAAGGGCAAACATATTTACCTCCTGAGCCACCTCCCAGCCCTCGTTCTACTTTAAGGTCCCATCTCAGGCACATGTAGAATGTTGGCTCTGCCCCTCGACTGCTGTCTTTACCCCTCCCCCTTTCCAAGCCCCCAACTTTTGTGTCATTTCCCTGTAGCATGAAGTTTTCAATATAAGCCCATGGGTAGATTATTTTATATTGTTTTAACATATTCTTTGGTAACATTCATTTTAGCTGGTAGGTCTTTCGTACACTCATTTGTTTCTTTTATTGGAACACTGAAGTACAGAAAGGGTCTATGTAGTTTTTCTATGGCCCTGTAAATATTTTGTTCCATTTAGTATGTGGAATTTGAACCAGCATTTAATTTCCCGTCTTCTCTTTAGCCCTTCTCTTCTGTCTTAGCTGAGCTGGCTTTAGGAGTTCGCAGGGGCCTGCATGGAGGTCCAGACCCTGGAAGATGGCACCTGCAGTGGGGTGACACTGCCAAGGGTTAGGTGTCAGGAGCACACAAAGCATTCCTGTAAGTCAGGGAAAGATGACCTCAGTAGGAAATGGGTGAAAGGCAGAGCAAGCGGTTCATATAGACAGATCTGGAGGCCAGAAAACCAAGTCAGGCACCACCAGAGAAATGTGCTAAGACATCCCTTGGCATGGTCGGTGAGCAGACCGTGGTAGCTTGTGTGTGGGTAGAGTGGCGCTAGTCATAATCAGCGCATCTCAGCCAGTGCATGCCCTACAGGCTCAGAATGCCCGCTTCTGGTGCATTTCTACCCAGTCCTCCCGGGGTCCACAGCAGGTGTGTGGCAGGGTGCTCCCCCCAGAGCGACTGGGTGGTTGGGGGAGGGTGTGCAAGGGCAATGTAGAGGATGACACCAAAGGTGTGCTGTGAAGTACACATTCACACTGCATACAGTAAAAGACTCGGAAACAGCTGAGTGGGAAATCAGGAGACGGATGTGACAGACAGCACAGGCCCATCATAGGCGGTGCTGAGATCGTAGAAGGGGCAAAGCAAGGAGAACCAAGCCCGGTGATAGGAATGCTATGATCAAACAAATGTGTGGAAGGGGGAGCCTCTTGGGGCTGGAGAGATGGCTCATTGGGTAATCGATGTGCTCAGATCTCAGCACTCACATAAAAAGCTAGGCAGGGCTGCATACAGGCCTGTAAACCCAGTGCTGTGCTGGGTGGAGACAGAAAGATTGTTAGGGTTTATGGGCCACCTGGAGCTACCTTCTCTGGTCCATGTGCAGACAGTTGTGTATGTGGTCACACGTGCACTTGGCCACAAACAAAGGTGTACACAACCCCCCTGCCCCTGCTCATCCGGAAGGTCACTGACATTTGGGACACACATTCATTCTGACCCGTGGGCTTGGAGATCATGGGATTGGCTTTAGCGATCTGTTTGCTCCTGAATCACTGTTCAGTTTGGCAGGAGTTGCATCTACCGTGGATAGAAGAGCTGGCAGTGTTTACAGACACAGCAGTGTTAAAATGTTACTCAGATACCTCTTTTTTTTTTTTTTGTCTGTACCAGCAGGGTGGAGTTAGTTTCCACCTGTAGTCTGAAAGCCAGCAAACAGCGGCAGGGCTGGCACTAACCTCTGGGTAGGAGTGAACTCCTTGGAAAAGCCTTTGTCATGTTCATGAATAAACAGACCACTGGCACTAATGGGATCTTGTGGGGTTTCCGTGGGCCCAGTTTCTCTCGATATGTTTCCAAACAGGAGGCAATAAAATGGATGGTAGCTTCAAGATGGGAGTGGCGCTTTAAACCCGCATGGACACCCAGCCCTTTGTCTTGCTGGCCCCAAGCCCTAACTTTTAACGAGGGATACTTATAAGAAACACTCATTTCGTTGGGTAGCCACTGAGTTTTGACAGTGCACTGCTATTGGTCATAAGAATCAGGCACCTAAAACGTTCCCTGGTGATCTTTGTAGTCACCCCCATCCCAACATGGTGCCCTGTTTCTGGCGCTGTGGTTCTGCTTTTGGTCCTGTGGACTAGGTTTTTCCAGAATTTCATCATAAATTGAGTATTGTCTGTCCCATGCCTGGGTTGGTTATCTTCAGGGTCAGCTTGACAAGACTGAGAATTATATGGCATGATTCTCATGCCTTACTATGTCTATGTGAGCATTTCCAGAAGGCTTTAAGTGAGGAAGAAAGGCCCCACCCTAAATGACCATCCCGTGGGACCATCTTGTGGACCGGAGTTCCAGACTGAGTAGTAAGAAGAAAGGGGACAAGCACAAATAAATGCTCATCTCTACTTCCTGACAGGATGCAGCTTGCTCCCACTGACATGCCTTTACCCCATGGGCTGTGAGTCAAGCCTTTCCTAAATTGCTTTTGTTCAGTATTTTAATCCCAGCAAGGAGAGTAGCAGTGTTCAGAAGTCCTAGGTTGAAGTCCCAGCCAGCCAGTTACTTTGTAAACCTTGACTCCACACTGTTTATCTTTGGGTCGGGTTTCTATCTATTAAGTAAGGAAGACAGTATTAACTTCCCCTTGGTCCTCCGTTTGCGCTAGTGCTACATTGGGTTCCAGAAGCCCTGGCCCTGAGTTTGCTCAGTAGGCAAGACTCCCTGCTACCTCTTAAGTCCAAATGTGTCCTAGAAGGCTACTGCTGAACCTCCTCCATTACCTTAGCCAAACTCTCTGGTGCCAGGATCTCTGGGTCCCCAGGTCTCCTCCAAGAAGAAAAGACATCCAGGAAAGGATCGAGTGCAATGATGGGCCATCCAGATGGTCAGGGAGATCAAGTGAAATGATGGGCCATCCGGATGGGCAGGGGGTTCAAGTGCAATGATGGGCCATCAGGGTGGGCAGGGGCTAGAGGTAACTGGGGCTGAGCAGAGGGAGGAATATGTCTGGGAGGGGTCCCCAAGGGCCCATAGTGGGGCACCCTGGTCCATGCTATTATGACACCAAGTCTTTAATGGGGAACACTTCCAAGTGGAGCTGCTGGTCACCCTGGGCAAATGGTAGCTACAGGATATGCTCACACAGACACATTACTCAAGTCCCCAGGAACAAGCCTGGTATGTAGATACCCTTAAACTCTATCTGGTCAGGCACATGGATACTTGGCATACTAAGTGCTTATGTATGGGATATAACTATGACACACACACACACACACACACACACACACACAGTACATTCACTCATCCTGGCAGTCAGACAAAATGTTCCTGTGTAGTAGGCTGGAGAAATACAACCCTTGCCTCCGGGGCACTCACATGCTGGATCAGGCTGCAGCCCATCCTTCCCAGAGATGTGGAGGTTCTGATCCCACCCCAGCTTCCACCCATCCACTAGCTCAGCTTCTAATGCTGCAGAGCGGCACTGTGCTGCCCTCTGCTGGCCAATAGGTGTCACGACTCGTCTCACAAGTTTTGGTCCCTTTTCCTGGAAATCTGGTAGATGTGAGGGACTGAAGCAGCTAAGGAGCCAGTTCCCCTTTATTGCATGCATGCTTGTCACCCTCCCTTGCTTGTAAGCATTCAGAGTTAGAAATAGCATTGTCAGCGTGAGGACCTGAGTTCACCCCCAGGGCCTGTGTATGTGTGTGTGTGTGTGTGTGTGTGTGTGTGTATGCTAGGTGTGGTGGTATGTATAACAAGGCTCACTGACCATCCAGTCTATCCTAATTGCTTAGCTCCAGGTTCATGAGAGACAGTATCTAAGGAGGTGGACAGGATTCTGAGGATAAACACTTGATCTTGCCCCCTGACCTTCATGCGTGCCCACCCACACATGCACACGTGCACATACATGTGAGAAGCTGGGGCCAGTAAGTCAAACCTTGTTGTGACTTAAGGCGTCTCCCAGCTCCCTTTCTACGCCCCGCCCCCACAGCCATCCACTGTTGCATCTGGTCCAGGGCAATTCTTGGTCCCCTTTTCCTCCGCAAGCACAGAGGGACCAATTCTGAGCTCCAGGCGGGAACATCAGGGCTTGGAGGGAACTGGGCACAAGTTTCAGGAACCATCTTGTTCAGACCACAAGGCCAGAGTGGAGAGCTGCTCAGGTGCCTATGCATGCTGTGTTCTGTATAACAGCTGCAGACTCCCCAGTGGTCTTCCCATGATAAGGCAGAGTTGGGTCTGTCAGCCTCCTCAGGTTCTTGCAGGCTTGTGACTATTTTGATTCATGGAGGGATGTCAAGTGATGCTGTCTTGTGACTGGGCCACAAAAGGTCATTGCTGGGACATCCAGCCACCCCTGAGCTGGCCAGTAGTATACTACTAGAATGTTGGTAAGACCAGTCTTAGAAGACATCAACATTAACCACACTTTCCTGCCCAGGAGCTAGTATGTCACTCTGGAAGTGGGTCCCACCCAGTCCTTTCAAACCCAGCCCGATTGGCCCTCAGTAGGCAGGACACCATCCTATTGCCACTGTCTAATTCCTGGTGACTATGATGATGACAAAATGTTTTGTGCTTCCAAGTTTGGGGGTGCAGTGTAGGGCAGCAACTGTGAGAGGTCATCAAGCTGGTGTAGGGCACTGGGCCTGGAACCATAGAGATCTCTGCCACATGGAGATCTCTGCTGTTCTGGGGGTGGCGTTACCCCTGGCTAACCATCCAAGAGCTGAGGTGGAGCCTCCTGGGGGAATTCCAAGGCTCATTCTTGGGATGTCAGTTTGCACAATTTTGTGCAACAGCCATGACCTCTGAAGGCTCTTCCAGGTCAAGGCGACACACTGGTATCTGGGGTTGCAGAAAATGTCCACGGACAACTCAGGACAGGTGCAGCTCTGGTTGAGGCTTTCTGCATTGATGGGTAGGCCTCCGCAGCTGCGTTCCCTATGCCAGGCCCGCTAGTGTTGCTGACCAGTCTGCAGCATGGATGCCCTGGGCATGCACTTCACCAAGAGGCCAGCAGGGGTCGCTGGTACTCCGTGTTTGTGCGTCTGGAGCCGCATAGTCTAGAAGCCAGACTTGGGTTTCCCGCCCAAGACTTAAGGCCTGCTCAGATCTGAATGCCACCTCTATCGAGGAGTCCTAGCACATGGCACTGCCACGGACATTACCAACCAGGCCCTTAATCTTCAGCAGCTCATAGAGGGATGCATGCATCCTCTCACTGTGATAACCACAGCAGAAATCTAAGACTACCAGCAAGCGTTTGCATTTACTGCCTGGGCCTTCCACAGGACAAAGAGCAGCAGGTGGAATGAAGGTACCCGGGTGGGGTGTTCGGATCACTCCAGGTTTGGCCAGTGTCTCTGTCCATCAAAGACCCCCCCCCTCCTGTAGCCTTAAGGAGCAGAGAATTTGGGGAGGGGCCCCTGCAACAGGAGGCTGGGCACCTGCCCAGGAGTCCTGCTTAAAGTTGTGATTGGAGGTGGGAGAAGTGGTTCAGTGGTTAAGAACATGTACTGCTTGCTCATCTAGAGAACCAAGTTCAATTCCCATTGCCCACATGAAGTAACGGTAGGTGCAGCTTGAGGCCAGAGGGCACCTCTCCCTTGCCCATGCCAACACACAGCAGATGAATGGCAAGACCAGCTCTCCTGCACTCACACCCTTGAGATGGCTCACCTGAAACCCTCTCCCAGCCAGGTCCAGCTCTACTCAGCTTCCTGAGTGAGGTCTGCTCCCATTCTCCCTAGTGCTGCACATGGCAAAGGGAGGTGCCGGCTCTCCTTGTCTCCTGCCTTTGGGGCCAGCCCTTCCACAATGTCCAGACAAGTGGTGCGGCCAGCTCTGCACAGCTCTCAGATATCAACATGGATGCAGACTAGGGATGTCCTCCTAGCCTTTGGTGCTAACATACCTCTTTTGCTGCAAGGCTGTAGACCCAGACATGGCCCTTGGTGGCAGCACAGATGTCTTAGTCGGAGTTTGTATTCCTGCACAAAACATCATGACCAAGAAGCAAGTTGGGGAGGAAAGGGTTTATTCAGCTTACACTTCCACATTGTTGATCATCACCAAAGGGAGTCAAGACAGGAACTCACACAGGGCAGGAACTTGGAGGCAGGAGCTGATGCAGAGGCCATGGAGAGGTGCTGCTTACTGACTTACTCCTAATGGCTTGCTCAGGTTGCTTTTTTATTTTTATTTTTTATTTTATTTTTTTTAGTGTGGCCCCAGTCAATTCTGAGACTGAAGGCAAATTTTATTTAAGCCATTTTAATTATATGCAGGTATTAAGGGCGAGCAGTACAATAAGGAACTAGCAAGGCAGGCAGTAAGCAGAGTCCCATGATCGCTCTTGTGACAGTGTTTAAAAGGGCTTGTCATAATGACCAAAATACTTGAGCCCACTTCATCGTCCTAGCCCAAAATCTTGCCTGAAGCCTACTTCTCTTGTGCCACCCTAAGATTAAAATTCCTGCCTTAACCTACTTCCCAATTGTAGCCTAAAGTTAGATTCTTGCCAAAACTTACTTCCTTATCATGGCCAATGTCAGATTCCTGCCTGAAGCCCATTTTCTTGTCCTAGGCCAATATCAGCACCCAAAAAGTCTCTCCACATCCCCCCCCTTTTTTTATTCATAAACAAGGCTGAGCCTGTCTTAGGTTGTTCTGACAAGAATGCCTTCCTTACCCATCTTCAAGACACACACAGCTTGTTTGTGTTATATGAACAAACATGGCCTTTTAGTGTTTATTAAAACACTTTTGGTACATGCCTCTGTCTTAGGTTGGTAAGGGTCTGTGCAGAATTCTTACCCATCTCTCTGGCTTGCCGGCCTGTTAATAACTCTGTTTGGGGGTTCATTCTTAGTTTCAAGCCATGTACTTGGGCTGCCAACATGTTGATGTTGTTAAAGGCAAGCTTTAACATGATGGGCAGGAACAAAAGTATTCCCAGGACAAGAAGGGCTAGCACGATAAGCCATATAAGCCATTCTTGAGGCTTGACCAAGATGGAAATACTGGCTTCAGGCCACGAACAATTTTACCAGTAATATCAGCACTATCAAAGCTCAGCAGAGCAGCATTCTTTAAATTCATAATCTTAGTATGCAAAGTTAAAACATCCAGAGAGGTGTTGGAATTATGCCAAACACACTGCAAGTGTCTTTGAACCCTTTCCCAATTATCGTGCCTCTCATTGTAAATTTTAGAAGTAACACAAATCCATTGGTATTTAGCATGACACTCGAGATGGCTTCCTACTCTGAACCTCCTCTCCAACAATTTGAATAATATCATAAAGAGCATCAATCCGTTGTTCCAAATGCCTATCTAAATCCTCTTGAGTGCTCATAACACTAGTAACATTTTTTTGAAAAATGGTTAACAAAAGTAGCTATCTTACTTCTTGTGTCAAAGCAATTGCAGAGACAGTGGTGCTAGCTATCAATGTAATTAAAGCTGCTATACCAGCAATAATCAAGCCTACTATCTTCTTTTTTCTACTTAAAGCCTGACTTACTTCTTCCATAACCTGCAAGCTTTTTTCAGAATACCAAGGTCCTGTAATATTCACAGGCAATAAAACAAAAGCTGGTTGATAGACCACCATAACAGACATGCCAGGTTTCAATACACTAGCACAATTGGAAAGAGTGCAATCAATACAAGATTGGGAGCCTTAACACATGCACTAACATTTGTCTGAAATCCAGATCCTGTCCCAATTTTATCTATTGCTAACATAACATCACAGAGAACTGCAGCTAACTTTCAAATGTCTCTAAAAATGTCCAGAGCCAGCCTTCCAAATGAAGACTGTTATTTCCAATATTGGATTGATTAATAGACCAGTCCATGATTGAGTCAGAATAACTGGTCACATTAAAGGAAAGAGAAGAGTCATCCTAACTTCTTTTTGATTAAGTTTTTGAAGGCAGTTTCCAGTCTCCATGTTCTCTGTCCCACAAGGTCAAAGCTTGAAGTAAGGCAGCTTGTCCACTCTGGGATATAGGCAAGCAAAGTTGGGTCAGGAACATATGCCCAGTACAGCGTCCCAGTCACCACTGTCAGGGCACTCTGAAAGCTCACGTCAGCATCATTCTTTGTCTCAGCATCAGCATGTCACACCAATCATTCTGGTATCTACCATGCTCCTTCAGCATCCTGGGCAAAAAACACAAACATGCCCTCTTCCCCATATTAAATACCTGATCAGGACCATGCCATGTGCCAGTATGTAGATCCTTCCATTTCACCTAAGCATAAGTATGTCTGGTTGTAGGGTGCCATAGACACTCAGAGAGTTCCTTGGCATTGAAAATTCAAAATTTTAAAATAAAAAGAGCATGATTTAAATAAATTTGTGGTGTATGGAGATATAACTCCCCCTTTTTTATTTTATGAAGATATTGTTTTAAAATTCCACAATACTTGTTTCTCAATACTTTGCCCTTGAGGATTATAAGGAATCCCAGTAATATGGGTAATGCTAAATTGTCAACAAAACATCTCAAATGCTTGACTGTAATAGCCAGTTCTGTTATCTGTCTTGGAACAACTAGCATAGAAAAACAATATAGGCAATGACTAATTACATTTTTAGTTGCTTCTCCTGAAAAGGTGTCAATAGTCACATATACAATTTTAATTTTCTAAAATCAAAAATATGAGTAACATCCATTTGTCATAATTGATTAGGTATAAGTCCTTGAGGATTAACACCATTATGTGGTACAGGTAGAAATTGAGGACATTCAGGATAATTGTTTACAATTTGATGTGCATATTCTCTAGAAATACCAAATTGCTGTCTCAAAGCTATTACTATTTTGATGATGTAAAGAATGAGATTGTTTGGCCAACTGCGTAAGGCCTATGATCTGCTTGGTATACAAATCTGCTGTGGCATCGCCCTCACTAAGGGGTCCAGGCAATCCAGTATGAGCTCTTAAATGACCTACAAAATAAGGAACTGTATGTTCTCTTAAATTGAGTTGTATTTGCATAAATAATTGCAAAAATTGAGAATTAGCAGTATCTAAAAAAGGAACAGTTTCATGTAATTGTAAACCATGAACTATATATTGGCTATCAGTATACAAATTAAAAGCTTGATTTTTCAACATTTTAAAAACAATGGTTACAGCATGTAGTTCAATTATTTGTGCTGAAGCAGGGGAAACTCAAGAGGATGAACATGTGATCCAATCACATTTGCTGCCTTCCCATTAGATGAGCCATCTGTAAATACAGTCAGTGCATTTTCTATGGGCTGCATTGCATGTGTAAATTTGTAGGGAATACAAAAGGATGCATAGAGGCAAATTGCAATAACTTGTCTTTTGGATAATGGTTATCAATTTTGCCTAAAAAATTTGCTATGTAATAGGCCAAATATCAATCAATGTTCTGCAGTAACCAATTTAATTGCTGTTTGAAACAAGGAATAGATGTCTCATCAGGTTTTTAAGACATTCTTTCCAAAATACTTTTGTGATTTTATCCTGTAATTCTTTATTAACACCACAACAGCTTCATAATAGGATGTTAAAACTTTACTTGGAGATGAGAAAAGATGAATCCACATTAATGTTCTTTTCTGGAGCAACAGCTACTCCAAAATTTTTAAAGCTCGTGGTATAAGAGCAAAGGTAGTAAAATTTCTTTTTAGAGGGATTAGATAATAAACATATACTAAAAAATTCAAAGTTCTAGCTTCTTGTACTGAAGCAGAGACAATTTTTTTTTTTACATAATGTAAGACTATTAGCCATTCCTGCAGGCAAAACTTTCCAATGATTACAAACTCACTAGAAGCAAACCCTTTACAAATACCAGGATGCAGAGGAAAAAACCCCAACCTTCTAAATACACAATAGTTTTATATGAAATAGGTAGGCCAGATTGTAATGCCTCTATAAATTCCACAGCCTCATTGACCTTTCATAAATCTTAAATTTAAATTTTATTTTGAGCTGGGCAGTGATGGCGCATGCCTTTAATCCCAGCATTTGGGAGGTAGAGGCAGGTGGATTTCTGAGTTTGAGGCCAGCCTGGTCTACAGAGTGAGTTCCAGGACAGCCAGGGCTATACAGAGAAACCGTGTCTTGAAAAACAGAAAAAAAAAAAAAATTGAACAATACCTGGATAGATCTGCGATAATGCTGTTTTGTCTTAAAAACAATTCCCTGGAGACAAGGAGAGGTGAGGCCACAAAAACTTCTCTAGGCAGGGTTTGTAAAATAAAGGAAATGTCTTACAAACTTTGCTGAGGCCACTCCGCAGTGAGGACAGATTCCAGGGGAACAATTCTACTGTCTGCCTATAGCTCTAATTTTTGGACAATGTTTTTTTCTTCTTTTCTTTTTCTTTTTAAACTTTTATTGCATTATGATGAGAAAAGTTACATGATTTCAATTTATCTGAATTTGTTAACATTTAAAAACATTTTAAGTAAATAGAATTAAATCACATTCTTGTTTCCCTTTTGTACCCCACCTCCTCCCAGAGACCCTCTCTTTACTACCTACAATATCTTTTTTTATCATATTTGGACAATCTTTTTAAAAATGATTTATACTCAAAACATTTTTTAGAACCTTGGTGCTATGAAAGCATTGCTTGTACATACTGTAGTCCCCTGCAAGGCAGCACACATTGCTAGACTCTGATTGTATGAGGGCCTAATTTCAACACAAAGATATCTAGATATGTTTGCTTTGTATGGTTGGATGGTCACAGAGAGCTACATTTACATTCTTATAGGACAAATTGTAACAAAAGGAACCCTTCTTGAGGGTCTCCAAAAATTCTACTATCTGTTTTTAGCAGTACAAACTCCTTGAAACAGTTTATCAGGAGCCTGTTTGATAACAAATAAATTCTCACTGAGATCTCCTTTCCAACCTTGGGGGGTTAAATTTTCCTTCTACTACTGTATCCAATAAAGCTTGTTTTTAAAAGGAGCAGCAGGCCAATACTGGCCACAGTTGTTTTTAACTATTATTACTCTTGCAATAATCCTAATTACAAAATATGGGTGAGTTAAGAATCCTGAGCTTGCAGTGCAAACTGCAGCCAGTGGAACATTGGCAGTTTCGCCATAATTTTTAAGTTTCTTTTGTAATATTAGAGCATAATCATAACCTTGGAAAGCAATGCCCAATTAACAGTGTAAACAATCCATTCTCCTTAAAATCAACACCAAAAACATTACATTTGCATTACAAAATTTTTAAGTGTCTCCCTACTTTTGAACTGCAGTTAGTGAGCCTGGGTCATTCTGAGACAGTGGCCCAGAGCACGCCAGAATGTTGGAAAGCAAAACTCAACCCCCAACAATCAATCCAATCTCCCCAAAAACACCAAGTGAGTTACCCCCTTGCTACAAAGTTTGGGTCGCTGTTCCTGCACACGAAACACAGACAATGCAGCTTCCAATACCTCAAAAGACACTGTTGTAAAGCCTATCTATACGTCTGTTTTCTAGGATAAGAATTACACAAAATATTACCCAATTTAGCCGTATCTTAGAGACCTGTTTCCTTGTGTTGGCTCATGCCACGTGTTGTAGTTCTGAATTACTCTAATCCATTACCAGTTTTAAGCCAACTTTTTGTTACCAGTGTTACAAACTTTTAATCATACCCAATAACTTATACCAATAATCTATAACCAAGACATGCAGAACATATTTATACTTTTAAAATCAGTCAGAAACAAAAATGAAAAGGCTGCATACATTTACTTATTTAAACCAGGTAAAATTCCTAATTTTTCTAGCTAATTCAATTAGTAATTTCAAGAGAGGAGCACCTTGTCACCTGATGAATCCAATAATCGCAGGCACAGAGATTTTTCTAGGAAAAACAGCCATCAGTTCCCTTACCATAGAAGCCAAAAAGTTGCTGACCCCTTTAAGAGCAGCTTTTGCAGACAATCAGCTCCTGGCCCCTTTAAGAGCAGCTTTTGAAGACAATCAGCTCCTGGCCCCTTTAAGAGCAGCTTTTGAAGACAATCAGCTCCTAGCAGGGCTTCTCCAGCCTTTTAGCAGGGCTTCTCCAGCCACAGTAGACTCCCAACTACAAGTGTAGGGCTCCAAAGGCCAATTGAGACTATTTTTTCTTTTTCTCTTTAGTTTTTGAAAAGAGTTAAAACTAAATTAAGGGCTGAACAACTAATAGATAAAGTTTTAACCATTTTTTCTTTTGAACATGAAACACAGAACAACAAACAATCAGACAGTTTTGACAGACATGGAGGATTGATGCGCCAAGGACAGACAACAGACAAGAGAGGGAAGAGAATTAGATGTCCCAAAGGGACCCAGATATCCTACCTAAGAGACCCAGAGCCAAGCATTCCTCCAGGAGGTGCCAGAGAGGAGGCAGGACATCTCCCGACCTCCTCCTGTCCCTAAGAGAGCTCTGAAACTGCTTACATTCATTTTTCTTCTCTTTCACCAAAGCATCCCCAGATAGTTGGAGAGGACTGCTTTTCTCAAACCTGTTCTCTCATGTCTCAAGTGTAAACTATCTCTAGTCAGGATCCAAAGACTAAAAGCACCTATAAGAATTACCTTCACTTCTCTAGATTTTATCATAGCTCCAAACACATACGCAAAACACATTTTACCATTACCTTGTCCTTCTACAAGGTTTATTCACTGGCCCAAATCTTCTTTATTTTCCTTTGCATGTGCTTCTAATCCCCACGGTGTCCATCACTATAGCTCTGACGTTGAGGTGCCATCTGACCAAGCCCGCTCAGTCAGTCAACAGGTTCTCCAGCGCAGGAGTGAGGATTAAAAAGAAAAAAGACAATTAGACAACATTGCGGCGTGACCCCAGTCAATTCTGAGACTGAAGGCCTCAGCTTGCTTTCTTATAGAACCCAGGACTACCAGCCCAGGGGTGGCACCACCCACAACAGGTCCTCCCACTCTAGATCACTAATGGAGAAAATGCCTTATAGCTATAGCTGGATCTCATGGAGGCATTTCCTCAAGGGAGGCTCCCTTCTCTGTGATAACTCCAGGTTGTGTCAAGTTGGCACCCAAAACCAGCCAGTACAACAGTCTAGGACCCCACTGTGGTCCCAGGCGGCATCACCAACCACTCACATCAGGCTGTTCCTCACTACCCTCCAGTCTCCAGTTTGGTCTCTCTTTCACTGTGCTTGCATCCTTCTGTTTTTTTCTCTTCCATCTCTCCACCACTTACTTGCTCCTCTTGGTGGCATCTGTGGTCTCTGAGCATCTGGGGTCGTCTCAGGAGTGCTATGCCCCATGTGGCACTGGACTGGGGGTCATCTTAGGTGTGGTCTCAGTTTTTTAAAAATATTTTTTAAAAGCTGTTATCAGAGCGGTTATCTGATCCAAGCTGCCCCTGTGCAGAGACCACAGCCACAGCTTAGGGTTGGCTTTTGCTGCGGTTGTCAAGATGCCTTGTCCTGCTTGTTACAACATAGTGGTGCAGTTTTTTTTAAAACTATTGAAGCAGTCCGTGGGATGAAGTGACCAAATCAAAGGGCTCTCACTGTGCCTGATGGTGTTACATGGTAAATGAGGAGTAGCTGAGGTCCCATCTGTTCCCCCAGCCCGTCTGCAGCAAGAGGTACAGCTAGGGCCACTGACTCCTCCCTAGGGAAAGAAGAGTCTTGACCTCAAGGTGAGGAGAGCCAGATGTGGAGGGTAGCCAGGAATGTCACAGGAATGACCCTCAGAGACATCAGAGGGGCCCCGCCCCGCCTTCGTGCCTTTGGCTTCGGGGAACAGATTTTTGACCAGGGACAATGCCTCCCAAACCCCTGGGCTGGTGGTCCTGGGTGCTCTACGAAAGCAGGCTGAACCTGCAGCGGGAAGTAACGTAATAAGCAGATCTCTACGGCCTCTGCATCAGCGCCTCCTTCCAAGTGCCTGCCCAGACTTCCCTCAGCGATCAACAGTGATGTGGAACTGAAACGAACCCCTTCTTCATCAGGTCGCTTTTAGTTGTGCGTTTTTCACAGCAACAGAAACCCAATCTGAGACCTGAGCATGACCTGAGCTCAGGTCCCAGCAGCTATACAAGAATCTGGGTGTGGTGGGATATGCCTGTAATCCCAGCACCGAGGACATAGAGCTCCATGGAACTCGCTGGCCAGGCAGCCCAGCTCAATTGACAAGTCCCAGGTCCTAAGAGGAGGCTCAGTCTCTAAAAACAAGATGGATGACTCCTGTGGAATGACAGACATGGTGATTCCTGGCCTCCCCACTGGGATGCCTACATGTGCTGAGGCATCTGCATACATGTGTGTCTGCGTGGGTCCACCGCCCCCCTCCCAAGTTACGGAGGACCTCAGTGGGCTTCTGTGGCTGCAGTTTATATCTCTCACTCTTCACTGTTTTAGGAATTAAGACAGAAAGGTTAATGATCCTTGTTTATAATTTATTTATAAGAGCTATAATAAATGCATGTGAACACAAATAACGTTTTTACGACTCACCTATATTTTCCAACACACATAATGCCGGGGGAGGAAGTGTGGCTGCACCTTGTTGCAGGACACAGCTGGGCTTCCATTTTCTGCAGCCAAAGTTCGGCACTATCACATGCTCCTGGAACAGTACACTGAGAGTTCAAACGTTTTTGTTGTCAGAGAGAAAGAGAGAGGCCGAGAGACAGACAGACAGAGACAGAGAGACAGAAATGGAGAGAAACAGAGGCAGACAGAGAGGGGGCTGGGTTTTGTGGACTTCCTGGAAAGGTCTGCGGACTCCCAGAGTCCCACAGTGCGGGCTATGGGAGCTTCCGTTTTATGTACAAGCTGGGAAGATTCTTTTATTTAATATTTTTTTCAGTACCTTTTGTTTCTTTTTGTTTCATCACTGGGAAGCACTGGCTGGCCTGGAACTCACAGAGACCTGCCTCTCCCTCCCGAGTGCTGGGATTAGAGGTGTCTGCTACCTTGCCTGCCTGACTTTTACTAGATTTTTGTTTATTTTATCTCACTAGTGGTGGTGTTGTGTAATGTTGTTGTGCACAAGGAGGTCTAAGGACCGCTTGTGGGAGTCAGGTCTCAATTTTCACCACCGGGTTCCTGGGGATTGAACTCAGGTCATTAGACTTGGAAGAAGTGACCTCTACCAAAAGAGCCACTTTACTGACCCATGAAGGATGGGTTTTTACATTGTCCAGGTTTACAAGTGAACTAAAGTAAGGTAAGGTTACTTGTCCAAGGTCACGAAGCTGGACCTCTAAGGCAGAATGGGAAGAGCCACGGAGAAAGGCCTCGATTTGGAATCCACAGCCCAGCACAGAGCCCTGGAGAGAGGTCAGAATTGCACTAAGCCCGAAGCCTACAGTGCTGTGGAATCTGGGTCTGCAGTGAGGGGCGGGGGACTTAGGAGGGACCCAGGGATCAGTTAGTCACCAAGTGGTCCCTGTGACAGGGCTGGAAATGGCAGCTGGCGGCGGAGGCAGCCGAGGGCTGGAAAATCAATAGGTGATCAGCGGTCCAGGGGCACACTGTTCATCAGGTGTGGAGGGGAGGCAGGGCAGGGCAGGGGGGGCCTGGGAGGAAATATCACTGACCCCCAGCAGGATTGATCAAACAGCCAGACACCCAAGGCCAAACTCACTAATAAAGTGAGACATTCGGCTCAGCGCAGCGGCTGCAGGCTGAAGGTCTTAAAAAAACCGCTTAGCTGGGGAGTTCCTTGCTAAACTGTCTTTGTTTCTGGAGGCAACTGAGAGGGAGGGGGTGTGGGGAAGGAGGGCTGGCTCAGCCACTGCTTGCCTGGCCTCTTTCAGTGTGACACAGACTTGGAAAGCAAGGCACACGGAGTACAAGTGCCCTAGGTGTGTGTGGGTCCCCAAATTAAAGCACAAGGACTTACATGTGTGCTTTCATGTGCACACACATAATACTGCCTGTGCAAGGGTGTCTGTGTATGTCTTCATGTGTGCTAATAGAGCAGATGGCATTTGCACACGGCACAAGTGCACAGCCATGCACCTATGCCACAGCACTCTGGTGTGTACAACTTCGCCTAGGCATGTGTGTGTTTGTTTACCTGCCACCATGCAACACTTGCCTCTGAGAGAGGAGCATTGGCTTCTGGGGCATTCTTCAGGCTTTCAAATTGACCTCCCTACTTCCTCTGCTCATGGTCTCAGAGATGCAACATGGATTTGAGAGTCTAGATAATTATAGCTTGGGAAGATGGATGGAGAAGTGGAGACCTGGAAAGTACATCTTAAAGGCCACACTCTTCCATAGAGAGAAATGGTGTATACTTGGGAGAGAGGAGGAGAGGAAGTGAGAGGCCTGCATAGTGGGGAGTGTGTACATGATGAGAGAGAGAGACAGAGAGACAGAGAAAGGCAGAGACAGAGAGAGACAGAGACAGAAACAGAGAGAGACAAGAGAGATAGAGAGACAGAGACAGAGAGACAGAGAGACAGAGGCAGAGAGAGACAGAGAAGAGAGACAGAGAGATGGGAGGATAGAGAAGGAAGAGGAGAGGGGTACTGAGATATTAAGGTGTGATGGGTAATGAACTTACCATCCTTTGACATTCTTGGAGGGATCCAGTAAAGAACAGAATCATTTCTGGGAATTCCCTGCTTGTTGGACTGGGTTTTGCCCAATGTCCCATTGTACATTGGCCATGGGCTGTTGGCACATTAACTTTGTTTGGATTGAATGATAGAGTTATGTATACCAAGAGCTATGTTTCCTATATAAAATGGAATGTAAAATGGCCTGACAGCACCTGCCTGTAATCCCAGCACCTGAGAGATAGAGATATGGGAGGATCAGAAGTTCAAGGCCATCCTTGGCTACCTGGTGAACTGAAACCAGCCTGGGATACCTGAGACTCTGCCTCAATTTACTTTTTTCTTACGGAGTGCATTTGTAGGTGAAAGGTTTTACAAAGGGTCTCCCATGTGTCATCTTCTCTAACCCTAAATATTGCTACGATTTCTATCCATTCTTCTGATAATGTCGTTGGAACTCAGAGCTTTAATCACTTGTGAAGTCAGGTGACCAATGAGAAACATGCAGGACTTGAGCCCAGCCATCTGACCTCCAGATCCAGGACTGTCCTGTCCTTACAGAGCCTGGGTTTTGCAGGGCAGTACGTAGACCATGGCTTAGACCACGGCTGTGTCTGGGGAGTCCTCTCTCACCACTGTGCCTCTCCCTGGTGTCAGGCAGAGTGTTCAGCTCACACCCATTCTGATCCTTCACTCACCAACAGTTCCAGACTCAGCGCTTATCTCAGAAGCTTGACTGAGCTCCGTCTGTATTACTGGTCACTGAGGATCGTGTGGATCCATGGGAAAGGGCTGGGAGGACCTGTGGAGCTCTGCAAGCTGACTTTAGGATGTGTAGCTCTTGAATCCTGTTGGAAATAAACCATGATCTTGCTAAAAAAAAAATAAATAAATCCCGGGGTTTTATAAAAGCATGGAGCAGACTCATTGAGAACACTCGAGGACCTGAGCCATGAAAGAAATGTAAAACTATATTTTCTTCACATGTGGTCCATGGACCACCTGGGTCAGCATTACCAGAAGCCCACAGACATGCAGAACTCTGGCGTAGTCCCGATCTACGGAACCATACTCTTTGAGGCTGGGCCCAAGGACTCTGAATCTAATAATGTCTGGAGTAATTCTTCCCCACATTCTAACCAGTGCCTTTGCATCTGCTTTTTCATAGGTCTGGTGTGCCCTCCCTCTGGAGCTTTATATAGTTCACATTTCTTTTCCTTTAGGTCTGTGTTCTGATGTCACTTCCCGCCACTTTGCCTAAAACAGAACCCTTTTTACTCCACCCCCTCTCTCTGTTCTATGGCTTACTTTTACTACATGGATATTAACTAGACACATGTGAGTATTGATACATCATATTGGACACTGTGTTGTATTTGATAAGTGGAGTATGGTATACACTATGTGACTTAACCAGTGTCTACAGTGTCTTAACCATACCTGTCATTATGCTGTTGTTAGCTCCTTTGGGCTCTTAGCAGAGTTTATCTTTTGGGGCAGGGCTTGTCTTGTCTTGGTCACTGCTGTGTGTCTCAGTGGCCAGAACCTGGCTTGGAGAGGCTGCAGTGGGGGAGGAGATAGTGCTTAGAAAGTGCTCAGTGCATTCTGAGGGCTGGGATCAGAGCCTAAGGGTAGCATTAATGTGGAAACGAGTCACGTGCCCACAGATGTGGCAGCCCCTCCCCACCCAAAGAACCAATGAAACTGTCGTGGGATGCCCAGCCAGGCCTCTGAGATACAGCAAGGGGACCAGCCGCTCTGCCAGAGTGGACAGGTTTCTTAGATGCCAGGCGTGGATGAGGGCTAGAAGACTCACGCTGAAGCCAGCTGCTCCTTGGCCTACTCTCTCTCACTCTCAGTCAGTCAGGTTCAAGTTTGGTCAACTCCTTGTGTGGCCAGTGAGCAATCAGATCCTCCCTCTGGAGGACTAAGTGAGACATCAGCAGGTAGATGGCCTGGGTATGGAAAGTGGACTGCAAACCGGTTCTTGAGGTCCTGGGATGTGGATCTCTTCTGCCCTTGAAAAAGCAGTGGGCCTGGCACAGTGGAGGCCCAGGGGCCAGCCTTTGGGTTAGGATAGAGCCATTTGTGTAGCCAGTGAGCCTGAGGGACATTCCCATTCTGTGGACATCGCACGTGAAGAAAACAGGGAAGCATAGGAGTGGGTGCCGAAGCTGCAGGGTGGGGCCTCTTGTACTTTGTTAGCTGGCTTTAACACAGCTGGCTATTGATACACGAGCTTGCCTGGAGCTCTCTCGTCAATTGGTAACAACTTAGTCAAAATGTGAAAGCAGCTGTGGCCCAGAAAGGAGAAAGGACCAGAAAGGGAAAGAGGCATCAAGTGGGATTCTGTGTGCAAGACCCTAAGCCAGAGCGAAGAGGAGAGGCTAGGTGAGAGTTCATAGCACGGATGGTCAAAGTGGGTGTGGTGATCCTCTTTTTAGATAAGGAAACTGGTACAGGGAATGGCTCAAAGCCTTGCTGCAGTCAAAGGTGGAGCTAAGAGAGCTCAACTCTGCTCTGAGTGCAGTCCCTTCCTGGTACTGCTCCTGGGAGCTCAAGAAGATTCAATGCAGAGCCTTACGCCTTCAACCGGCATTTGGCAAATGTCCACATGCCATTTTGGTAGAAAAGCTGGAGCAGTACCCACTGGCATGAGAGCAATCAGGCAGGCCACATCAGCAGTGTAGGGACAGAATGGACTTGGCATTCTGTGAGGAATGGAGGCAGACCCCACGCCATTCTGTTGCCAGACATAAAACACAGTTGGGGTGTGGGGGGTGGGCGTTTATATGAACGACAGTGTCCCCAAAGACATGTCTACTTAGCACATGTGATTGTGGGGTCTAGAAGAAGGCTTCATTGGTAAAGTGCTTGCTTTGCCGGTATGAAAACTCAAACTTAGATCTCCAGAACCCATGCTCAAAACATGCTGGGCACAATGCCCAGGGGGTGTGGGAACACAGACCAGTAGATCCCTGTGACTTACTGGCCAGCTAATCTAGCCTATTTAGTGAGCTCCAGGCCAAGGGGAACTTTGTTTCCAAAAGAAGTATGTGGGCTGCTCCTGAGGAAGTTTGAGGTTGACCTCTAACCTCTGCACATAAAAGCACATACCTTGAACGTACATGAACATGTGAACACATGCACACACGCAGAGCTATGACCCTATTTGGAAAAAGGGTCTTTGAGATATCATTAAACTGAGGAGCTCAAACGGTGCCGTGGGGTGAGCAGAGTGAT
Organism: Mastomys coucha; assembly: GCF_008632895.1. NCBI lineage: Eukaryota > Metazoa > Chordata > Mammalia > Rodentia > Muridae > Mastomys > Mastomys coucha. The sequence goes on from NW_022196897.1 coordinate 144,871,112, forward strand.
CCTAGATCCAATGTGGCTTCTGTAGGAAGAGAGATGAAGATACAGGAGCAGGGCACAGAGGAGCAGGTGATGCAGAGATGGATGCAGAGAACAGAGTGTGCAGTTACCAGCCTGGGCACTATGAGGACAGAAGCTCAGAGAGGGCGGAGAGTTGATCCCTCCTTGGGTGCTTCAGAAGAACCCCAATCTGCTGGCACTTCCGGGACAGGGCTGTATGGGAAGATGTGCCACTGATTTTATGCCACCAAATTTGTGGCAATTCATTATAACAGCCCTGGAAACCCAAAGTGGGCGGGTGGGTAGGAGCCTGTCCCTGGAACATCGAGTTGTTGTACAAGTCGAGTTCCCCCCCCACCCCCCAGCTTCCCTGCAGGGGTGTAGGGCATTGAAAGGACTCTCCACAGCAGGGCATTAAGAATAGACTGGGCTATATGGAAAGGAATGAGCAAGCCTCACTGATATGGCCATAGGGGAGTTTAAGCAGCTTATATACAAATGACCCCTGATTCACGGTGATCCAACCTCAGAGGGTGCAAACCTGTATCCAGTCAGCAGAACCTGTACATTAAAGTTTGAACCTGGTTACTCCCTTGGGATACCTCAGCTCCCAGGCATGCCTGTGATCATGAGGGGGGAACCTGAGGCTTTACAGTGTGCTGTGGCTAACCCCCAGTGTTCAGTTACTTAGACACATGCCAGGTAGGTTTGAGGTAAGATATTTTCCAGCTATGCTGGTTGTATTAGTCAGGGTTTCTATTCCTGCACAAACATCATGACCAAGAAGCAAGTTGGGGAGGAAAGGGTGTATTCAACCTACTTCCATCTTGCTGTTGATCACCAGAGGAAGTCAGGACTGGAACTCAAGCAGGTCAGGAAGCAGGAGCTGATGCAGAGGCCATGGAGAGAGATGTTCCTTACTGGCTTGCTTCTCCTGGCTTGCTCAGCTTGCTCTCTTATAGAACCCAAGACTTCCAGCCCAGAGATGGCACCACCCACAAGGGGCCCTAGCCCCTTGATCACTAATTGAGAAAATGCCCCACAGCTGGATCTCATGGTGGCACTTCCCCAACTGAAGCTCTCTTCTCTGTGATAACTCCAGCCTGTGTCAAGTTGACACACAAAACCAGCCAGTACACTGGTTTTATTGGGATGTAACACTGTTGTAAGATGAACATCTCTGGTTGAACTTTAGAACCTTATGAAGCTTCGTTCAGCTCTGAAAAGTCCGCATGGATGCAAAGAAGAGTTAGAGGAGGGGCTGGAGAGAGAGCTCAGCAGTGAAAGCACTCACTGCCTTCCAGAGGACCTGGTTCCAAGCCCCCACATTGGATGACTCAAAGTACCTGTAGTTCCCATCTTCAGAGGATCTGGTACTCTCTCTGACTTCTGAGGACGTTCTTATACACACACCACACACACACACACACACACACACACACACACACACACACAAATAAATAAATAAATAAATAAATAAATAAATAAATAAATAAATAAATAAATACAAGATAACATTTCAAAAGAGGCAAAGATTCAGAAAGACAAAGGACCTAGGGTCATTCGCTGTGGTGCTGTCTAGAGCCTGATAGAAATGGACAGTCACTGGGAGGAAGTGACTCTGGAGGAGAGAGAAGATGAGGGACTGGGGCTGACAGAGGGGCAGAGGCATCTCCTGCGCCCTGGGGACCACAGCATCGGGATTTCTGTCTCGGATGAACCTTGAGGTCCACCCCACATCACCCTGCTCCTGGGTTCTGCTGAAGCAGTCTTTTTGTTGATGCTGTCTTGGACTTGATGTTCGCCACCCACCGAGGCACAACATCCCTCAGGAAGCCAGAGTGCTCCCTCAGCCAAGAACCCACTGTTCTGAATTCGTTAAAATCCGTTTCATATTCTCTTCCAGTTTTTGTGCCAAGAGCTGGTGTGGACTAAATCCATCACACAACCGTGTGGTGACCGTAACTGATTATCCAGTTGGAACTAAGCGAACTTAGTATTTTATTTTATTTTTTTTTGTATCTTTCATATTGGCAATGAATCTCGGTGTGGGTCTGGGGGAATGACACGCTTATGTGTTTATTAAGGAAGCACAAATTGGTACAACCCTGGAGGAGAGCAATTTGGAAGTGACACAAGATATACAACGTGTGTGGTCATTTAGGGCTTTTTACAACTCAGGTGGACAAGACATTTATGTTTTTTGTTTCTCTGTAATTGAATTTGATTTCTGTCTCAGTATTTCCTTCCTCCTCTCAAAGATACACAGCCTCTCCCAGAAGGCAGAATTCACCTAACCCAAGACCTACTTGGCCCACAAGGGGGTCCTCAGTCAAGTGAAATCTTTCTCCCCTTTATCTTCTCGATGCGCATGCGGTGTTTGGGAGTGCTATGCGCTTAAGTGGGAAGTCTTTGCTAGGCCATGACCCCTCACTTGCATGGTGGTACCTGTGGTTCAGCTGAATTTGCTAGGGTGCTTGCTCAGCAAAACCCTTCTCTATGCCATTTCTTGGATCGTTTTTCTGATGCACAGACCCATTCAGCTCCCGCTTAGTGTTACTCTGGGGCTGTCCCAGGCCAGTCCCTCTATCCCTGTCATACCCATCAGGACCAAAGATAGGAAAGGAAACCCAGGTCACCCCTACTTTTAGATACCCCAAATTATCTGAGATACCACTCCACTACCCCATATTTAGTGCAATTCCAAAACAAGCTGGTACTTGAAGGGAACCTCCAGTCAGTTTATAACTTTCCTCTAATTCTCACTCTTCTCTCTCTGCCTTAGAGTGTTTTCTGTGTTTTAATTCCCGTGATGGTTTGAATATTGCATTCGGTCGTTTTTGTCAACATGACAGTAACTAGAGTCGTCTGGGAAGAGGGAGTCTCAACTGAAGAACTGCCTTCATCAGGCTGGCCTGTGGATGTGTCTGTAAGGAATTGTTTTGATTGATGATTGATATGAGAGGGCTGATCCAACTGTGGGCAGCACTGTCCCTCAGCCAATGGGCCTGGGCTGTGTAGAAAAGTGGTCCAGTAAGTAACATTTCCCCATGGTTCCTGTTTCAGTTCTTTTCTCTAGGTTTCTGCCTTGAGCTCCTGTCCTGGCTTCCCTAGATGATGGACTGTGACCTAGAAACTCAGATAAGCTCCGCCTCTTCCAGTGGCTTTTTTTAATCATAGCCACGCAACAGAAGGCCAACTCTGACAACAGGTACACTCACATGACCCAAGGACATCTCACCAGGCCCACCTTCCAAAGTCTCGACACCTCCCAAAGTCCCCCACTGGGAACTTTAACACATGGGCTTTTCATGGGACATTCACTAAAACTACGCAGCACATGGCATCTAACCCTTAGCACTATTATACAAATGTATTAGTTAGCTGTTCAATGCTGTGACAAAATACAGCACAGAAACAACATAAAACAGGGAAGTTGCATTTTCACTGTGGTTCCAGAGGGTTGATGGAGTGGTTGGTTGGTTGGTCCTGTGAGCTTTGGCAGGACATCATGGCTGTGGGATTGTGTGTGAAAGGTATTTCCTACCCTGTGGCAGACAGGAAAAGGAGAGAGGAAAATAGAGGGGCCAGGACTTGATCCCAATGACTTACTTCCACCAACAGAGCCTCACCTCCACTTTTTATCGTCTCCCAATAACACTATCAAATTAAGAATCCATCAATGTGTTAATCCATTGATAAGGCCAGAAACCTGAGGATCCAGTCACCTTCCTGAAGCAAGCCTGCAATAGATTAAGCAATGGGGGACATTTCGTATTTAAAGCTGTCACAAGTTTAAACGAGGTAATGCGTGCTTAGAGCCCTGCCTGATACCAAGTTGTGTGTGGTGAGTCAGGCATACCCTTATCTAGCAGTGTGCCAATATTTACATGCATTATAGAAAGTTCTAGAAATCGTTAGCAATATTACCTTCAGGAGTAAAGTTAGGTATACCGGAGAGACTTGTGCATTTCATTTTATATATACACATTTTTTTTGCAAAAGTACAAACAAGCACTTGTATTTAGAAATTAAATTTTCCAGTTGTCTTATAAAAGCCACTCCTTTAGAAGAAAATCATACATTTTTTTGGGGGGGGATGTGAAGCTTTGCAACATTTAGTGCAGATCAAGATATGATAGGTGCTCCCCCGTCTCCCATTCACTGCATGTGTGTCTTAGGCACAGCTAATGGGCAAGCCTGGGGCTGGAGAAGGATGTAACAGATCTCTTAAATTCTTGCTGGACCCAGCTGTTGAGATGGCTCAGCGGGTAAGAGCACTGACTGCTCTTCTGAAGGTCCAGAGTTCAAATCCCAGCAACCACATGGTGGCTTATCACCACCCATAATGAGATCTGACACCCTCTTCTGGTATGTCTGAAGTCAGCTATAGTGTTCTTATGTATAATAATAAATAAAAATCTAAAAAAAATTCTTGCTGGACCCAGTAGAGGGACAAGCTGCTGTTGTGGTCCTCCAAGTCCCTCTGTCCCCAGCACCTGCCATGGTTGCCTGGGAAACAGCTGTTTATTGAGTGGAGCCATCCCTATCCCGGCCCAGAGATTTGTCCTTGTATAATTATTATTACTCTTTGCATTTCCTTTCAGATGAGTAGTGGGGGAGGGTCGGGGTGGGAGGATGCAGGGCTGAGGAGCAGTGATTTGTAGGGTGGGCAGCTCATCTTTGAAAGGACAACATTCATCTTTCTAGAAGCCCAAAACACCTCAGTGGAGACCAATTTGGCAGTTGTCGTGTGGATCTGTTTGCCAGCTCTCACAGGGATCTGAAGTGTGCTGACCTGGAATGTGCATTCAGTGGCACTCAGGGAGCAAGAGCGTGTGCACAGTACATGCAGAATGAGCAGGGCCCTTTGAGAGCCTGGATCCAGAGCCATGAGCCTGTGAGCATCTGTGGTTATGTGTGCTCATTGTGTGTGGCTCCTAACACTGCATGTTTCTGTATGACGGAATTTTCGCCTAGGTGTGTCTGCTTGCATGCCTGTGATATGACATGCACACAACAGACAAGCAAGAAAACACTATGCGTGTGTTCAGGATAGGCACACAACAGTAATGATGTGTCTTTATGTGAGACAATGTGTCTCTGCACTGTAAGCCCTGGCACTAGGCTTTTCTTTACAAGCCTGGGAGCCGATGCATTTGTGAAGCCGACCTCTGAGCACACTGGCATGTGAATACTTGATGGAAATAAAAAACCAGATCTTAAAATTGAGCTGTATCCTAAGCTAGAGACCCCTGGGTTAAAGACACCTAGAGTGGCTAACACATGGGAAGTGTACACCATGTGACTTGGGTAGCTGGGTAGCCTGTAAAGATAGTGTCCCCCATGTCCCTGCCACTTCCATGCCTTTTGAACATGACTTTGTCTCTTTTCCTAATGGAAGGTGATATCCATTTCCACTTTATCACAAGAGTGCAGCCAAGACCAGTGAGTAGCCCTACCTGACCTGCAGTTTACCAGACACATGTAGGAGCCATTGCCCCAAAGACTGTGAACCGTAACTGTTGCTCTGAGTCTCTGAGTGCTGGGTTGATTGTGTGTGTATATGTTTGTGTATATGTGTGTATGGATGTATGTATGTGCATGTGTTTGCATCTCTGTGTGTGTCTATGTGTATATATATATATATATATATATATATATATATATGTATGTGTCTGTGTGTCTGTGTATAGGTGTATGTATGTATGTATGTATGTATGTATGTATGTATGTATATGTGTGTGTATTTGTGTATATGTCTGTTTGTGTTTGTGTGTATGTGTGTGTATTTGTTGTTCCTTGGGTCATTTCTCAGGAACTATCCACTTTATTTTTTAAGACAGGGTCTCTCTCTCTCTCTCTCTTTCTCTTTCTCTCTCTCTTTCTCTCTCTCTCTTTCTCTGGAAAATGGGGCTCACTGATTTATATCTAGGGCAGCTGGCCAGTGACCAAAAGGGTTCTGCTTGACTTTGCCTCCCCAGCTCTGGGATTACAAGTATAAGCTACCATGTCAATCTTATTTGTTTGTTTGTTTACAGACAGGGTTTTAGTATGCACCTCTGCCTAACCAAAAAATTGCCATGTAGTCCAGGTTGGCCTTAAACTCACAGAGATCTACATGCTTCTGCCTCCTAAGTAGGGGGATCAAAGGTGTGCATGCACCACCATATATATCTGCTCAACTTTTTATGAAGGCGCTGGGATCAAACATGGGTCTTGCTTATGTGGCCAGCTCTTTCCTGGCTGAGCTGACGCCCAGCCCACTGGGCTGATTTTCATGTGTTGTCATGACAACGCGTGGAGGATAATAACCAATTCCAGAAGCTAGTCTAGTCCACACTTGGGAGAGAGTATATGAGGTATGAGTCTGAAGGACTCTGGTCACCAGGGCTGTCCTAGAGGCCACCTAAGACCCCCCTTCCTCCTCCTCTGATAGGCTGTATAAAGTCAACTTTGTTTATGGTTATGATGGCCAATCTTGCTCATCAACTTGATCACATCTGGAACAAACTAAAACTCTGGCAGTTGGCCACACCTATGAGGGATTTTTTTTTTGTTTTTTTGGACCATGTCATTTGAGGTGGGAAAACACACCCTAAATCTGAGTCCCACCTCCTGGTGGCAGCTTAGATAAAGGACATGGAAGAAGAAAGCTTTCGCTTTTGGCCTGCTTGACCTCACCTTTGCTGGCAAATTCATCTATGCTGTGGCTGAAGTATTCGTTTGCTGGCATTAGAACTTACTTCTTTGGTTTTTTTTTTTTTTTTTTTTTTTTTTTTTTTTTTTTTTTTTTTTCTTTTTGGTTTTTTGAGACAGGGTTTCTCTGTGTGGCTCTGGATGTTCTGGAACTCACTCTGTAGACCAGGCTGGCCTCGAACTCAGAAATCCACCTGCCTCTGCCTCCCAAGTGCTGGGATTAAAGGCATGTGCCACCACTGCCCAGCTCTTCTTTGGGATTCTGACATAGGCTGAAGAGTATCCTGTTTCTTCGAATCCTCCTGGACTCCAGCACCAGACTGGAACAGCTGAGACATCCAGCTTTACGGACTAAACAATTACCAGATTTATATATATTTGTTCTATCAGTTCTGTTCCTTTAGAGAACCCTGGCTGGTATGAAAGAGCAGGTTCTTGAAGGCTCTGGAGACCCAGGGGGCTTTGTTCTCTGGGTCCTGATGCTCTGTCCTCTGGGTCCTGATGCTCTGTCCTCTGGGTCCTGATGCTCTGTCCTCTGGGTCCTGATGCTCTGTCCTCTGGTCCTGATGCTCTGTCCTCTGGTCCTGATGCTCTGTTCTCTGGGTCCTGATGCTCTGTCCTCTGGTCCTGATGCTCTGTCCTCTGGGTCCTGATACTCTGTCCTCTGGGTCCTGATGCTCTGTCCTCTGTCCTCTGGGTCCTGATGCTCTGTCCTCTGTCCTCTGGTCCTGATGCTCTGTTCTCTGGGTCCTGATGCTCTGTCCTCTGGTCCTGATGCTCTGTCCTCTGGGTCCTGATGCTCTGTTCTCTGGTCCTGATGCTCTGTCCTCTGCGTCCTGATGCTCTGTTCTCTGGTCCTGATGCTCTGTCCTCTGCGTCCTGATGCTCTGTTCTCTGGGTCCTGATGCTCTGTCCTCTGCGTCCTGATGCTCTGTCCTCTGGTCCTGATGCTCTGTTCTCTGGGTCCTGATGCTCTGTCCTCTGCGTCCTGATGCTCTGTCCTCTGCGTCCTGATGCTCTGTTCTCTGGTCCTGATGCTCTGTCCTCTGTCCTCTGCGTCCTGATGCTCTGTCCTCTGGTCCTGATGCTCTGTCCTCTGGGTCCTGATGCTCTGTCCTCTGGTCCTGATGCTCTGTCCTCTGGGTCCTGATGCTCTGTCCTCTGGTCCTGATGCTCTGTTCTCTGGGTCCTGATGCTCTGTCCTCTGTGTCCTGATGCTCTGTCCTCTGGTCCTGATGCTCTGTCCTCTGGTCCTGATACTCTGTCCTCTGGTCCTGATGCTCTGTCCTCTGGTCCTGATGCTCTGTCCTCTGGTCCTGATGCTCTGTCCTCTGGTCCTGATGCTCTGTCCTCTGGGTCCTGATGCTCTGTTCTCTGGTCCTGATGCTCTGTCCTCTGGGTCCTGATGCTGTGTCCTCTGGTCCTGATGCTCTGTCCTCTGTCCTCTGGGTCCTGATGCTCTGTCCTCTGGTCCTGATGCTCTGTCCTCTGTCCTCTGGTCCTGATGCTCTGTCCTCTGGTCCTGATGCTCTGTCCTCTGGTCCTGATGCTCTGTTCTCTGGTACTGATGCTCTGTCCTCTGGGTCCTGATGCTCTGTTCTCTGGTCCTGATGCTCTGTCCTCTGGGTCCTGATGCTCTGTCCTCTGGTCCTGATGCTCTGTCCTCTGGGTTCTGATGCTCTGTCTTTTGGGTCCTGATGCTGGAGCCAAGGCTCTTTTCCCTATGCAGGAGGTTCTCTCTTAAAGACCCTCTCTCTTATAGAGGTCTATAAGGTTCTCTCTTATGGACCACCAGCCCAGGGAGAGCACCACCCGAAATGGGCTATCCCTCCCCATCAATTACTAATTAAGACAATTTTGTACAGACTTGCCTACAGCCTGATCTTATGGAGGCATTTTCTCATGTGAGGCCCCCTCCTCAAATGACTTTAGTTGGTGTCAAGTTGACATAAAACTACCCAGTATGCCTACCTACTTCAGCCTCCTGAGTGCTAGAATTAAAAGTCCATGCTGTTATGCTGGGCCAAATCAATCAATCAATCAATCAATCAATCAATCAATCAATCATAAAGAGATTACTGCAGGCCCCAGATAGGTCATCTGTGAGCTTCAGGAAGGCAAGGCCAGAGGACTTAGCTGAACAGAGTGTTGATGTACAGTGACCCTCATGCCTACTTCTGATCAAGTGTGTGACTCCTCTCTCTGTACCTTGTCCCCCTTTGTCTTTACAGGGGAACCCAGAAAACCCTTTCCCAAACCCTCCTGTGGGCTGACATCATCAGAGCTGGGACAGCCCTGTCTCCTCCAAGGCCCTGTCTTGTCCCAAGGCCCACAAGCTGACCCTGCAGGCTGTATCTGCTGGGCTTCCCCTGTGCCTTTGTTTCCAGGGGAGTGGTGACCAGAACCACATAGGGCTGAGGTGGGAGAGAGGAAGCGGGGGTTGTTCCCGGGCAGACTGTTCCTGTTCCTGGCTTCAGGTCTCAGACTCTGGCGTCATGGCCTTTCCCCATCTCACCCCTCAAGCAAGGACACAAGGCTCTTACTGGTGCAAACCCATGGTGCCTCCCCTCCTGCTGGTGTCCTCTGTCCTGCCCCACCTCAGTCCCTGAGATCTGGCTCTTTAGAACCACGGTGGGCCAGGCTGAGAGCAACTTCCTGCATGATCCAAGTTATAGTTTTCAGAGCAGGGTTGGAGGCTCCGTATGGTGTGCCTCCCTTGGTCCTACAGGAATGCTGTATAACCTGTGTGCTGGGGACCTCATTTGCCCCAGTGGGGTCACCCTGTACCACCCTATCCCTTCATTAGAAGAAGAGTTTGAGCATTAGCTGAGGTGGCGAAGTGAGGCGATGTTTCTTGGTCTCCCCCAGAGGTCCGTCTAATTGTGCCTTCTCTGAGGCTACTGTGTGCAGTTTTCTCCTGCCTTACAATGTGCTCTGTCTCTGGGGTAGAGAAGAGTCATGCACTTGCTCCTTCATTCATTTGTTCGTTCGTTCGTTCATTCATTCATTCATTCATTCATGAAACACCCTCTGGTCGCACAGTGTTTTGGATTCTGGGTCTGACCACTCTTCCTCACCATTTTCTGCTCTCCTTCTTGCTTCCAGTCTAAGGTTTTTAGGGAAAAAAACAAAACAAAGCAAAACTTTATTGAGCTGACTTTACATTAAATAAAGCTCGGACATTTTAAGTTAATGGGATAATGACTTTGGGCAAATGTATGTTCCTGTGTCACTGGCCTCCAGTGAGATACAGAATGTGACCCAGGAAAATTCCCTAGGTTTTCTTTCACTCATTAGCCACCCATCCCCACCATTAGTGACCACTGACTCAGTTTCTCTGTTTAAGTTGCATTTATTTTTAATTCTATGCCCCTTTCCATACCCAAATAAAACAGTTTTCATTTTTTTGCTATCTATATCTTTCAAGAATTGCTGATAGTGGCTGGATTCAACACAGACACACATGCATGCATGCACATGTATACACACAGAAATATGTACATACACACATATACAACACACACATATAGATAAACACGCACATGTGTGTACACATTTGAGAGCACACACACACACACACACACACACACACACACACACACACACACACACACAGTGTCTTGCTCTTTCTGTTCTCCCGTCAGAGTGAGAGCCAGAAGACAAAAATCAGAATTCTTGCCCTGTCTCAAAAGTAAAAGGGACAGATTAGCTTCTTGCCAGCTCACTGCAATAAATACATTGTCGTTTTTATCCCCCGGTGAATCATGGTCTCCATTTCTCCCGTAACTATTATACAGTCTGCTGGCATTAGATCATTTTTTGGTAATTTTATTTTCACCAATTGTTTTATGAAATTTTTGAGTTTTATGGACACTAAAACAAATCTAGCCTGCGAGTGTTATAGCCCTTTAAATCATCGACAGGAAATCTCAAGGTTCCTTCGGACTCGGGTGGAAGGAAGCGTTAGGGAAGAAAGATTGCTCCGAGCTTATAAACTGAACAAAACCCAGAGATAAGTTTGTAAAAGGGACATAGATCACCATGGGTGAAGACTCCCGTGTAAAGCATCTCCTGCTCAGGTCCTATAAGAATAAAAGTGGACTTTTATTTAGCAGAAACACTACAGCAGTTGGGGGCAGAATGCACAGTTCTTGCCATCTTCGTCACCGTGCCTGTTTCCCCAAGTGCATTGTACAGCAGCTACCTGGCTGATCACGTTAGGGATGTCTCGTGGAAGCCCGGCATCCTCAGGATGTCTTCACACAACTCCCACTTGTAGTCATAAGTAAAAGGTATCACAGAGATTCTGAGTCACATGTTAAAACAACAGCAACGACAGCCGAGGTGAGGCTAGCTAAGAGGACTCAGAGAAAGGCTCGCCTACCCAGGCATTAAAGTGCTCGATAAAGCTACTATCATAAAACCAGTATGTCAGAGGCATGAGGCTGGATGGACAAATCAATGGAATGAGATAGATCGACCTGAATAAGAACTCAGTCCATGAAAAATGAAGGCTTGCAGATCAGTGGAAGAGGGATCGATTATCCAGTAAATGCCACCTGTAAATCTGGTTATTTGGAAAACAGTTCATTCAGATCTCTATTTTATTCTAGAGTTTAAAATAAAACCTATATGGGTGGAAGTAAAAGATAAACCAATAAAAGACTAGAAGAAAGTATAAAAAGAAAAAGATTAGCTCTCTGGATAAAGAGGGTTTGTCTACAGCCTTTGATATAACAGCTAAGTTAAAAGATAGACATATTTGGTCTCTCAAAATAATGATGCTTCAGGATGCTGCAGTGGATAAAAGTGCCCACTGCTAAGCTCACCAACATGTGTTGGATCTCTAGGTTCTATATTGTGGAAGGAGAGAACTGACTCCTACAGGACTTTTGTGTGGGCATCTGGGCATGCCCAGGCCCATATGTGGACAGACACAGAATAAATAAATACATGTAAAAAGTATTGAACTACTTGTTCTCGGTTCCCTCCAAGGAGAGACTCAAAGTCAAAGGGACAAATTCTTTTGGACACATGTGACAGCAAAAAGTATATCTAATAGCTGATTAAGAATATCCCTAGTGCTCTTAGAATGGACAAAGGGTAACTCTATAATTAAAAAAAAGTCAGAGCTATTTTATATGTATGAGTGGTTTGCTTCTATGTACGTACATACATACATACATACATACATACATATATGTATGTATGTATGTACACAATGTGCATGCCTTGTGCTTGCAGAATCGAGAAAAGGATTCTCTGAAACTGGAGTTATGGATGGTTGTGAGTTGCCATGTGGGTGCTGACAATTGAACCAGGGTCCTCTGGGAGAGCAGCCAATGCTTTAAACTGCTGAGCCATCTCTCCAGCTGCAGGAAAACTTTATAATTCACACAATCACTGCAAACATCTCCATCTGCAGCCATCCTAGTTGTGGTGGTTAATTTCACACATTGGTGTGGTGGGGCGCACGATATGTGTTGTGATCAATACCACACACTCTTGGTGTGTGAGGGTTTTTCTGGGAGAGACGAACATCTGAATGTGTGGACTGAGCAGAGCAGATGGTCTTCGCAGTGTGGCTGGCCTTGCCCAGCCAGTAGAAGGGATAATTGGACCATGTACAGGGGCCTCCGTGAGTAAGGGGCTCTCCTCTGCCTGGGTATCACTTGTTTTTGTTCTGCTTTTAGACTTGAGCTAAACAGAGCCAGTAGCTCCCTGAGCCTTGAGCCTGCTGACACTGGAGTGGATCTGACCCCCTCATCTGTAGCTTGCTGGCTGCAGGCTTGGTGACCTCCATATAGTGTGATGAGACAGTTCCTCATGCCAAACCTCCCTTTCCCTCCCTCTCCTTCCTAGTCCCTCCCTCCCTC
>NW_022196897.1:144883954-144938322 GCF_008632895.1 Mastomys coucha
CTTCTCGTTCTCTCTCTTGTGTTTCTCCAGGAACTCTGACCAGTGCAGTAGTTACAAAAGAAAGAGACAAACTCAAATCCCACGGCATGCTACTTTTCCGACAACCTCTTAGACCCACCCATCAGCACCCTGGCAGACTTTCCTAATGGGAGCAGCCTCTTTGTTTCTGCTGCTCCCTCAAACACCAGCTCCCCTTTTCTGTCCTACACCAGGGCCTTGAAAGTACCCCCGGGATGTGTCTTTCCCTCCCTGGCTGTCACCATCTGGCTTCCCTGCCAGCTTCCTTTGCCCACTGACTCCTCCCCCTGGCTAGGGCATCAGATCTGTTACCTTTTATTTTAGTTGTTTTCTTTACTGCTGTGTTAAAATGCTCCAGTAAAGTATTTTAAGGAAAGGGATGTATTTTGCCTCACAACTGAGGGTCCAGCATATCATGGCATGATAGTGAGGGCAGTGGACGCAGGGTGGAGAAACTGGAGGAAGCTGAGAGGGATGAATGATGGGTGTCACCGGCTTCCCTCTTTCCAGGCGGATCTCCCATGCTCAGTTCAATCTGTATAGAAACTCACTCACAGACATGCTTAGAAATGGATCTCCTAGGTGATTCCATATCCAGTCAAGTGATTCTCTTCCTGTCTTCCCTCTAGGGGGAGCCGTTCACAAAGCTTTGTATAAATGTGATCCTCCATGGGCAATACTGTCCCCAGCTGGAATTCTACGGGATATGTAGGACTGTCTGTAGTAACAAGTGTGCTTGACTGAAAACGGTGCAGATGACTCTGCAGAGAAAGATGGCCTGAGACAAAGACCTCCTGGCAAGGGCTGCACTGAGCATTCCTGCCCCACTGTTGGAAGGTAAAAGAACACAGGCCCATCTAGTTCCTGGCTGGCTGCTTCAGGCAGGGAAATCCAGCTCTAGAGCAGTGGCTGCTTCAGGCAGGGAAATCCAGCTCTAGAGCAGTGGCTGCTTCAGGCAGGGAAATCCAGCTCTAGAGCAGTGGCTGCTTCAGGCAGGGAAATCCAGCTCTAGAGCAGTGGCTGCTTCAGGCAGGGAAATCCAGCTCTAGAGCAGTGGCTGCTTCAGGCAGGGAAATCCAGCTCTAGAGCAGTGGCTGCTTCAGGCAGGGAAATCCAGCTCTAGAGCAGTGGCTCTCAACCTTCCTAATGCTGCGGCCCTTTAAACTCCTGTTGTGGTGACCCCGACCATCAAATTGTTCTCATTGCTACTTCATAGCTGTACTTTTGCTACTGTTATGAATAGTAATGTGAATATCTGATATGTAGGATATTGGACATAGGACACTCAAAAGGGGTTATGACCCACACAGGTTGAGAACTGCTGCTCTAGAGATTCAGGTTTTTGCTAATTCCCACCCCCCCTTTTATTGGTTCTTTGTGAACTTCACATCATACACTGCAATCCCACTCATCTCCCCGTCCTTCATATCCAACCTTTGTCCTGAACCTTCCTCACCCCCAAAACCCCAAAACAAACAAACAAAACAAAGAAAGAAAGAAAGGAAGGAAGGAAGGAAGGAAGGAAAAAAAGAAAGAACAAATATCTGGCTGTGGAAGCCATGGTGTGTCCCACAGTATACCCTTTTGTCCACACATCTTTATTTACATATGTTCATTGCAATGAGTCCTTGATCTGCCTTTCGAGGCCTCTGGCTTCTGCTATATTCTCTATACTGGATCTTCATGCGGACTCCTCTCAGATATCCTCTTGTTGCTTTGTGTCATGGAGATCCTGCAGTTTGCAAGACCAGCCTCTTCGTATGATCTAGCAGTTCATAGATGGGGTAGATATTGGAGTGGGCCAACTCAAAGCTCTGGATCTGGGCCTGAGTAGTAGCTGAGTTGGTCAGCTCTCCAGTTCTCCCACACCCATACCACCAGGGCAAGCACTCCAGCACTGCAACTCACCCAATGCTGAAGCCAGTCATGGGTGGGGCCAGCTTTCCCACTCTCACGACACTGGGGCCAGCTCACCAGTGTCCACGCCATCAGGGTCAGCTCTACTGTGCTGCCCAGGTGAGGTACAGGGCCACTCTCCAGAGTGCTGCTCCTGGCAAGGGGTGGGGCCAGCTCTTCTGAGTGCTGCAGCCATCGAGGGGTGGGGCCAGCTCTTCGTACAGCTCTGCATAAAGCTCTGTGTACAGCCCTATGTAACCCTTGGACATCAACATGATTCCAGGCAGCAGCCCACCAGGGACATCGACATGGTCTTGGGTGGTAACATGGACCCCAGACATTGATATAGACCCCTGCTGATACGTGAGTACAAATCTAGACATGGGCTGGGACTTCTCTGTGACCTCAGGAGGCAGTGCAGGCTACTCACATAAGCTGCTTTTCAGCACCTTCATGTTCCAGTTTTGCCTCTCCTTATGGAAGAGAAGAGTTCATCTTCTCTTCCTCTCCCATCTCTCTACCACATACTTGAACACTGTAGCACCACCCATGGTGGACAGCCAGGCCTTTCAGGTTTCTTCTTCTTTTTATTTTTTTTATTAAAGATTTATTATATGTAAGTACACTGAAGCTGTCTTCAGACACTCCAGAAGAGGGCATCAGATCTCATTAAGGATGGTTGTGAGCCACCATGTGGTTGCTGGGATTTGAACTCAGGACCTTCAGAAGAGCAGTCAGTGCTCTTACCTGCTGAGCCATCTTGCCAGCCTCAGGTTTAATCTTTTGATTTAATGTTCTGCATTAAGCATGTGGTACTCTCTGGTTCACACCTTGCAAACCTGAGCAACACAGCTTGTTTTCTTCCTCCAGTTCATTTTATTGTTAATGTGAAAAATCACAGATCCTGTCACATAGAGAAGGGACAGGGCCTACCCTGTCCAACCCTAACCCTAACCTTACCATTTGATCTGGGTCACCTGGTGTCACAATCTGACATTTATGCCACAGACATGGATTGTTTCTAGCCTGTTCCTTTTCCAGCAGTCAGAAAGAATATTCAGAGACTAAAATTCATCACTGCCCCTGGCTTAGAACCCTCCATATGCTCCCGTGTACACACAGTAAGCAAGCTGTTGATGCTTCGCCAGGTCTTGCCTGGATCCATCTGTCTCTCCATTCTCCTCACACCACTCCAGTCCAGCCAGCCATGTTGGCATCATTCATATTTCTGGAACACTCAACCTTTGGCTCAATGCTAGGAATTTTGCTTCAGGCATGTGTCTTAGTTTGTTTCCTGTCACTATAACAAAATGCTAGAAGCTGGGAAATTTAAAAGGGAAATGGGTTTATGTTGGATTACAGTTTGGGAAGCTGGCAAGCCCAAGCCCCGGGGCTGTCACATTTGTATCGTAACGGGATGATGACATCGTGTGGCAGGAGCAATTATTACAAAAGAGGACACACTTGAAAAAGACCAAGAGAAAGTGCAGACCCTTGAGGGCTAAGGTCACATGACCTGATTACCTCCTTGTAGGCACCACCTCTTAAAGATACATAATAAGCAAGCTTCCGGTGCTTTTTTGGATTTTGAAGTATCCTACCTCTCAAAATCGTTACACTGGGGACTCAGCCTCTAAAGCATGAGCCTTTGGGACAAAGCATACATCGTAGCAATGTGGCTTCTGTCAGGGTGGCTCATTCCTGTGAAGTTGGCTTCTTCCATGGCTAGACTTTGCCATGTCTTTCCTTAACCCTGTTCTCTGGGTGTCATTTCTATTGCTCTCCACAATTTACAGTTTCTAAAACATCGACCTGATTGCTTACTGTGTCTTGCCTATCAGCAGCTAAGCTGTGGGAGGGCACACCTGTCCTGTGCGTGGTGTCTGCTCAGCTCCTAGCACGGTGCTGACAGTGTAGCAGACACTCTCAGTACGGGTGCGTTGAAGTGACTGAGAAGACAGTTGTGGGATAAAAATCACCGCAAAATGCTGTGGTATATGAAAAGTTTCCACTCCCTCTGTCCCATTTTTCTGCTATGCTGTTTCCAACAGAGGCCGTGGCATGGGACAGTAGGAGGGAAACTTGGTCTGGCAGGGATAAGGAGTAGCTGGATATCTGGGGGTGAAGGAGGGTCTACAGAGACTATTTTGGTTCTTAGGTGAGGCTTTTGAGTGCCAGCATCTACTGGGATCACCTGGGGATCCTGCTAATGTACGATCCTAAAGCTGCCACCAAGACAGCGTCCCCTGGGATGAGGAGGTCTCAGTTGTCAGGGATACTGATAGTGCTGGAGGGCTTCAGGGCAAACGTCACTGCGTGTTGGAATCATGTGGATTCAAGGACGCTACCTACAAATTCTATTGTAATTTCACACACACACACCCAGACACACACACACACACACACACACACACACACATGAGTACCCCGATGGCATAGCATCTTACTTTATACATATTTGGGACAAAGCAGATGCTTTACTGTTGCTTGTTAATAACCCTTTTAGGGGGCTGGAGAGATGGCTCAGTGGTTAAGAGCACTGACTGCTCTTCCAAAGGTCCTGAGTTCAATTCCCAGCAACCACATGTTGACTCACAGCCATCTGTAATGAGATCTGACCACCTCTTCTGGTGTGTCTGAAGACAGCTACAGTGTACTTATATATAATAAATAAATCTTAAAAAAAAAAAGAAACTGTTAAAAAAATAACCCTTTTAGGAAGGACACTGCCTTTTTTTTTTTAAAGATTTATTTTATTTATTTTATGTGTATGAGTACACTGTAGCTGTACAGATGGTCATGAGCCATCATGTGTGTGGCTGTTGTTGAACTCAGGACCTCTGCCGGCGCTGCTCGCTCCAGCCCTGCTCGCTCCCTGGCGTAATTCACTGTAACAGTCTTCAGATGCACCAGAAGAGGGCATCCGACCTCATTACGGGTGCTTGTGAGCCACCATGTGGTTGCTGGGATCCGAACTCAGGACCTTCGGAAGAGCAATCAGTGCTCTTACCCGCTGAGCCATCTTGCCAGCCTTTTTTTTTTTTTTTTTAACTGAAGAACAAAGTTGTGCCACAAACTTGCCTGGGTCACGGTGACCTAGAAGAGGGTCAAACTCTTTGAGGACAAAGCAGATGAGTGAGAGCCCACCTTCTGCCCACCTCAGAAAGAAGAGGGGGCTTGGAACAGTGATGAATGAGCTCATGGATCCCCAGCATGAAGGAAGGCAGGTCCCTTGCCTTCCCTTTGTATGGTGAATTGCATGAAAAGGTGAAATTTATTTTAAAGGACACTAAGGGACCAATAGTTCTCTGGTTCATCTGCCTTTCCACCATTAGGGGCTCTATAAAAAGTTCCAGACTTAGCTGCGTGGCAGGGTTCATGCCCATAGTCCTAACAGCTGGGAGGCTAAGATGGAATTGCTGAGGCCAGCCTGGGCTACAAAGTGAGTTTCAGGCCAGTCTGAGCTAGAGTGAGACCCTGTCTAAAACAAAACGAACAAAATACAAAGAACTGAAGCCAAAAGGAGTCATTGTACTGGCTGGTTTTGTGTGTCAACTTGATACAAGGTGGAGTTATCACAGTGAAAGGAGCCTCCCTTGAGGAAATGCCTCCATGAGATCCAGCTGTAAGTCATTTTCTCAATTAGTGATCAGGGGTCGGGGTAGGGCCCAGTCCCTTGTGGGTGGTGCCATCCCTGGGCTGGTAGTCCTCCTTGCTATAAGAAAGCAAGGTGAGCAAGCCTGAGGAAGCAAGCCAGTAAGAAGCATTCCTCCATGGCTTCTGCATCAGCTCCTGCCTCCAAGTTCCTACTCTTGTGTGAGTTCCTGTCCTGACTTCCTTTGGTGATGAACAGCAATGTGGAAGTGTAAGCTGAATAAAGCCTTTTCCTGACTATCTTGCTTCTTGGTCATGATGTTTTGTGCAGGAATAGAAACCTTGACTAAGACAATCAGTGTTCTTCTCCTAAGGTTCAACATCGCCCAAGGCACCGTCATTACAGTATGTAGAGCAGGCCAGCCTCAAACCCACAGAGATCTGCCTGTCTCTGCCTCCCAAGTGCTGGGAATAAAGATGTGTGCCTGACCACACCCTGTTGTTCTCTGCAGTTTTGAAGCCAGAGTCTACATGGGTCTCACAGGATGAAGCTAAGGTATGGTGAACCTTTATTCCTGCCGGAGTCTCTGAGGATAATTCTTTGTTGTCTTTTCTAGTATCTAGATCATTTCTCATCATCTATTTTAAAGAGTCCATCTTTCAATCCGTGTCTCTGCAGTATCACATCTGCTTTGGCCCATGTGGTTCTTTGAATGAGAATGTCTCCCACAGGCTCAGTCATTTGACTGCTCTGTTCCCAGTTGGTGGTGCTGTGCAGGGAGGTGGTACAGCACATCAGGGGGTGGGCTTTGAGGCTTCTTAGCCTCATTCCAGCTTAACCTCTTTGCTTTGTGTTTGTGGTTGAAGATGTGATTTCTCAGCTTCCTGTTCCTGCTGCCAGGTCTGCTGTCTGCTGCCAATGCCTACCTGCGACCACAGCCCTATCCCTCCAGACTCATATGCTGCAGTGAAGTCTTTCTTCCATTAGTTGCTGTGTGTGTGTGTGTGTGTGTGTGTGTGTGTGTGTGTGTGTGTGTGTGTTTGAGACAGGGTTTCTTTGTTTAATGGCCCTGGCTGTCCTGGACTTGCTTTGTAGACCAGGCTGGCCTCGAACTCACAGATATCAACCTTATCAACCTGCCTCTGCCTTCCCAGTGCTGGAATTAAAGGGGTGTGTCATCACATCTAGCTCTACTTGTTGCTTTTGGTCATGGTATTTTATCACATAAACAGAAAAATGGCTAATGCAGTCCACGGGGGCTACTGTCTGAGGGAGTCAGGCCTGGAGAGCTTGGAGGAGATTAATTTGAAGGTTTGCAAGGCTGATTGGGTATTAACTAATATTGAAAGGTAGAGATGTGGCCATGGGAATGAGTGGAAGTCATTGGGGTTAAAGAGGTGGGGGATCCTTGGAAGTAGGATGATGGGTGATTGGTCTAGTGGAAGGGGGGTGTCTCTCAGGATAATGACAGCATCTAGGGGTAGAAGTCAAACTGAAGACAGAGGGTGATACAAGGCTGTCCTCATGACAGTCACCTGACCTATCTCACAGACCATTTGCTCAGAAGTGCCCTGAGATCTCTGTCTTGAAATTCCTAATAATTTTAGTTTTTGTCTCTGTGTTGAGCAATGTTCAAAGGGACTGTGGCAGAAGAACTGGGGCTTGGGGCCTCTGTCCACATAGTTCTGCCTCTACCATGGGACCCCTATTCCAGTCTTAGGCACACTTTCAAGGGGAGCAGTTGAGGGGACTTTAATGAAAGCACCATTTGAACATATCGGGGCAGAGTGAAGGGGCATGGGATGGCCCAGTGGCTGGGCTGGCTTCTGTGGGCAGCTCCACCTATGAGGTAAAGAGGTCAGGATAGAAGAAGCTGCTGCCTTACCATTCCCCTTCATGCCTAAGCTGGAGCTTTGGAAGTCCCCGGTTTCCTCTTTACTCTTTTAGGTTTGCCTGTGCCTCCCACAGGCTGAATCTAGCTAGAATTCAGGGTGAGGGGTGGGGGGAGAGGGAGATGCAGTTCCTACTGACAAGCTTCTTGGTCTCCCACTGGGGAAGATGGTGAGAGGAAGTGTCACTGGCCAAGGAAAGAACCTGGACCAGTCAGGTTGGGGGAGCCCTGCAGAGCCTGTATGGGTCCTGGTGATACGAGCCCAGTGGAGTCTGGGGAGGGTTGGTGGGTTTTTTTACAGTTTGGTGGGGTTCTATTCCCTCCTCCCACAATCCTTCTTGCCCAGGTTGAACTGGTTGGTTGTAGAGGGCCTTTATAAACAGGAAACTTTGTCAGTCTGTCCTGTGGGGCCTGGATGAGTCCCAGCTCACTCCTTGTCTCAGACTGCTTTGGCTAGCCTTGGAGAGGGGTGGAGGAATCTTCCTCTCTCCCTTGGCCTGGGCCAGCAACAGCTCTGTCTCCTGCTGTCAGGGCTGCCAGGATGTGACAAGCGGCAGATGGGCCTCTGATCAATGGACCCCATCCCTCGGCAAGGACGTGGGGCCAGGGCAGGATGGGGAGTGTTGGCTAATGGATGGGCCTGGGAGCCATGATGGATGGGCAGGAAGAAGCTGCCATTTGTCTTGGGAAGTGAGTGAGTTCGGGAGTCAGAGAAGGGAGGGCATGGATAGCTTGGAGGATGGAGAGGGAGGAGGGGGAGCAGCAGAGCACAGCAGGACTGGGGAGGTGAGGGTGAGGGTGCTTCAGCTGGGAAGGGGCACAAGGAAGTCTTCCTGATTGAGTTGGAGCTCCCAGCCCTGGACCAAAGGGTGCTGATAGTCAGGAAATGTCTCAGAAGGGTCCAGGGGAAATAAAACCCAGATCACATCCTCACATCCCCGCTCTCATTCACGGTGGTGCCAAGTCTTGGCATGATGTTCTTAAGTCTTTCTTCCATCAGCCTCACCTTCTCCTTGGTGTCTCTGACCTCAACTCTGCTCCATGCTATACAACTTGGTTCCTTATTCTCCCTCCATCCCTAAGGACCTTAGCTGCAATTTTGTGGTCCACAGGGAATGCCAGGTCATCTACCTGGGCCTGCTCCCCACGGTCACACGTTCACCTGCTCTGCCCTGTCTCTGTCTCCTACAATGTGTCCTCACCTTTTTTTGACTTTCGTGTTGTAGGAGCTTCCATCTTGGATGTCATTTGTTTGATGGCTAAACAAAACTGTCGATGAAGTGAGGTTGTTGGGCATTAACTCTTCTGTCTGTGACACATTCCCAGGTCAGACTAGTTATGGGTCTTCACCCACAGGATGATCGGACTATCTTTTCCAGAGCCTCCTGTGAGGATTTCCTGTGGCAGTGTGTACCAGCACAGAGCTCCAGCTGCTGAATTCTGGAGAGATAGAGAATGCCTGAGGCATTTGGTTGGGAGATGAACTGTTTTTTATTGAAGTCATCTATCAAGAAATATGAGCTGGGGTTAAAGACAAGACAAGGTGTTGCCCTAAGGCCTTCTTAAAGCTTTGACAATGAGCCACCAAGCCTGAGGACTTGAGTTGATTCCTGGGACAACATGGTGGATGAACAGAAAGAACCCTGGCAAATTGTCGTCTGACTTCCATATATATAACACACACACAGACACACAGACACACACGCTAATTAAATGTAACAAAAAATAAAAATAAAATAACTCTGAGAAGTTCAGGATGAGGATAGCAACCTTCTAAAATAATAACCATGTTTTGAAAAAAAAATTGTAAGTCTCAGAGACAGTGAGCAGTGAGAGAGAGAGAGAGAGAGAAAGAGAGAGAGAGAGAAACAGAGAGAGACAGAGAGACAGAGACACAGAGACACAGAGAGAGACAGAGAGACAGAGAGACAGAGAGACACACAGAGAGAACCTTTAATGGGAAAGGATGCCTCCGATCCACATGCATAGTAGACCCATGGAGATTTGAAAAGCGCTGTGTCTATGAAAAGCCCATAGGCTTGTACTAAAACTGCTTACAGCTAACTGTTCAACAGGGAGACAGACTTCTGAGTCCTCCTCTGAGAAGCAGTGAAGCCCTGGACACCAGCTGGAAGATGAACAAGCTTAGGAGGGGAGAGTCAAGGTCTGAGGAGGGAACTTGCTGCCAGGAGCTCTGGGAAGTCATTCTGGGAGCTCATTCCATGCGTGGCTACTCTTTTGGTTGGAAGAAGATGGGCAAGAGCTGTGTCTGGCTGTGATTAAGAGCTGCTGAAATACAGGAGTGACTAGTGCCTCCCGTGTCTTCCCTCCGGACAGAATCTCCTTCGGACATGTAATCCCCTTTCCAGCCTTTATGTTGGGTGAGACGGTAGGAGGCTCTGTTCCCTGTGATCTCACTGCATCTGGCTCTGACCCAGACTTATGGGACCAGATATCTCTGTCCCACCAGCCCACATTCCTAGTCCAAAGGTAGCTATTTGGAGATGGGGATTTGGGGGAAGTCAGGAAGGTTTAGTGAGGTCATGAGGGTAGTACCCTGGTGGCCTTGTAAGGAGAGGAACAGAGAGAAGGTTTCTTTCTTTTTTTTTTTTTATATTTTTTGAGACAGGGTTTCTCTGTTTAGCCCTGGCTGTCCTGGAACTCACTCTGTAGACCAGGCTGGCCTCGAACTCAGAGATCCGCCTGCCTCTGCCTCCCAAGTGCTGGGATTAAAGGCGTGCGCCACCACCGCCCGGCTAGAGAGAAGGTTTCTTAAGTACTCCTGAGTGAAGGGTAGATCATGACTGAGAAATATACCAAAGAAGGCCACCGTCAATGAACCCCAACCTGCGGGTTTCACATAGTTGCTTGAACACCCAGTTCTAGGTTTTACATGCTTTCCTGAGTCCCTAGGCTGAGATATTTTGTTATTTAGTCCTAGTTGAGTCTTTAGTTACTTTTTTATGTCACTGTGATAAAATGCCATACAATTTAAGGGATGAAAGGTCTATTTTAGCTCATGGTTTCAGAGGGTCTCGGGCAATAACTTGGCAATAGGCATGTGTTGGAGGAGAGCTGTTCACATCATGGTGGATGAGACACAGGACAGCAGGGGCCAGGGCCCTGCCTGGCCTAGTTTAATGTCCTGTTGCTGTGATAAAATACCTTGATTACAAAGCAACTCAGGGGTTGAAAGCACTTGTTTTGCTCCCAGGTCTGGGTGATAGTCCATTACTTCTGGGAAGTGAAGGCAGCAGGGGCTTTAATCAGCTGATTACATCCCATCCACGGTCATGAGCAGAGAGAAACGAGTGCATGCGTGCTTAGGGATCAGCTAGCTTTCTTTGCTCATACAGTTCAGGGCATTGTGCCTAGGCATTGGTGCTGCCTACAATGGGCTGAGTCTTCCCACATCAAGAAAATGCCCCACAGACATACCCACAGGCTAACCTGAGCTAGACAAACCCTCACTGAGACTCACTTCCCAGGTGATTACAGCTTGTGTCAAGTTGACAAAACTAACCATCGAAGGCCAGTTCATCTTCAAAGGCTCCCCTCTGGTGACCTACTTCTTCCACATAGGCCCTATCATGTTAAGGTCCCACTCTCTTCCTCTGGCTGAGGTACTAGCCTTAAGAGGGCATTTCAGATTCAAACTAGAGCATTGACTAAGCCTCTCTCTCTCTCTCTCTCTCTCTCTCTCTCTCTCTCTCTCTCTCTCTCTCTTTTTCTCTCTCTCTCTCACACACACACACATACACCTTCTACCCTATCTCTGTCTCCCTCTTCCTTTCTTTTCTTCTCTTCTCCCTTTACACATGTGAGTGTGTGCAAGCCACAGTGCATGCATAGCAGTCAGGAGACGACCGTGGGTGTCTGGCCTTGCTTCTATTTTGTTTGAGCTATTGTCTCTGTTGGTCACTACTGCCTACTCCAGGCTAGCCCATCCTCTTACAAAGACTCTGTGTCTTCTACTTTCTGTTTCAGCAGATGAATTCGAGGATTGCAAATACATGTTTCCACATCTGGATTGTACATGGATTCTGACTCTGTGCAGCGAACGCTTTACCCACTGAGCTGTCTCCTCTACCCTCATTGTAATGGGACGAGCTGCAGTGGAAAGGGCAGCAGAGAAAATGCAGTTCAGATGTGGCAGGAATGGAGGAAACTGAAGCCAAAAGGAGACTGTGATCAACTAGAATCCAGGACTGAGCTATCTGCGGCCTGTTCTCTGAAGAAATCGTTCTGTTTCCCTTTGCTTTTGATCTGAGCTGATCCCATGACTTGGGATGCCTGGGTCTGAGAGGTTAGAAACCATCCACATGGCATGGCCCTTGAGGGATGCTACCTTAGCACTGGTGGATCAGCCACAGAGATTGGGCCCAGGGTTGTGAACACAAATTGGGCCTGCCTCACCTGACAGAAACAGGTGGGAACAGTGCCAAGAAGCGAAGTTGAATCTTGGAAACAAGTCCAGCTAATGGAACCTTTAAGTAAGTTATCATTGTATTAAAATGTACGTTCACAAAACAGCACTATGTATTTCTCTGTGGACTTACAGGTGTGGTTGCTCCCACATGGTTGTTTGTGTTCACGTGTGCCCACATGCATGGTGTGTGAGATGAGCCTAACAGAAGAGAAAGCTATGGCGAGAAACTCGATGACTTGGAGATAGGGTGATGCCTTAGGCAGGGCAGGGGAATCAGGAAGGGTGAAGAAAGAGTAACTCCACCCCCTCCCTTTTTTTCTTTTTGAGAGAGTGTCTCCTTCTGTAGGCCAGGTTGGTCTTAAGCTCACAATTCTCCTACCTCTGCCTCCTGACTAGTAGAATTACTGACCTGTGGCTTATTTATCTCCACTTATTTAATGGTGAGACTCCATATATACAATATGTATTTTGAGAAACAAGCCTCTGGCCTCCGAGAGATGGGAAAGGGACTGTTCCCATGGAGGCCTCTGAGTCTCCCAGGTAGATATGTGAATCTTGCTTCCCCACCAAGCAAAGCCTACCAGGGTCTCCTTTCCTAGGGAACTCGTTCAGAACCCTGCTGGTTTCACTGTGTTCTTGTGATCTGCATGTGAGTGAGGTGACACTTTGCCTAATGCCCTCCAACCCCCAAGGATTCTGGCTGCAAGGCCTAGACTGTAGCACAGAGTGTGTATAACCTCTCACTTGCCAACTGTCTTCTAGTCCCCACATCTCCGGGGGCCATCTTGGTGACCTAATTTGTCCCTTTCCCAAGAACTCTTCCTGCTGCCTCTGCCCGAGTCAGGGAGAGACAGATACATTAGTCTGGCATTTATGATTTCCCTCAAAGAGGTCTCCGGTTTAAAAATGCAAGAGCGGCTGGGCAGGAGAGTGCCCCCCTCCTTCTCTGCATCCCCCCTCTCCCTCCCCCTGCTTGTCACAGGGGCCCATTTCTACCCATAGTGGTGATGGTTTATTACAGCTTACTTCCTGCTGTGAGTAAATAAGTTTGTCTCCCTTTAAATTCCCCGGGCAATTAGGGGGAGGAGGACCAGTTCTGGATTAACATTTATTTCCTCAGACCGTTTATATGAGGCCATTTTCCTGCTGACAAATCGTGAGCCAAATTGTTCTCCAGAAAGTCTGTCTGAGGCAAAGGCACCGTGATTAAGCGGCCTGTGTAAATTTGGGGTCGTAAATCCTTTTTCCTGGGTGGCTGGGATTTATTCCTAGCACCTGCCATCAGAGGCTCAAAGAGATACTAATAAAAGGGCCTGGTATGTGCACCTGTTCCTGGGTTGTTAATGCAGCAGCTACAGAGGGAGGAGGGGAGGGAGGTGGCTTTTACAAACTGCCTGGCTCCTGGTCTTGGAGTCACTCTGCCTTGTCAGGTCCCGACCAGCCAGTATCAGGACCTAGAGCTGGGAGTTGGTGGAGAGTGGGAGTAGGGCCCTGGGGCCTGGCCTGAAGTTTAGCAGTTGTAGGAAGGAAAATCCCATTTGAACAGTGATGAGCTTGGGTAAGAGGCACGGGTGAGCAGGGTGCTCATGAGTCTTAGGTGTGGCCTGCTGGACAGATGTCACGGGTGACAAGAGACAGATGTGAAGCAGCAGGTAGAGAGCTGTGAGTACTGAAGAGAGAGTGGCCAGAGCAAGGGTGGAGCCCTGGCAACTGCCACCTCCCCTCACCTTCTTCGTCCTCACTGCCCTCCCCTTCCTCCTCCTCCTGCCCTCTCCATTTACCATAGGAAGTTGGAATTCTCTTAAATAGGAGGCCAAAGGGTAAACTTACTTGCTCTGTCTTCAGACATCCCCAGACAGAGATGGTGACAATTCTCCAGAGGCACTGTGGAGGGGCTCAGCCCTTTGTGACACACGGTCTGCAGGCATTTAGGAAATGGTCCATCAACCTTTTTGTCTCCATGCATGGATGACCCGCCCCTTTCCCTAGTCCCAGCACTGAAGCCTGAGGCTCTGGCCCAGCTCTCGGAGATCCTATCGTGAAAGCCCACCCTGTCTCTAGTCTCACGACTACTCACAAGGGACACTCTCTAGACCCTCTGCTCTAAGCCACATTCAGATGGAAGCCTCCCAGAGGGGCTTTGGAGTGACATGAGCTGCCCTTTGGTCCTTCCCTGGTCCCTGACTCTCCTCCCTTCTCTAGCCCAGCAGGTAGGCCCTGCGTAAAGTCTCCAGGCTCCCACCCCCAACCCCTGTATTTGAAAGCACTCTGTCCCAACAAGAGCCTCTTGAAATCTCGAAAGTCGGTTGTGTGATCAGGTGCCAAATGCCCAGGTTAGACCTCAGCTTGCTCCTTCCTAGCCACATGGTCCTGGCCAAATCCTTTGCCTCTCTCGTTCCTGTTCTGGAATATGAAGGAGGCAGTGGTACCCTGCCACCTGTTTTCCTTTTGCCTTGTCCCAGGGGGAAGGCATGGGCTTTATGTATTTGCCTGGGGGGAAGAAAAGTAAGAGTGTCTCTAACTTTTGACATCTTACTGGTGTGGTCTTAACCCAGGGATGGGAACAATATTAGAAGAAAAAAAAAAGAAAAGATAGGAGAAGATCCCAAGAGAGACATTTTGGTCTCTGAGAGTCTGATCCTTTGGGGAAGACAAAGCAAGGTTAGGTCAAAGCTCTTGGACCTAACTCCTTACTGGCAGTCCTGGGCCACTGCTGGGGTGGTGACTGGGCAGTGAATAATGTCTCCCTGCTGTGTTCCTCTGTCTAGGGCTCTCGTTGCCCGGGTTGCTCTCATAGAAGCAGCTGGAATTCAGTCTCTCAATTCAGGTGTTACTTGGGTTAGTAAGGAAGGAAGGCTCTGCTCCATCCTCTCTCCTTAGCTGGTGGGCAGCCATCTTCTCTCTTTCACATGACATCTTCCCTAGCTATGTGTCCACATGTTCTTCTCCCATAAAGACAGGGACTCTGGTAAGCAAAAGTGCAGACTAATGGCTTCCATTAAGTGCAACACCTCTGTAAAGATTCTGTCAGTGAATAAGGTCACCCTTTGGAGATGGCCAAGGTTACAGCTTTAACATGTGAAGGTTTGGGTATGACGTCAGCCCCTTATACCTCCTGACAGGTTGACAAAAGACAGGAGGGACTGCCATCCTACAGGTAGATACGAGGCTGCTAGAAGTCAAACTGGAGGGAAGGGGTAGCAGAGCCAGGTAAAAACAGATGGCTTACTGGGTTACTGAGCTGGGCTCCAGACCCTCCCTGGTCACTGCAAGGGCAGAGAGCAGACTCTTGTGGGAGTCTTCCCCTATGGCTTCTTCCTTGAGGCTGCTTAAGGTCAGGCTGCCTTCAGGGGCAGAGTGGAAGGCAGAGGGGACAGGAGAGATTCCAGCCTGGAGCTTCACTGTGTGGGGCCTTTGTTTCTCTGTACGTTGGCTGCCATGAGGCTCCCTCTTATTACTCTGTCTAGGTAGATTTTTGCTTGGCTGAGCTGAGATCAAAAAGTAATTTTTCTTTTTGAAACAGCCAATTAGAAATTCATTTATTTTCACATTACGGACATTTGGCAAAAATTTCTTTGGCAATTTAGATCCATTTATATAGTCTGCATAAAGGGAGACGGTAAGGCTGAGGAAAAAAAAAAGTAAGGGCCCCAGGCAAAAATTAAATGCAGAATCATGTATTAGAAATGAGATGTATTTACTATTGTTTTTGAAAATTAATGGTGCATTTTTAGCTTTTATAATGTAATTTAATGATGCAATTCATCTAATAATAATAATAATAAAAAGAACACATTTGCACTCAGTCACAGAGACCTTCTGGGGCATAGCGTGGAACACCTTGTCCATGGGTAAGGGTTAGAATGAAGTGCTTGGGGCCTCTCTCTGTTAGACAGAACAGAAAAATAGTCTCTGTGTGGATGTGTGGATGTGCTGTGTGTGAGTGAATTCTCTTCAGGCGTATCAGTGAAAATATAATAAAAAGGACATTTCCTTTTTTCATATGGATATCATTGTATAGGAGCAGCTGTTGCTTCTTGAATATTCCAGAGTGTTGACTGTCCCAGCCTGCTGAGATGGGATTCTAAGACCCTGGGGTTGGGAATCTTAAACGGGCTTAGAGCTGTATGTGGGTGGGTTCCTCCTGGGCTCTGAAGGTGTGTAGGGGTGGGGTGAGGGGTTGGGGTGGTAGCATCTCATAGGGCATGTCTAATGTTGCTTTGAAGGAGGCAGTCTGAACTTACTGGGTTCAGGGCCCCATTGGCCTCTTGGCTCCAAACACCTTTCATAGTCATGTCAAAGTGGTTGATTTCCACACGCTGTTGGTCTCATTGGCAGGTTCTGGTTAGACAGTGTCCAGCTGGAGGATCAGGGAAGGAAGACACTGGGAGGCAGGGGCGAGTAGGTGGACCCTAACCCAATCCCTGGGTTAGGACAGACTCTGGGGGTTGCTTGTTTGTGCTGTCAGCACTAGAACCTAAGCTGCAAGGGTGGGGTACACATTCTTTGTCTTCTTCATGGTGTGTTTCCAGCCCTAAAGTGTGTCATAGGCAAGCACTAGATGATTAAAAATATGTGCCTCTGTAGTGCTGGGCATAAAATCCTGGGCCTTGTTCATACTGGACAAGCCTCTTTCCCTGAGTTGCATACCTGCGACATTTTTGACGGGTAGATTGACCGATCCGCCCTGGATTGACACATTGCCTCAGCACTGAGCTCACCCTCTCTCCAGTTCAGTGAGGAGGTAGTTACTGTTACTATCACTCTGCTCTGTAGGAGGCTTTGTTGGCTCAAGTTCATTTAATGCAGAGAGAACAGGCTCCTGTCTCATCTGTGAGTTCTTGCTCTTAATTATACCACTATATTCGATGAGGGAATAGATAGATGAGTGGAAGAATGACTAGATGAATGGATAGGAGAGTAAATGGGTAGATTAATGAAAGAGTGAAGAGGCATCTGGAAGAATGAATGGGTGAATAGATAGAAGAGTAAATGGGTGGATTAATGAAAAATAAATAGACTGATAGAAGAATGAATGGATGGAAGGAAATGTGACTGGTAAGAGGGATGACCCTTCTTATATTTTTGGTTGTGAGCCTAGCCTTTAACGGCTGAGCCATCTCTCCAGCCCGGGATGACCCTTCTTAGGGTTGCTCAACAAAGAGTCATGACCTGAACCCAGATTTTTTGATTCCAAGTGGAGAACTTCTTTACTCCACTCCCATTCCCTCCTCAATAGGAAGCTGTGGACAGAGGGTTCCTCTGTGATTGTGGGGTGAGAGTCATGAGGGTGGAAGAGGCCAGTCAAGAGATCTGGCTCTCCTCTGCATGCCAGGATTCTAGAGGAGGTGAAGAGAGTTGGGTACAGAGTTGTCCCAGGGGCTTAGGGTCTTTGGTGTGTTTTTCCATTTAAATATCTACCATGTACTTTAGGGAGCCCAGTTCCTCACCTGTGAAGTGAGGCTGATCCCTCGGTTGTGTCTCAGCTGGTGTACTGGTGGCGTGAGTGGACAAATCCATTCCTTATTCTATGCCTTGATGTTTTCCACTTACGGTGAGGTCCCCAGATGCTCTGAGACATCCTTCTGGAGCTATAGATGGAGATGGCTATATATCCAGATGCTGGGAAGCTAACCTAGGATGCTCCTTGCAAGAGTGCTTTAAACAGAGGCAAGATGACGTCCAACTTAAACCACACCTGTGGCCCAAGCTGGCATCAACTAGAATCAGAAATCTTTCTTTCTCAGGGCTAGGCCGTGACCTTAGACACACCCACCTGGAACTCACACAGTGGGTGCCATGATGCAGGTGTGTGCGCATGAGCCCACTGTAGCCTTCCAGTACTTCCTGTTCAGCAAGGGGTGAACCTCTCCTCACTCTGCAGAGGCCAGAGAGGTCACAAAAGATGGCTCAGGGTCACACCGCTGACAGGAGGCGAAATGAATAGTGCTTCCTTAGGTTAGAACTCAGCTGTTCAATACCATGACCCTTCTGCCTCTATGAACACATATCATGAAGATAAAAAAGATACCTAGACATACCTATGAGCATGCACCTAAAATCGGAGATCCGTGCAGTGAAGTAGAGATGTATCATATTCATAAGGCTCCTTGGACATAGATACTTTTTTACCCATGCATACACTTGATACACATATACAGGTGTATATGCAGGTATATCCACATATACCTCCACACCACGCTCACCCCCTTACCCCAACTCACTTCCATAACACACTCACATCCATGTACCTCTACACTCATTTCCGCGCCCCTCTCACACACCTCCACACATGCCAGACTAACCACACAGATACATAACACATGGACATATTCCTATACATGGATGCACAAGACCTGTGCACAAGGAAGCAGAGTTGAACACTCTCTCCCCCGCCCCCAATTAACTATCAGGGTGCCTGTATACTCAGGTGGACACTCACACCCTCACAGATGAAGACACACGTCTAAGATATCCCCACGTATATAGAGGCCCCCCCTCCACACCCCCAGGCATTCACTCAGACACTATGATCCAATTTAAACAGAAAAGGAAAAACCAAGTTGAAAATTGGAGGGGAAAAAAAAAACAAACCAGGCTTCAGAAAGTCTGAAGCTAATAAGCTGGAAGTGGTGCCCGTGCTTCACGATATCAATAACTCAGTATTGGGTTTCCAAAAAGACATCACATAATTTTTCAATGAGAAATCCATGAGTCCGGAGATGCTGTTACTGGTGTGAATTACAATGCGTGCGGCTTGTCAGCCGTCGCTGTCAGCACTTTCTGGACGCCTTTGAGGGTGGGAAGCGCTGCCGTGGCAGCGGGATGGTTACTGTTGTTATTATTTCCTTTCTTTGGAGCCTCAGATTAAGAACACAGAAGCGGGCTGGTCCTGGTCTCCTCTTGCACTCCCTGGGTGTACCCAAATCCAGTCCTGTTCAGCCTGATGTTTTCCTGAGCCTGGCTCTTGGCTTCCTCCCTGGAGTTTTGAGGCCTGTTCTTAGACACGATGGCTTTTGGGGACCAGGACCAGGGGTGTGGGTGGGGCTGCTGTCTGGGAATGAGAAGGCTCTGCACATCTGTCACCTGAAGGGTCACAGAGCAGAGACTATGGCTGTCTTCCTAGACCACCTGAGATCAGATTTCAGTTCAGGAATGAGGGGGATCAAAAGCCTTCCGAGCATAGAACTCTTTACTAAACTTAGAAGGAATTTGAGAGGCTAAGAGGAGGAAGGAGTCTTGGCAGCTAGATATGGTGCTGGGATGGATTGTGGGAAATATGTCTATGTATATGTATGTATATATGTATGTGTATATACCATATACATAGTGTATTAGTCAGGGTTTTGATTCCTGAACAAACATCATGACCAAGAAGCAAGTTGGGGAGGAAAGGCTTTATTTAGCTTACTTCCACATTGCTGTTGATCACCAGAGGAAGTCAGGACTGGAACTCAAGCAGGTCAGGAAGCAGGAGCTGATGCAGAGGCCATGGAGAGATGTTTCTTACTGGCTTGCTTCTCCTGGCTTGCTCAGCCTGCTCTCTTATAGAACACAAGACTTCCAGCCCAAGGATGGCACCACCACAAGGGGCCCTACCCCCTTGATCACTAATTGAGAAAATGCCCCACAGCTGGATCTCATGGAGGCACTTCCCCAACTGAAGCTCCCTTCTCTGTGATAACTCCAGCCTGTGTCAAGTTGACACACAAAACCAGCCAGTACACATAGTAAATGGTGCATCTTCCATTTACTACGGAAGCAGGATTCTCCAACTGGTCACCAGTGCCTGCATGTGAGCTACAGGGTACAGAAGAAAGTAGCCTGTATTGAGCTGCAGAGGCAGCTCTGCTGAGTGAACACTTCTGAGCTATTGGAGCTGCTGGTTATACAGCATTATTGAAGCAGAAATTTGACAAATGCAGGATCCTGTTTTCTATACTTCCCCAACAACCTGGGCTCAGCCTATCACTGAATGGTGATAGAGTGATAGGTGATAGATAGGTGTGGAGGTGAGTGTGAACAGACTAGCTCCAGGTGTGGAACGTCCTTGGTCAGTATGAGACATACAGGCTTAGAGTGAGGCCCTCAGGGTCTAAATTCAAATCCTGGCTCTTCCTTTTGCTGAGTAAAGTTCTAGGTAGATTATCTAACTTTCCTTTTGCCTCAGTACCCATGTTGTAGGGTTAGCTCCTTGTCCCTCTATGCAGTGACTGGGATCTAGGGCTTTGGGCATGGGCATATCTATTTTGCATCATTCAACTTTATATATCTGGATCACCTAGAGAATCATAAAACTTGTTTAAAGTTGTACAGTGAGCAGATGGTAAAGCAAGGATTCAAAACTGCCTCCAGAGCCTAGGACTTCACTCCTATGCAGACAGAGCAAGGAAGAGACAGGGTGAGGACCTCCCATGCTTCCATCTGGGTGTGGAGGGTGGGGCACACTTTACGGTCACTCCATGTTCTCTGGGGCAGAGTTTGGTTTTGGAAGCAGGTGCTGGGTTACAGGGAAACAGGGAAGGCAAGCAGGGGTTCTAGAAACCTAGATGAGAAAAGGCAGACCCATGGTTAGAGGAATTATCATGGAGGGTTAGTCTATGACCCAGTGAGGAATGGCCTGAAGGAGAAGCCTATTGTGGAAGTGATGGGAGTTAGGGAGACTGGCAGGTAGAAATAAGTCACCTGGGTCTGAAAACTATTGCCAGAGGAGAATCCATGATGTGTGAAGTCATGTAACCAGTTGTCCTTTGTATAACCTCACATACCCAAATCACAGGGCCTGGTGCTGAAAGAGAAGGGAGGAGAGAGAAAGAGAGAGAGAGAGAGAGAGAGAGAGAGAGAGAGAGAGAGAGAGAGAGAGAGAGAGAGAGAGAGAGAGAGAGAGAGAGAGAGAGAAAGAGAGAGTTTTAGTAATGAATATTGGATTTAATGTTCTGTGGTCCCATGGAACACTGCCCTTTATTCGCCTTCTGGTGACTTCTTGCTTGTCTTTTCAAGGGCCCAAGGGGGAAGGGTTTGCAGACTGGATTTGCATATGCTGATGATATCCAGGCATTTGCCCTATGGAGCTGGGGACACAGGCTTAGGACGGAAAGAGAGGGCCAGCCGAGTGGAGAGGTTTGGTGATGGTCTAGCTTCTTGTCTTGTGCACAGGACAAGGGAGGTCACCTCCTGATGCCTGAGCCATCTATCTATGCAGAGACCCAGCTCTGACTAAGAGGATGTACAGTGTTGCCAGCACCATGGTACATAGGCATCAGTGACATGGGGCACAGTCACCTTGTTCATGGGTGTGGCTGTCCTGTCTTTCTCTTCCTTAGAGACTTTGTAGTTCCCAGAGCAGGTTTTTGCCAAATCCTACTTTGCTGGACATACCATCCCCATTGCATATTGACATTCATGAAAGTTTTGTCTTGGAGAAGGGCTGGACAGTTTCCACTTTCCACCATGATAATTTGTCTGTGGGTATCTATTTGTCTGGCCCAGGCAGATTTTAGTCCTGTCCAGGGTAGGCCACATATAGTTACACAGGCTATGCCCTGCATGATCAAGGAGGGAACTTTTCCAGGGTAAGGTGATCTGAATTGCATCAAGAGATGTGGACCATGATGATTTGGGGTTTGAAAGGAGTGGTGAGTGCAAAGGCCCTGGGGCAGGAAAGAATTGTTAGTTCAAAGAACTCCAGGAATGTTACTATGGCTGGAGGATCAGAGAGCTTCAGAAAGCACCTGGGGGAACCTCTTTTCAGGTGGCTGCTGGTTTCCAGATAAGCTCTTACAATGGGAGCCCAATTGTAGGAACTTGGGGACACTAGAGCTAGGGGAGACTGGTAGAGTAATAAGGCTCTTAATACTTCTATTGAATTATCAGGACACTTCCGTAGAATTTCCTACTAACTCCCATCGAGCTGGAAAGATTCTGGTTCAGTACTCCAAGGGCACATTCTAGGAAGGGAAACCGGTGTTGAGGTAACTGTAGCTCCCGTACCAGTGGACTGTCCATTCTCAATCCTGTATGTCCGAGAAGCCTTGATCTGCAGTATGTGACTGGTGCTCTCCTTACCATGGTGCAGAGACCTGGTGCCTTCCCTCTTGTAGTTTCAGCATCCCTTATGATGGAGTCCTTCATTGGACAAGCAGTATGGGATAGAGAGTGTCCTGTAGGATGTTTACTATGCCAGTCTTCTGCATTACTACCTGCCATCTTTTATTCTCTGGAATCCACTTACTGGCCACATCCAGTAGCAAAGGAGACTGGGAAATGTAGTCCACGCTGGTGTTCTTCACACAGAGATACTAGGGGCTGTGGGACACAGCAGCTAAAGATCTTTGGATCCAACACGAGCATCAGATACCACAATTGCCATGTCCCTATTCTGACTAATGAAACCCGAACCTCTGGGTACCTGCATTACTGCAAGTGTCCAGGAGATTCCGGCACGAAGCTCCCTGAGACTGGGCACCGCACATGTGGAGAGAGGAGCTTCCGGGACTGTATTTCTAGCAATGCTATTGTTCCATGAGCTCCATTGCCATCATGACAGGTGGCAGGCTACTTAGAAATGAGATGTTTGCCTATGCTTTGACAGTCCAGAGAAAAATGCAAGAGGCACTTTGGCTGCAGAGAACAACTTAATGGCCCCTCCTCATTGAGAAGGCCAGGGTCTCTGCTGGCTCAGTCTGAAACGAGGAGGATGGGAAAAGGTGGTGGCTGCTCTTCTCGATTTGAGTAGAATCACAAGAGTCTGAGGAAACAGCCTGAGAGGGTGCAGGTGTAGCATGGTGAAGAGTTGAAAGAAGATACGAAGCAGAGGAGGATGGAAGGAGGGAGGGAGGAGGGAGGGAGGAGAGGAGGGAGGGAGAGGAGGAGGGAAGGGGACGGAGCCATCATGGTTCATAGAGAAAATGAGAATGCCCAGACAAGTCATGGACAGATGCCCTCCTGGGAAGCTACCTGTCCAGGCTGACACGGGATGTTGTCCTCTGTTCTATAATTAATTGTTCATCCCGTAAACTTTTAATAAGACTCTTTTTTTTAAAGATTTATTTATTTATTTTATGTATATGAGCACACACTGTAGCTGTACAGATAGTTGTGAGCCTTCATCTCGTTGTTAGGAATTGACTTTAGGACCTCTGCTCACTCTGGCCCAAAGTACACTGTAGTTGTCTTCTGACACACCAGGAGAGGGCGCCAGATCTCATTACAGATGGTTGTGAGCCACCATGTGGTTGCTGGGATTTGAACTCAGGACCTTCGGAAGAGCAGTCAGTGCTCTTATCCGCTGAGCCATCTCACCAGCCCTTAATAAGATTCTTAATGGCCACTTGAAAGCATGGAGAAAGTGTTTGTTAGAGTTCTTACTTAGCTTTTGGCTGGAAAAAAAATGATTCTGACTAATTTATGCAGGCAGATGATTTATTATTAGATAAACTAGTGACACAAAGATGCAAACTTAGAAGACAGTCTCCCTCTGCAGCCACCGCGCTAGACTGTCTCCTGTCCCTCCTCTTCAGATAGATGGAGCATGCCCCTGTAGAGCTCTTGGACTTCTTCCTTGGCAGGCATCACTCTCACGTCCTTGGGAAAATCCTTGTGGGCCCCAGAAGCTGCTCCCTGGGCTCTTAGAGCCCCTGATCCAAGCAGTCACTGGGAATAGGTCAGGGGCGACATGAGAACCTCGCTTTTGCTGTACAGTCAATGGAAATTCAACAAATGGGATTATTACGGTCTCCATCCAAAGCAGTTTGGCCCTAGGGACGGAGGAGTGTTTGTCCACATTCGAGGCTGCCACTTTAGAGGCTACCCTTTCTCTGTGGGGCGCTGAAGAGAAGGATTGAGGTCACTGACCCCTGGGTGGGCCACTGAAGAGTGGCTAAGATGGGGTGCTACCAAGCGCTGCGTTTCTTTGCTGAGGACAGGATGGGCCCTCACCCCAGTCTGAGGGCTCTTCTTTGCTTTTGAGGGTGTATTCTCCCAGGTCTTAAAGGCAAATGAACCCACCCTTTGCTTTTGGTCAGGCTAGAGTGGCAGAGAATTATGGGACCACCAGACTCAGCTGCATGGAGCCGAATCAGGTACACCTATAGGCAACGTAGAACCCAGGGGGTTATTGCTTTGATCGTCCTACTATGGTGTTAGCTATTTTTTTCTTCCTCCACAGTGTTCCTAATTACAGCTAAACTGCTTTCCTTCGAGCTCTCTTTGGCAATCCCCACAGGGTTCCTTTTTCTCAGAGCAAAAGGGGGGAAAAAGTAAGAATCATTCAGAATGAGGGCTAGGCTTGGGTTTCTGTCTTGACTCATTCCTTCCTCAAGGGGTGAGCCTGGGCAAGTCACAGAATTATCCTTTATAAAGGGAGGGTACCACCCTGCTGGGATGTGGTGAAGATTAGCAACTGGAGCCTGTGCTACTTTTTTTTTTTTTGTCAATGTGACACAAACTGGAGTCACAGGGGTAGGTGTGGGAAATGGAGGTGGGGGTGGGGAGGAAACTCAACCTAGGAGAGACTTCTATTAGATTGGCCTGTGGGAGAATGTGTGTTGCATTCCCTTAATTAATGATCGATGTTTGAAGGCCTGGTCCACTATGGGTGGTGGCATCCTTGGGCAGGTGGTCGGAGTTGTGTATGAGAACAGGCTGGTCAAGGTGTTCCTCACAGCAGCAGAAACAGACCGGTGTAGAACTCTGTTCTCCGAGGGGTGGGGGGTGCCCGCCTTTGAGTTGTGCTAAGGTGGAGAGGGGGCGTTAGGCTTTGTGTATGTTGAAGGGAGTCAGACTCCCTACCTGGGGCTGCCTCAATTCAGCTTTCCCTCAACTGTTCCAGGAGGGTAGGCTCCCAACTTTCTTTCAGCAGATTCAAAACCCATAGAAATCAGTACCATGCACCCGCAGGCTAAGGGAATGCTCTTCTGAGCGCTGGTTTTATTTGCCAGAGAGTTCAGGGGCTGGGGATTGGTTTGTAGTGTTTCAGGAGGGTTTGCAGCTGAGGGGAAACAGGGTTGCTCAGACCTTCTGGATGACACGGGGTCAGGGCATGGGTTCCCCTCCTGGGCACCTTTGCCTAGCCGGTATCCACATACACGGGAGGCACTCCCTCTTCTGCAGTGGTAGCTGCAGGTGGTGGGCGGGTGGGTGTGGGGCAGTGGGCAGTAGACCCCAGAAATTACCCTCAGCAGCTGGGGTACTCCATTCCTCCTCCCTCCCCCAACCCTTCCCCCCAGCATCATTCCGGCTCCGTTTCCTAGCTTGTTTCTATTGCTTGTGTCAGCACTGAGTGGCAGGTGTGCTAACTCCAGAGACGGAGCTGGGCCTGCTACAGCTCTGGAAAGGCAGTGTCTACCGGAAGAGAGTAAAGAGTTAGGTAAGCGCAGAGAGCTGATGAGAAGGATGTGCAGGGCGAGCAGCAGGTGGGAGGCACAGGGCGCTGTGTAGCCATGTTCGGTGTAACCCAGTGGGGCTGGCTCCGTGCTGTGGTGACGTGGAGGGTGAAGACCCCCAAAGTCACTGCGAAAGTGGGGGCCTTGCTTTCCTCCCTCCCAACGCCCCCACCTCCACTTCTCTTGTGCTTCCCTCCTTCTCTCCCTCTCTTTCCTTTACCCCTCCCCCTTCCCACCATCACAATGGAGTTAGGAAGTTGTGCAGTGTCCTCCTCTCCCCCGACCCCCCACAGCTGGAGGTAGCTGCAGGGACTCAGACAAGGCCCTGGTTTCTGACAACTGTTCATCAGTTGTCATGTGGATGGAAAGTCTGAGCCTCGCTGCGAGGAAAGTTGGGGCTCATTGAGAACCTGACTATGCTACAGTGGTCAGAAAGCTCTGGAAGAGCAGAGGTTTGCCTGGTCCAAGGTGGAGAGGGCGCCTTGGGTAGGAGGCCAGCTAGTACAGAGACAGGAGGACAGGAGAGCACTTGGTTGTCTGAAGGGAGAGCAGCTTTGGCATTTACTCACCCAGCCCTTGCTCTGCCATTGACCTGATTTATCAATCAACAGATGCTCATTAAGCCCTAGTATTTCCTCTGTATTCAGCCTTTCTGGTGTAGGGGAGGGGTTCCTAAGACTCAAGAAACAGAGAGATGTTTCCAAGGCTTAGGAAGCTCAGGAAATCATGAGATTCACAGGGGCTCCTTGCAAGGATAGAAAAACAGTGAACACCTGCTGGCAGAGGAGACTGGGGTGGGGCCCACAGGAAAATTGGCAGGGAGCTTGAGGGATGCAGCTTGCCTGAGCTGTCACTCACGTGGGAGGGGCTTTCCCATGAGGCTGCTGCCTGAGAGTTACTTAGGTTCCTCCTGTAAGCAGCATAAAGCCAGTGGCTCACCGAGCTGGACCAGAATTGTTCGTATGGCCTGGCATGGGTACCCTATCTTGAACGAATAGATGTTTGTTCATCTCTCCCTGGGAAAAGCCACACGACATCCCACCATATATGCCCATCACTAGGAGTTCAGTGGAGGATAGACAGTCAGCTGACACGCTGGCCCTCTGCAAGTTCTTGGTCCAGCTGCAAGTTCTGCAAGTGGAGAAGGCATACAGTGAACACCATAAGGGACAAGCCTGGGGCCGTGTCTCTGCTCCTTGCTGTGTCATAAGACCTGTAACCACCCAGCATTCTTGGCTCCCAGAGTTGACAGTGCTTGGGGTACCTGTTTAGGGAACAGAACTGTGAAGTATCTAGCTTATAGATGTGATCTAAGAAGGGTGGTGTGGAGATGCTGAGCGACTATCTAAGGTCACAGCCATTGAAGGTGTACAGTGACCTCACAAGTCTCAGGTATAGGCAGTCTGTGAGTCCCATGGCAGCATTCTGGAAGTCCACACATTATCTCAGAGTAAGAGAAATGCAGGCAGCTCTCCCTAAAAAACAGGGTTGTACAACCCTGGCCACTCACTTATGGGGTTCAGTGCAGTACGGAAGTCTTCAGAGAGGTGAGAAATCATACATAGGAGGCTCTTGGGCACTCTCCCAGACTGTCTGGTTGAGGGAGGACAGAAAAGTGAAGAAGAGGGCAGAGGGGCAGAGAGGGTGTGGTCGGAAGGGGAAGGACAAGAAGGGAGGATGAGAGGAAGGGAAGGGGAGGAAGAGGGAGATACACAGGTGGTTGGGAGAGAGAGAGAGGAGGAAGGGGAGGAAGAAGAGGGGACGTGAGGAGTAGGGGAATTCTCTCACTGCATCCTCCCCACCAGATCTGACTCCTTTCCCCCCCCGAATCCCTAGCACCAAGGCCCCGGGACTCCTGTGTGAGCGCCTGAGCTGCAATCTATGTCATCTCTGCACCGGGGACTGACCTGACCTCTTTAGCTACTTTTTCCCAGGAACTCTTGGTGTTTCAGACCCAAGTCTGCACGACTCTGTGGGCTCCTCCCCTCGCTTCTTTCTTTCCTTCCGCTTTGCCTCAATTCATTAAGATGGTGAGCTGTGTTCTTCTGAGGTCTATGGTGCCTGGGCACAACTTTATTCCCTCTATAAGACTAAGGACCCTAGGAGCCAGGAATAGTTTATCAGTGGAGATGGCACCTTCGGCCATCACACAGGCCGGCCACAAGATGGCGCCATGGGACCATCAAGCCCATGGACAGCCTCTCCTAGGTGCCCTGCTTACCCTGGTGGCCTTTCTGTCTTGTAAAGGGTCCATTGGCACCAAGAGTTTTCTGCTTTGTTTGGTTACTGCCACCTTCTCATTACCATCCACGAGTGCACACCCTCATACACAACCATCTATACACACATAAACCCACCACACACAGAACACACAGATGCAACCACATAGTCACATACCACACACAAATCACACACTCTAAACAGACTACAGGTACACGGTCCACATACAGACCACACATATGTAGTCACAAACACATACACCACACACATCAGATGGCACGCATACAGACACATACATAACACACCATATAGACCACACATATACAATTGCACGTGCTATATAGCATATCACACATACCAACCCTACACCTCAGAGGGACTTGGGAGAAGAATTTAGAGAGCTCCCTATTTTCTCAACTTCCTTCCCTACCTGCCCCACTCCTTCTACCCCTTCTTCTTCCTCCTCCCCTTCCCCCAAATCTCTGTTCTCCCCCTCCCTCCTCATTTATAGTACCTAGGCAGCTGACTTGCATCCTGATCTGCCTGGCAGATGGACCTTGGTTGCCCACATGAGGTCCCATATAGGTCTCTCCTCCTGGAAGCTCTCAGCCAGAGGTGACACAGGAAACACTTGCTTCAGCCTCCAGGGACCTGAGAAGGAACCCGAGCTCAGAGCTCTAGCCAAACATGTTGCTGACCATTGATCAGTGTACCTAGTGATGCCCCTTTCATGGACATGGTTTGGAAGCTCATGGGGTCACCAGCAGGGCCAGGAGAGAATGGCTCGATGTGGCACTGACTGGGAGAGGCGACCAGAGCAGATTTCAGGAGTGCTCAGAGATCAGTGGCAAGTTAAGAGTTATAACAACTGTGGTGGATGACACAGGGAAGGGCCATCCTGCCAAGTACTTAATACCTGTCACTGTGCTGGGTCCTCTGCACAGGTTCTGTGTCTTACTTTGATTACCTGGTAGAGAAGATGGGGGCGGGGTTTATAGCGAACGAAGCTAGGATTGGAGGCAGACTCTCTTTTAAGGCAACAAAGCCCAGCATACAGGCAAGCTAGGCACATTTGATTTTAGGGATGGAGAGGAAACCCTGCCAGTTAAACTCACGGTTATACTGGGGCCATTGTTGCAGGCTTTTTCATTTCTCAGCCATTGTTTTCCTGTTCGAAGGATTGTCCCGCAGCTGACGTCGGATCCTGATTTAATGAAGCAATAACCAGGGAAATGACTTCCAATTGATTATTAAGCATTTGTTTATTAGTGCGCGGTATCTCTGACCCCAGTAGCTGTTAAGTAGTCATTAAATATCAAGGAAGATGTTTCTGTTTATATATCTTGTTTATTTACCGTCATGAAAACATCATTGCATCAATTAAATGTCGATTAGGGGGCCTGCGATTTGAATTAGATTATATACACAGTGTCAAATCATTTTCATGTTTCTGAGATATAATCTATTTTTCTTTTGATATTCAGTAAGACTCCATCCCAGTGTTAGGGGCTGAGGCTGGCTGGGATGATGCTTGGCTTCATGCCTTTCCCAGTTGCTTGCTTCTTTCTGACTTTGCAGACCGGAGTGTGGTGAAGGTGGATCTGTTCAAAGTGGTCACTTGTGGAGGGGCTGGCTAGTTTGCCACTGTCATCTTTGGTTTAAAAATTTATTTATTTGTGCTTCTTCCTGCCTCCCTCTCTCCTCTTTTTTTCTTTTTGTGTTTGTGTGAGCATGCATATGTGACTGCATCTTTGCCCGTGTGTGTGTGTGTGTGTGTGTGTGTGTGTGTGTGTGTGTAAGCCCTGAGTTGATGATAGGTATCTTCCTTGATTGCTTTCTACTTTATTTATTGAGAAAGGGTTTCTGGAGAAACTTGGTGCTAGCTGAACTATGCAGCTTGCCCCAGGGATCCTGTCTCTGCCTTCTAAGGGCTGGGATACAGGAGGCTGCCATGTCAGTCTTAAACATGGGTGCCAGAAATCCGAACTCAGGTCTTTATGCTTGCAGGACAAACACTTTAGCCACTGAACTGCGGTCTCCATAGCCCTAAGATAATTTCTTAAAAACAAACAAACTCCAGCTCTCATCTCAAACCCTTCTGTTTCTCTCCAAGGTTGTAGAACTGAGTTGCAGACATGAAACTAAACTCTTAAAGCCAGAGACGCTGAAATCAGGAATGTGTCTTCTCCTATTGTAGCAGAGAATGGTATTGACACACAGACTCTTATATCTTAAAACAATGATTCAAAAGAAAGTTCAGAGAGTACCAATTTTGAGAAAACAAACAAAAATGCTTATGAGAAACACCTGTACATATTTTAAAACTTAAGTTTTGAAGCGATGAATACAAATTATACATTATTTACCATGTACATGATTTTTATAATATGTGCATATGGTGAGATGCTCAATGAGCTTCCTGGCTTCTTGTGTGTTTTGTTTGAAGCATAGGAGGATCAAACCTAATGCCTTGTTCATGCAAGGCAAGCTGGTACCTCTGAGCCAAGTGCCCAGCCCTTCCTCTTTGCCCTTCATGGCAGAGGAGAAGGGGCCACCATGAGGGATCCTGACTGAGTTGGGCCCATCAGACTGAGAAGGGAACATTCTGTCTCCACATTCCTCTTCCTGTTGTATATATGAGGGTGGCAGGGACAGGGTCTCCCCTGGGAACAGGGAGACCTGGTGTTTTGGGGGTGGGTGAAACAAGTTACTCTTTCTTCCTCCTCCTCCCACCCCCAGGCCATTCCAGAGAGAGGCTGAGGAGGCCCCCTGCAGGATGCTGGGTAGGAACAGTCCTTTAGGAATCACACACAGGATAAAGGGAGAATCTGTCTGGTTCCTTCTGCTCATCAGTCAGTGTAGAGTAGGGGCAGTCCCCTGATCCAGGCCAGGGCTTATGCAGGGATAGAGAGGAAACAGAAAGAGTGAGGCAAAAAGGTAGTTAAGTGAGCCAGCTGTTACTTTAGGTCAGTCATTTGCTCTTTGAAACATTCCCTGACATCGATCTCCCCTTACTTGGCTGTTTTTTTTTTTGTTGGATGAGCAACTGAACTTTTCTATCCAGTGGCACCTCCACGAGTGAATCCAACGTAGACAAAAGTTAAAGTATGTGGTGGCAAAGACACTATGCTTGTCCCTTGTCCCTTGCCCATCCACCTGGTGTTGCCGCTGCAGGAATCATCTTGCTCCCACGTACACACTTGGAACCTACTACATTAGGATCCAGCCAACCCCACCCTCAAAAGCCAGTCCCTAGCTGGCCAGAGCAGACATTGGCAATAGGACTGTCTCAAAAGTCTCAGGCTTGCCGGTGGGTGTTCAGGTTCCACAAGCCTGAATTTCACCCAAGAATGTGTTTTAGATAAGACCCCTATGTGATTCTGTGCCACCAGGCAAGCTGGGGTTAGGTTAGCCTGCTGAGAAGCCCAGCCTGCTGAGAAGCCCAATGACTGACACCTAAGGAAGCACTCTGGACTGGTGATGTTGGTGTTGCTGTGGCACAGTGTCCCACACAAAGAACTTCAAGGAGGAATGATTTTACTTGCCTCATGGTTTCAGAAGGGACCTTCTACAGCTGATTGGCTCTATGTTCTTGGGCAGAACATCCTGATGGCAGGGATGTGCTGGGGGAAAGGCTGATTATCTCATGATGGAAATGGAACAGAGACAGAGAAAAAGAGGAAAAGGGCCCAACTACTAGTCACTTTCTTCTATCAATTAGGTCTCATGTCCTAAGAGACCAGAACTGCTCTATCACCTGGGGACCAAGTGTTTAACCCATGAGCCTGTGTGGATGTTTCTTAGTGAAATCCTATCGGTTTGCTCTCAGAGCTGGTCCAGTAGCTATGTGAGATGAAGAAGGATGCTTCCTGGGCTCTTACTGGCTTCCCTCTGTCCTGCCCTCAGCAGCAGCCATTGGCCATGCTTTGGGTATGAGTGTGTCATTTAAAGGGACTCAGTGATGCCCATTCACACCGCTCTGCATTCACACCACCCATCTCCAGAACCTTCCATCTTCTAGCAACCGTCACTCTGTCTCCTCTCCCTGTAAACTTGACCTCTGTAAGCATCTCCTATGAGTGGACTCACATGGTGTTGAGACTGCAGTGTCTCCCT
The DNA here is from genome assembly GCF_008632895.1 of Mastomys coucha. Lineage (NCBI taxonomy): Eukaryota > Metazoa > Chordata > Mammalia > Rodentia > Muridae > Mastomys > Mastomys coucha. The sequence continues at coordinate 144,915,502 of NW_022196897.1, forward strand.
CAGCACCATGTTCCAAAGGCTCCTCCATGTTGTACTACGTGGCAGAGTTTTTTTACAGGCCATGCAATACTCAATGGCATGCACATGCATATTTCATGGTTTGCCCTTTTATTTGTCTGTTAATGGGCATCTAGCTTGCTTCTAGATTTTGACTATTGGGAATGATAGTATAGTGAATGTGCGTGGCTCGCTGAGATCCTACTCTCTGCTCTTTTGGGTGTATGCCTAGAGGAAGAACTGCTGGATCATATGATGATTCTATTTTTGGTTTTTTGAGGAGCTTGTTTTCCACAGGGCTGCACCAATATCCTTGCCAATACTTATTCAGTTGTTGATAGTACCCATGAATGTGAGGTGATGTTGATACATTTTAAATAAAGACACTACCAGCTTTGTTGCATTAAAAACTATTCCAAAAGCTCTGGGTCAAAACAATTACCATCTGCTTAGCTTAGCAGTTCTCTGGGTTGGCAGTGTGGACTGAGCTTAGCTGGGCGGCTCTTCTGGCCTTGGCCAGGTTCTGGGTGTCTAAGGCTGCCTGTGGGCTGGCTTATCTTGGATTTCTTCAGCCTGGATGGCTTGTTGGTATTTTCTGTCACCCACCTCTCATCCCAGGAAGGCTGGGCGGAGCTCCAGAAGGATGAGCTGAAGCTCGCTCTGAGGCAGAACACCATGACTTCCTCTAGATTTTGATTGTCAAAGTGTACCGGGAGGACAATCCAGACTCAGAGAAAGTGGAGGAAATCTTACCATGTCATGGGCAGGTCGGCACGGGATTGTAAGTGTGGGATAGTCATTAGCGACAACAACAACAACAACAGCCACTACTACTTATTATGATTATTTTGCAAACTATCTAGAATAATGTTTCATCAAGTTTTCAAAGAAGACAACCTTAAGAATTTCATCTGCAGTTTGCTCTGCTGGGCTCCTCCCACTCGTGAGTCTCAGAGGTGGTGGTTCACACCTGCAAAATGAGACTATTCTGAGAACTATAGAATCGAGGCCATCAGCATGACTTCACATCGAAACTCCCCCCACCCCTGAAATTCATGAATGTTTCCGAAGAAGAGAGTCTTCCGTGCATGAGCCACAGAGGGCCAAGCTTTAAGTCCCCATTCACGTGCCACACACAGTGGACTCAAGGCTAGCTCTGTTCGTGGAGTCCTATTGTTGTCAGGAGCCATCATGTATTTGGTTATCTGTCACTTAAAAAAGGCCATTCCTGACTCTCTCTCAAAGCCACAGGGGCCAAGGAGCCTCTCACAGGGCTCCACAATCTATTCAGTCACTCAGAAAGCAAAAGCCAACTGGGAACTAAAGGCTTCCACACCTCAGAGATTTTCTATCTGGATAGATACAGAGTCCGTTTAGATCTACACAGACAGAGCTACTGCTGGAAAAGCATAGGAGGTAGGTCTGTAAGCTGTCTCCTGAGATGGTAAGTCAGCTCAGGTGGCCCAGCTTCGAGAAAGTTTACTGCCTTATTATTTTGATTCTGGTTAAGATAATACTCCATAACAGAGCACAGTGAAGCTGTGGCCAATGACTAGAAACATCCTGTTTCTTTCCCTCTGTGTCTAGGGATGGCTGGGGCCTCAGCTGACCTTGGCTGGGCCATTGCCTGATCCTAGAAAAATGGACTAGGTCTAGCTAGTCAGATTTAACTGTCAACTTGGCACAACTTAGAGTCACCTGAGAAGGGGATCTCAATTGAGGGTTTGCCCAGATCAGACTGGACTGTGAGCATATCTTTAGGAGGTTGTCTTGACGTTAACTGATATAGGAGGGTGCAGTCCACTTTGAGCGTCACCATCCCTAGGCAAGTGGCCTGTATAGGAGAGCTAGCTGAGCATGAGCCAGACAGTGAATCAGCAAGCAGAATTCCTCCATAGTTTCTGCTTCAAGTTCCTGCTTGAATTCTTGGCCTGGCCTTAATGATGAACTGAAATAAACCTGTGAACAGAAATAAACTTTTCCCTCTCCTATGTTGCCTTTGGTCTTAGGTTGTTTTATTACTGTTACTACTACTACTACTACTACTATTATTATTATTATCACAGTAACATTCTGGCTCTGCTCCACAAAACCTGGGATGCCTGAACTATTTACCATTGGCTCTTCACTGAAATTAGGTGCTGGTGCATTGCATATCATGATTTTAGGGTAGAATTAAGAGTAGGGTAAGAGGACCCAGGTTTCAAAAGCATGCTTTTAGGGTGTGGTGGAGGAGGCAGTCTCTCATCTGGATCTAGAGGATGAGCCTGAGGAATGAGATGATTGACAGAAGAACATGCACAGAGATGGCATGGGGCTTCTGGCTTGATCTGCCTGGAAGGTCAGGTAAGGTGGAAGCTAAGGGAAGAGGCCGTGGGATTGTGCTGGCTGCATGCTGGGGTTGCTGTCACTCAGGAAGTTTGTATTTATAGCAGAGGCATGTGCTATGCTGTCTACTAAGGGCATGCAAGCATTTCCTTCTTAATTCCTCGTAGGCCTAGACTGTATTTGCTTTTTATAGGTTTGCAACTGCACACAGCCACAAGGAACTGGCATGAACAGAGGTGGAGATGTTGTAGAAGGAGATTCAAGTGTATCTGCCACCCACTGTGGGTTCTGGAGAGTGGGTGCTGGTTAGAACATTGGAGTGTATCAGGACTAACCTCATGCTCACTATGGTATGTGTTTCAGGTGTGTCTCAGCCCGAGATGGTCCTGTGGCCACACTCAGCTGTTGCCTGCTCTGACAGCTCCAGGTTCTTCTCTTCACCGCTTGTCTGTCTCCACTTGTATAAAGCCAGTGTGCTCTGAAAAGCAACTCTTAAAAGTCTCCCAACACACAGCTGGGCAGCTATGCTCACATGGTTATTGTGAGGCAAGAACATCATTTATCCCTTTAGCACATGGCAGACTGTCTAAGGGATCACCAGGTCCAGACACAGCCTGGGGATCCTGCTCAACACAAGCTCAGCCATCGTATTTCTTTTCTTTCATCTAGGGAAGAGGGCTCAGCTTATCCACTACTTTCCACATAAACCTAACCACAGTCTTCTGTCAGCCAGTGTTTTCTCAACTCTGCCTTTGACCCGGAATCCAAAGCAATTCAACAGATGTTCATTGAGAATGCACAAAGTTTCAAAGTGCAGGATGAACCTGCAGTCTGGGTGCCCTGAGGAGCTCACATGGTGATGAGCAAAACTGCTGACTTCAGCATCGCCTGGATAGGCAATGCAGCTCTGTAGCTGCTCAGGGATGAGTGGGAGGGCAGATTCCCGGTGGGCTGGATCAGCCTTTTCCTACCTGAAATGGGGCCATACCTGGGTGTGGCTATGTAGCCAAGACCTTAGCATCTCAGACTAGTGGAATGGCTACAGCTTGAGGCAAGAAATGAAGCCAGGTGTTTTTTTTTGTCAAGCTGCGATCAGAGAACATGGCTTGAGAAATGGGTACAGGTCTCTGAAATGTCAGGTCTCTGATATGTTCTAGTAGGGTAGCACATCCTGAGACTCTGGCCACCCATGGTCTCTAGGCACAGTTGAGAAGACAAGCTGTCTAGCAAAGGACTAAACTCTCAGAGCCTCAGTCCTCAGAGCAAGAACAGATGAGGGAAACTGAGGCAGGAGTTCCTGACTCTGGAAAGATGGTATAGATATGGGTTTTGAAAAGACACCAACTGTAGGAAACTTGTGGATGAGTAGTTTACTTCGCTCCCTCCTTCCCTCCCTCCCTCCCTCCCTCCCTCCCTCTTTCCCTCCCTCCCTCCCTCCCTCTTTCCCTCTCTCCCTCCCTCCATCTCTCCCTCCCTCACTCCCTCCCTTCTTCCTTCTTCCCCTTCTTTCTTTCTTTCTTTCTTTCTTTCTTTCTTTCTTTCTTTCTCTCTTTCTAAGATTTATTTATTTTATGTATGAGTGCTCTATCTGTATGTATGCCTACATGCCAGAAGAGGGCATCAGATCCCATTACAGATGGTTGTGAGCTACCATATGGTTGCTGGAAATTGAACTCAAGACCCCTGGAAGTACAGACAGTGCTCTTAACTGCCCAGCACATGGCTGAGTTCTCCGATCTATCTCACCCTAACTGGTGCTAGCCAGGTTCCTGGTCAGGACTAGGCATGGAGTCATTTAGTATGACAGGTTTGTTCTCTTGGAAAAGTGCCTAGTCCTGCAGCCCAGCCACAGAGTTGTCTCTCAAGAACTGGCAGTCACACACTGTTCACTGTTCCCAAAAGGGATACCTCATGCTTTAGAGAGCATGCCCTTCCATGGAGATTTCTAGAACTTACTAAATAGATGCCAGAGAGAGAGAGAGAGAGAGAGAGAGAGAGAGAGAACACATACATTCTAGCCCCCACTCTGTGAACAGCACACACATAACACTGTTTCATCAGGATCAGTTTGCAAACTTATTTCTTTAGGATGAAGAGAGAAGAAAATTATTATTAACATATCAATGGCTCCTCCATGCTGAGAACAAGATTACCCTGAGCACACACAGGCATCCAGGGAGGGACAGACTGTATCTTAACCGTGCCCCATCCCTGTCCGTGTGTCTCTTTCTTCCTCACCCCACCCCCACTCCCTTTTATTTTATTTTATTTTTTTTCATTCCTCTAAGCTTATTTCTCTTGAAATTTCCACCTTGTGGCTGTGTACTGCTGACTTCACATTTGCTGCAGTGTGAACTCCACATCTGTGAACGGATGACAGGAAAGATTAATGGCCCTGCTCCCTTCTCCTTGACTGTGGGCCCAGCTAATGAATAAATAAATAAATAAACAAACAGAGCTCCAATCCCCTAAATAGAGACCCAGAGCTGGGGAGAAAGCAGCGTTTTGCTGAATCCATTCTTTGAGGAAAAACCCAACCTCTAATGATCTCTGATTTACATAGTCGGCAGTTTTTCACTAAACATTTTACAAAGACACAAAAGTTTGGGGTGGAGGGATTACCCCCATGCTTGGGCCAGACAGAGGCAGGGGGATCTGACAGGGCCTGACAGGGACTGGTACAGAGCTGGGCTAGTCATGAGTGAACAAATTTCCCACCCACACTGTCTTAGGCCAGGGGCCCTTGTGCAGTTTGTCAGTGAGAGGGACTCTTCTGTAGTCTGAGCGGTCTTTCTTGGGAGCCAGGGTGGCTGATCATTTGCCAGTTTCAAAGGTCTATAGCTATGAGCGGAGGGAGTTAATTACTTCCTGTAGTCCCTCTTGTCCCCAGTTCCTGTGTAAGAGAATCTCAGACTTGAGCATCTTAAACTCGAGCGCAGGTACAGATGAGCAGACGATCTCACTAGGGTCAGGATTCTCCATCAGATGGGGCAACAAGTTCCCAGGTGAAGTGAATGGTCCAGGGGCCATGCTTAGAACTGGGATCTGGGGCAGCCATGGTAGCTTCAGTTCCAAACCCTCCTCTGGGGCTTGTGTGAAGCTCCCTACTGGCTCCAGCCAATGACATGATGTGGATCTGCTTATCCTGGGTCCCTCAGCCTAACATAACATGAGAATGTGTGTATACTGAATACTTTCAGAAGTCATCATTCACCTACCTACCTCATCTTTAACAAAGCCCACTTTTTGGATAGGAAGACACTTTAGTGGCATGGCCTGGTCGAGGGACGGCAAATTCAGAGTTAGCAAAGTGTCTTCAGGCCCAAGGTAGGCTGTCGAAGTCTGATGTTCAAAGAATTATCTTCTGGAGGCACCCTGCAACTTGTGCTTCTCTGTAGAGCCTGGACTTCGAAGTCCAGAAGGCATAGATGCCACTTGTCAGTCTGAGCCTTCCTGTGCCTGGGAGGCAGCTCAGCTTACTCTCATTGATAATGAAACAGAGGTGAGGCCAATCCAGCAGAAACCAGGACAGGGAGTTCCCGGTGCTGGACAGCTCCCTGTAGCTGTGGACCGACCCTCTGGCTCAGGCAGACTTGGCCTGGGGAAGCCATGTTCAAGTGGACAGGCTTGAATTTGGCCATTTGGTGGTGAAGGAGCATGTGTGTCAGGGACCCGAGCCCTGGCTGGCTGCCCTTTTCTCATCACCCAGGCAAGACGGCAGACTCATTCTTATGTTTGCTTCCTAGGTGTAAGTCAGCCTTTGGAAACCCAGAGCCAAGCTGGATGATTGGGTGCAGCTCACCTTAGTCCCTGGGTCATCCTTAAAGTTCCCCAGTGACATATTCTCTAGACCCCACTCACTTGCCAGAGCCTCTGGTTACTCACCTATAAAATAGGGGACTAGCTACAACATCTCCTTTATGGAGTGGGAGTGATGAGCAACAGCGCCCAGGCCAGGCTCATCACCATCCCCTCATACCCTGGCCTGTGGTTGCCTTTGAGTAGCATCTCCTTCTCTGGGGCCCTGCTAGGTTTCATCTGGTCATTTGATTCTTGAAAAACAAATCCCAAGAGATTGAAACAAGGCTACAATTAAAGAGTCAAAAATTGTATAATGTTATTTGTTTTAACTGAATAAATCAGTTTAAACTAACTTTTCTCCTCAAGTTTACTTGAGCAGGGCATATTTTGGCATAGTATTTATTAACAGTTGGAGGTATCAAGAGGTGAATATAGCTTAACATTTGCTCCAAAGCCTGAATTCTGGGCTTGTACCTGGGTGTATACCTGACAAGCTAGGGAGGCTGTCTCTTGGATATGGTATCTCTATCCTTTGTCACCACCTGGCTGTTCCAACACTGGGCTCCCTGGGGCTTTAGCATCTACTGTCTCTGCACCTTGCATTGACCTTTGCAAAGAAAAGCAAGGCCTTGATCTTGAAGCCACCCAGAGAAGCACCTAGAGGTCCCTGCTTTGTATAGCTCTGGGGGTTGGTGCAGAGATGTAGCCCAACTCAGACCATGCTCTTTAAGGCTGATACTGCTCCTGGTGTGCCATGACCCATAGACATTCATCACTATGCAAGCAGACAGTAGACATCCCACTGTAAGCATGTGAGATACCGCCAGAGAGAATTTCTGCTGGTTTTTCTGGGAAGGCGGTAGTACACATGATTTATACCTCAGGGAGGGGCCCCTTTGCAGTGCTTGATGGTATATCAGCATCTGGTGGCTGCTGTAACGAATGGCCACAGATAAGCTATCTGGAGACTGTTCTGGAGGATTGAAGTCCAAAGCCAGTATCACTGGGGCTCCATCCAGAGACCGGATGGGGCGATCTGTGGGTTGGTTACTTCTCTTTCAGTCCCCTATAGCTGCCTGTGTTATTTGACTTGAAGCTGCATCTCTCTGTCCCCCACCTCCATGACCATAATGTGGTTTTCCTTCTATTCGTATCAAAATTTCTTCTCACAAAGATAGTGGTGAGAGAGAATTTTCGGGTTTATTTGGATAACTCAGGATGACCTCCATGTATAAAAATCCTTTATTTGATCATGGCTTCAGTGTCTTCATAGAGGATGAGGCTCTGGTGGCTTTTTCTGGAGGGAAGCTTTGTCCAGCCCAGTAAAAATGTAACAATAGGATGATCCAGTGGTTGGCTGGAGAAGGAACACTCCCAGTCTCCTTGACCCAGTGGGTAAAAAGTTAATGTTCATCCCTGTTGTATGTATTTTCCTGGGGAGACATTACCCCAGATAGACAGGGTACCCACACCCCAAGGGAAGGGTTCTATTACCATGTCCAGCTTGATGAACCAATGGTTTACCGTTGTTATTTACATGACCACGGGCAACTCAAAGGCAGCTGCACCCCTGAATTCCACTCCAGCTAGTTGTTTCCCTTTTTTATATAACCTATGGAGAAAAGGCTTGAGAACCACTTGAGCCTCCCTCCTCCAGGAAGGGAATGTTGGTAAGTTCTCAGAGCGTCTCATGTGGGCCATTAGCACTATTTTATTTCAAGATGGTGAAGGCCATGCCAAACTCCCACGGAACAGCACAGTTCTCCTGTATGATCTTGTCTAGGGCCCTCAGTATCATGTTTATAGCAGTGAACGCCTTAGCAGCCCATTCTGCATCAGCATCTTCCCATTCTTGCCTAACTTTGCATTCTAACCACCATTTCCTGGGATCCTCTCCTAAGTTAACTATATAGCTTCTAACTCTTTGGCCAGGGCTTGCTTCTGGGGGCCCCAGCATTGGAAAGCCACCCAGCACCAACTGTCTTCATCATATCACTATCCTTCAAGTTCTGAACTCTAGGTGTGTGTCCTAGACACTTATGTGGAGCTATGGCTGTGTCAGCAACCAGACCTTCAGGAGATGCACCTTCCCCTGAACTAGTGGGTACCACGGCCCCTCAAAGCATAAAGTTGTACGTATACATACAACTATAGAAATACAACCTGCTGAGTCTATTTAGTATTGTGTCTATGTATATGTGTGTAAGGTTAGGATTGGATAACCTGTTAGGGGGCTCACCCCTGGGGAAGGCTGATCCTTCCTCTTGAGGCACTCCTTAATGGCCTGTAGCTTTTTGTCTAGGGGTGGGACCTTGTGAGACTTCTCCAATCCACAGTGACATGCCGTCTGGTGTTGTCACTGTGCAGGTCTTGTTTGGGCAGTCATGTTGTTGATATGCCACAGGTATTAGCCTCCTTGTCATATGTAGAAGACATAATCTTGCACCAATGTTCTGGTCCTCTGGCTCTTAGAATCTTCCTATTCCCTCGTTTGCAGTGTTCCATGAGGTTGCATTGTAACAGAATCAACTAGGGGCTGGCCATCCCACAGCAAGTTGTCCTCTATATTGTTTTGGGAGTCTCGGACTCCTCTGACCAACGACTTGAAGGAAGGTTTTGCATTTCTGGGTTTTTCTTTGCATGCACTTGGGTTTTTATTAGAGAGTCTATGTCTCTTGAGGGGAGCATTATTATCCCAAGTGGTGTAAGTTTATTTAAAACACACACACACACACACACACACACACACACACACACACACACCCCTGTACACATAGGAGTATGTATTATTTTAGGTAAACATAAACTAGTATAATTCCTTATGGCTTCCACAAACGTCCTTAGTATTATTTATTCCTCTCCCCTCTGTATTGCCCTCCCTCCCCTTCCTCAGTGTAAGCTCTTCTTCCCTTTTTTCTACCCCTCCCCCACCATAGCACCTGTGTCTTACCATTCCCCTCTCCAGAGCTTTTCTATTTTATTTACTTTTATTTACATGTTTACTTACATATGTGTCTGTCCCTGTGTATGCATGTGTGTGTATGCAGGTGAGTAGACTGAGAGGGTATAAGATTCCCTGGAGCTGGAGTTATAAGCAGTTGTGTGAGCTGTCTGATGTGAGTGTTGGGGACATTAAGGGCCTCCATAAGAGCAGAAAAAACCCTTAAAGTGCCAAGCCATCTCTTAAGTTCCCTCTTTCTAGATCATGTATATTAGAGATCTGCCCAAGCCAGACCACTAAGCAAGCCTGTAAGAGCTCCCTCAGACCTATCACTTCTCAGGAGACAGTAGCTTGTTCTGCCCTGGCCTTCCCTTCCTCCTCTTTCCTGCCACACAGCTTCCTACCTCACTCTGTGCTCCTTAACCTTTTGAATCCTCAGCCCAGTATCAACTGACTTTCTCCAATATATCTGCCCGTGACTTTGCGAGATGCCATTTCCTCTGCTTGGAACAAAGTAGAATTATGAATGTACAAATTTTCAACCATCTGTGGAGGCCTAGGGGCACAGTTGCTGGCTCTTCCCTGGGTCTCCCATTGGACCTTCTGTCCATCACAGGACACCTCTGCAAGGTATGCATTATCTGTAGACCCCACACATTAACTGGCATCTGTCCTTTGGCTTCTAGAGAAGTTCTACTTAGAACTCCCTCTTTATATCTAAAGTTTATCTTAAGCTCTCCCAAGCTTTCTGCCCATTCCTTTTAGGGCTTATAGGTTAAGTGACACCTCTGCTTGGGCTGTAAATACTTCAGTGTCTGATGAACTTGTGGGGGCCAACAAGAAACTCAGCCACTTCTCTAAGCCTCCCAACACGTGTAAATATGTTGAGAGCAGAATTCAAGAGAGGATCAGGGAAATATCTTCTCCAGTTGCCACCAAGTTCCTCTATCCTCAGGGCTTCTTCATCCAGGATTATTAGCTTTCCCTTCCATTTCTCTTCAGCTTTCTTTTTCCTCTCTTTCACTCTTTCACCTCCTCACTCTCCTCCTCAGCACTAAAGACTGTCTTCCAGGTCATATATAGAGAATCCCTGTTCTTTCTCCTTTCTGAGCATGTGGCTTATGGTGGCATTTCTACCCAGACAGTTGCTGACATCTGCTCACCTGTCACTCCTGGCTGCTTGTCTATCATTGTCAAGGCCCTAGAAATCACTAGAGGACTGGATGAATGGAAAGATTCCCCCCCCCTTGTGTTGCAGGGATGGCTATGAGAAAAGTCTCCTACGTCTTAGTATGTGCCACTTCTACCTTCTCCTTTTTCTCTGTATTGACCAGTCACTCCCTCTTACCACAGTGGAGCCCCAGCTGCTGAGGACTGGGGAAGTCTCCAGAACCTGTGGCTTTTCCTCATTGAGAACTGGCTATCAAGGAGGGAGATCAGAAAGCTAAGAGGAAAGAGTGTTTGGGAGCAGAAAGATGCCCATGGTTCACTGCAACATTGGGTTGGGAAGTCCTTCCGGATGAAACCCACCCAGTAGCTACCAGCCCATAATGCATGGGAGCTCATCTTCTCACCTCCTGACCTAGCTGGAGTGTGCTGCTGTGATTAAAATACTGACCCAAAGCAACTTGGGGAGGAAAGGGTTTACATGGCTTTCTGTTGTGGGGGTTGGCCTGGTGCTGCTATGTATTCAAATGCTAAATATAGGCTCCCCTAATTTGGTTGTGGTCCCCTTGAGGAGCACATTCTCATGTCCACTAAATGTATGTTATATAAACTTTGCTCAACAATATTCTCTGACTGGTTAAATAAAAAGTGGCTGACAGCCAATTACTGGGGAGAATGGAAATAAGCAGGGCTTCCGTTATGGGGACTGGGGTTGCAGGTAGGGACCATGAGGAGAGAGAGGATGAGAAGGAGAAAGAAGATAGAGAGAGCTGGAGGTCGCCATTAGATGGGACAGACCAGGAGCATGTGGCAGAGAGAAGTGCCCCCTGAGGACAGACTGAAGAACAAAAGCAGCCTAGGCCAGACTACAACAGCAAGTAAATTGGGGAGTGCAGTTGGGAAACTTCTAGTATAGTGTATAAAATAGTTTTCAGGGGGAATTTCAGCCTAGAAATTGTGCTAAAGCTGATTAAAGAAAATATAGGCCTCTGTCTTGATTATTGGGGGTTGGCCAGGTCATATTAAGAACTAACAGAGTTATTAAAAACCTTACAGCTTTCATGTTCCAATCACAGACACTACTGAGGGAAGCCCAGGAGGGAACTCAGGCAGGAGCAGGGGGAGGAACACTGCTTTCTGGCTTGCTTTCTCCCTGGCTTGCTCAGCTACTTTTCTTAGACACACCCAAAGCTCACCTGCTCAGGAGTGGTACCGCCCACAGTGGGGGTACCACAGTGGTACCTCCCACATCCACCATCAATCAGGATAACATCTCACAGGCCAATCTGATGGATACCATTCACAACAGAAATCCTCTCTTCTGAGATATGTACAGGTTTGTATCCAGTTGATGAAAACCAACCAGCACATTCCCTCTGCTTGTCACATGTGACTTTCCCCAGTGTCCCACTTTCAATCTTCCTCTCCAGCATCTCTGTTCTAGGTCAGGTGGCTGTTTGGAGATGGAGATACTGAAGTGTAACGATCTCCAGGCAGAGGGATGTAAACGCTGGCAGCTCAGCATCCCATGTTTTATAAAAGCTCCAGTAGGGCCCAGTGCAGTGGCTGACCCTGGTACCTGAGAGAAGGATGGTATGCCATGCTGACCATTGCTGTGTGAGTGTGTCAAAGCCAATGTAATCCAGGTGTCATTGCAACAGAGGCAAGGGCAGCCCTTGAGCCCAGCTCTTTCCACTCCTGTCGTCTTTCCAGCTCACTTGATGTGTGGCCATGTTAGAGGGAGGCTGAGGGAGTTGCCTTAGCTGAGGTTAGAGGGAGACGACCTGTTTTCTTACCTAAAACACCCCCATCAAAAGCTGTCCCCCCTCCATTACCTTCAAAGACTACACCTCATGTATCCCAGGCTGGCTTGTATACCAGCTCATCAGGTAGTTGAGGCTGACCTCAAACTCCTGATCTTGCGTCTGCCTCCTGAGTGCCGAGATCCCATGTATGCTATACTTAGCTATTTGTGTTAACATCTTCCTCTCCTTCTGTTTCCTCTGTGAGGGGCTGGGAGAAGACATATATCATTCCTCCCAGTTGCCATGATGGCTGGTGACACCTATCTACAGAGTTTGTTTTCTGTGTGACAGGGAAGTAGTGTAGGTCTAATTTTGGGGCCCGTGGAGGACACCAATGTGGACATGGGCGGAGGTTGGATGGTTCTACTGATTCACTTGTTCTTTGTGCCATCTTAAAAGTGTGTCGTCAAGTGACAGGCAAGCTGATTGTGTCTGTTAAGACCTACCTGCTGGAGTTCCTGCCCTGGCTTCCCTCAGTGGTGACTGCGACTGGGACATCAAAGGTTCCTTCTCTACCTTAGCAGATGTGCACACACACATATACACCCTCACACCTACACACTAATACTCATTTCTAGGTGCCAAAACCACGTAGACTTTGGGGACAGATCAACCCCTTAGTTCTGGACCTTTACGCAGGATCTGGGGTTTTGGGGGTGGGTGGGTGGGTGGGTGATAGGGAGTGGGGATCTGAGCTGTCACTTTGCATTGCAAAGCCTCTATCCATAATGCATAAAGGGGCCTCCGAGAGTGGCCACAGCCTCCTGTCGTCCTGAGGCTCAGGGAAATTAGACAGCTTCAGAGCCCCTTATGAAAATGCAATGTATTACCGCTGCTTTTTTGACTAGTGAATTATGCATTCGAGAGCGACAAATTCCTCGATGCGGCCTTTATTAGGCACCCGGAGTCAGGTGGGTGACAGTGAGGCCTGCCGAGCTCTGACAGCATGCTTGATAACTTTTTCTGACTGTGCTTCCCGGAGGTGCTGTTGATATAATGTGTTTCCCCCCCCTCTCATTTTATCAAAACATTGATGCTGGAGATTATTGCTCTATTTATGCATTTGGAACCTCTTCCTGGGTCAAAGGGCAGCATCATTTGAAATGACAAAGGCAACCATGGAGATTTTTTTTTAAGCCTATATGTCTGTCTCATGTGTCTGCAACTCTGGCATTCTCTGGTTCTTAAAGACCCATCTATTTGGAGGAACCTGCTCCTTCCTGAACTTCAGGCCTTTTGGTGCAAAGCAGTATGGGCCAGCTCCTGCCACTCTGTCTGCAAGGAGGGACCTGTGACAATGCCCAGGATATAAAACTCATCTTCCCTGGGATAGGAGTTGGGAGCTCATGGAAAACTCTTTCCTGATAGACCAAGAACCTTACTTCTTAGGTAGACAAAGAGCACAGGCTATGGTCTAATTCTGGCAGGGCTGGGTAAGCTTTCTTTGACCACTTCTAAGGATTGACAACCCCCACCCCTACCCCTTGTAGGGGCATGGACTTTCTTTCCCAAGACATTTCTTGCCCAGTTTCCTGGGGGACCTTTCTAATGAGACCTCTGACCACATCATTTTCCTGCTTAAAAACCTTCCATGGTTCCCCATTGCTTACTGGCAGAATTTCCATTTCTGAACCTGACCTGGAAGGTACTTGAGGATCTTGACCTACTGACCTTTCCATCATCCCCATCAAATACCCCTAGCTGTACTCCCATTGGTCTACTCAGACTTTGGAGGAGTAATTTTGTCACTTCCAGAGCATGCTGGGAATTTCTGACTTTGCATATGTCACCCCCTCTGCATGCAAGCCTTCTGTTTGTCTCCACAGACTCCTGTCTGTCTTTCAATGGCTCAGCTTCACTGTGCACTTTAAGCTCTTCCTTGATTCCCCAGGCAGATGTATGCCAGCATGTGTTAGTAGTCTAAGATACTGTAATAAAGCAACAGAGAGAAACCCGTCAGAAGGAGGAAAGGTAGCAATTGGCTGACAGTTTTGGTTCACAATTGCTTGGCCTGTGGATTTAGGTTTGAGTAGAGGCCACGTATTATAACAGGAAGCATTCTGTATATCAAGGCTGCTCACTTATAGGGACCAGGAAGCAGAGAGTCAGAGACCGGAAGGGGCCAGGGACAAGACCCTTCAAAGTGTCTTAACTTCCTCCAACTAGGCCCCGTCTCCTAATAGTTGAGAAAGCTACGAATTCATTAATGCATTGATGGAGTTATCACCTGATGGACGGATCATCTCACAGTAGCACTGCCAGCGAGGGCCCAAGCCTTCAATACATACATGTGCCTTTGTGAGAATGGGACATTACACATTAAAAGGTTAAAATTGCAGTTCATTTATTTATTTGTATGTGTGCACCTGTGCAACAGGCATGTATGGGCCACAGTGCCTATGGAAGGCCGGAGGACAACTCTCAGGAGTTGGTTCTCTCCTGCTATTTTGTGGGGTCCGGGGATTAAACTCGGATCATCAGGCTTGCACACAAGCACCTCTCTCCACCAATCCATCTCGCTGGCCATCATCGATGTGGGGTTATTGTCCTTGCCACCTTCTTTTTAACATACTACCTAGCTCACTGTTGGCGACAAGGGAGTGAGTGTTGGTTGTGCATGGTACTGTATTACCTAATGTTGGATTATCAAGTACTGAGTGTCGGTTTGAGCCGGGCACTGATGGAGTCTGACACTTGCTAGCAGTGCCACTTCTGGACAAACTAACCTCATGGCTCTCAGCTTTTCATTTGTAAAAATGGGCATGATGGTAACTGACTTTATGGAAAGTTAATGACAACTAAATGGGATGATATGGATCCAGTGTGTCAGGGACTGCTCCTATGACCAGAGTGTGGAACATGGGAAGCAAGTAGCAAGCAATAGCTATGGTGATGATGATGAGCATTATCATATGCTAATATCATGTAAGCATACTTATAATAATATAAATATTGCTAGGGTTTTTCACATTACTTGCTCTCCTTGAACTGCCTGGGCCTCTAACTTTCCCTGGCTGTTCTGCCCTACACTTGGCAGATGGGATGTGGATCATTTTAATTAGGTTTTATTGGGCTGTTATATGGGTCATAATTGTGGCCATTATTCATTTTCATGGGGCTGCTGACACAGCCTTGATTTAGACATGCTGATATCTTGATGAGATGAGTCCCCATGTCAAAGAGGTTTCTGTTTGAGAAGTAGGAGCTGTGACAGTAGGGGCCTTCTGAGACCCCCACACGCTCTAAAGAAATGATGCCAGGGTATCCACAGAGAAAGGTACATCAGTGGTTCTTCTGTAAGGATACATCCCTATGAAGGTAGAAACGTCTATCCTAGTTGGCCATGTGCTCAATGCTTGCCCTGAGATCCTCATCATCCCAGACAGCGTCCTTCACATATCAGGTACTGGAAAAATATTGTCTGGATGAAGCCACCCTTCCATGTGCTCAGGAAACCTTTGAAAATAAGTATGGCTGAACATACAGGGTGGATACTGGTTCATGGGCCCAGCTAATAATTCATAAGGTAGGGTCTTTAGGAGGGATTAATGTCTTCCCTGAGAGATTGGCTTATTTCTCTAGGAAATACATTAGTTACTGGGACAGTGGGTGCTGAGAGCTGGGGAGATAGCTCATTTGACAGGTGCCTGTTATGCAAGTATGAAGACTTGAGTTTCAGTCCCCAGCTCCCACATTAAAGATGGGTGTGGTTGCACGCATCTGTAACTATGGTGCTTTGGGGATGAGACAGACTCATTGGAGATTGTTGGCCAGGCAGTAGCTCACTAGAGAACCAGTAAGCTCCAGGTTCAATGAGAGACACTGTCTCAAAAGATAAGGTAGGATAGGGAGATGGTCCAGTGGGTAAAGCTCTTTCTGTGCAAAGTACGAGGACTTAAATTTGGATACCCAGGACCCATGTGAGGCTGGGCATAGTTGTATCTATAATCCCAGCTCACCTACAAGCTGGCAGGAGGAGAAGCAGAGACAGGAGAAACAATGTCTAGATGCTAGATGGATACTCATGGTCCATCTAGCATGGCATCCACAACTGGGAACAAGGGACTGCCTCAAACAAAGTAGAAGGCTAGGACAGACAGCTGAGCTTGACCTTTGGCCTCTGTACATGTGCCCTGGCATGAGTATACTCAGGCATATTCAGGTACATACACATGCGCAGGCACAAACACACAGGTGCACACATACACACACACATACACAAGCACACACACATGCACAAACACAAACACATAGGCACACACACACACACAGGCACACACCAATGCACAGGCACACATATACACAGGCATACACAGAGGCACACAAAAATAAAAAAAAAAAAAGGAGGAAAAGATAAGGTAGAAAGCTGTAGTGGAAGACATCCAACATGAAAGTCTGGTCTTTGCACATGTGTATGCACATGTTCACATGCATCTACACTCTGTATGCACACACACAAAACACACACAGAGGAGTTGTTATAAAGATAGTGTATACCTTCCCCATGTCTTCCTAGCCCAAATGCTTCTGGTCTTGCCCGTTACCACCTTTCTACTTCTCTGAATAGAAACTTGATAAGACCCTCACTGGAAGCTGAACAGATGTTGGTCTCTTTCAAAACCAAACGTCTTTATAAGATGAGCCTGTTTCAGGTATTCTGTTATAGCAACAGGAAGTAAACTCGTGCATGGAGAGATGTGCATGCAGACTCAATGCTCACTTTTTCCCAGCTATCTGAATCAGCGTGCTCTTAGGGTCAGCCCAGATATATTATTGTTTAGTAGCAGCATACACACACACACACACACACACACACACACACATACACACACACCTTTTTGGTAGGGACAGGTATTTCTCCAACCTCTTGATTTTAGGCTTGCTCCCATGACTCTCCCTGGACAATAGATATTAGCCAACTTCCACCGAGAAGGAGCTGTAAAGAGCCTGTGTGATCTGCCTCATACTTCCCTTCATGCTCACGGGTGACTCACTTTCAGGCAGAGCTGGTCCATATGGACCTCAGCGAGTAGGTATAAAGCAGACTTGAACCCAACTGATGTCTGAAGTCACATTCATCAACCTTTCAATTTGAAGCAGAACCCCAACTCCTCTGGAGCCCGGTCTCACTGAGCTGAGCCTGGTCTATTTGCAGACCAGGAGCATGAGACCCAGGGCTTGTTACTGGGAGTCTTCAAACATTGTTAGGTGTGTCATACTGTATCCATGCAGTATCGATGCCTGACAGAGCTGGGGTAATTCCACTATTGTGGGTTTCATACACTGAGACATCTGCATGGAATGGTTGGGATAAAGATGTCACTACTGCTGTAAAAAGACTGAAAAACCAAACCCTCCAAGTTGGGGGCTTTTGAGTAGAGGTGAAAAACCTCCAGATTGGTGCTTCTCCACCAGGCAATTTTGATTCCAGAGAAGGGGTTTTGGAGACCTTGTTTTGGTTGTCATAACTAGAGGAGAGGGTGCTGACATGTAGGGAGTGGAGATCAGGGATTTTGCTCAGCACCTTAGCCTGAACTGGACAGTCCCTACAGAGATGTGGTCTAGAATGTCAATCTTGCTGAGGTTGGGGAACCCTGTCCTATTCTACATGCATCTCTCATCCCTTCATTTCTCCTCCTCCTCTCCCCTTCCTACCTTTCTTCTTCTCTTCCTTCATCCTAAACAAGATAGATATATGTCTAGGAATTTGTATTGAGTAGTGGAATCTCAGGCAGCATAGGTGTAACCAGTGAGATAATGATGATAAATGCTTGTAGCCTGCAGCAGGGTTGAACATCAGAGGAGCCACCTTTAGGTGGGGAAGGCAAGAGTGAAAGCCTGAGGTAGGAGGATCCAGTCAGCCAGAAGAGAGTTTCTGACTCTCTTCTGAGTCACAGGTGCAGAGGCACCAGGGTGGGGAACAGACTAATGTGTTCTAAGAAGCAGAGGGAGGGCCTGTCTGATGCAGTAAAGATGAGGTAGAAGGTGCTAGGAGATTTCTGTCATGCCCAGTTAGTTGGGGAGGTCCTTGGCAATGCCTGCCAGGTCTTAGGGTCTTGAGACTTTGAACTTAAAACCAAGAAGTCACCTTCAAAGCATCAGGCTTTGGGAGGTGTTCATTTAAATGCATGAATCCATGGGAGATTTCAGTTAGAATGCCCCCTAGGAAAAGTGGAGTGTGACCTCATCATATTACATGTTCCTGCTCAGGTGACCATAGCAAAGCAAGGTGGTCTACCTTCCTCTTTCATCCCCATTGCTTCCATACCAGTATCCTATGCAAGTTCTTGGTAGCACTGAACCCACACTGGGACTGTTCTCATTATGTGGTCACCTGACTATTGCTGTGTTTACTTGATCACCCTGGAGGGGTCTGCTGCATAGAAGGTGCTTAGTAAAGCCATGCTCAATGAACCACCAAGTGAAGGAGTGGAACACAATAAAATGATGTCCCATAATGTCTTGGTGAGCAATGCATTAGCCTTGCTTGAAGCTTAATTCCTGTGAATTGTAAACCTGTAAGTATCTTGTAAACTTGACAGTATCATGGGACGAATTGTCTTTCCTCCACAAATTCGTTGTTGATGTTCTAACCTTAGGGGCTCTAATGGTAATCTTATTTTTGGAGACAGAGTCTTTGTGAATTGGAAGGGGGCCTTTAGGATGGGCCCTAATCCAGATGGCTTGTATTCTCGTAGAAAATGTAAATTTAATCCCATGTACATATTTGCAAATACATTCTCTCTCTCTCTCTTCCTCTCTCCCTCTCTCTCTCTCTCTCTCTCTCTCTCTCACACACACACACACACACACACACACACACACAAACACACACACAGAATACAAGAATACTATGAAATGATTAGAGTAGAGATTGGGATGATGTCTCTATGACAAAGCACGTCACCCATTGCTGGAAACACCTGATGCTCAGGGATCGATGCTTCCTATCACCCTTAGAAGAAACTATGCTGGCTAGTTTTATGTCAACTTGACACAAGCTAGAGTCACAAGCTTGAGACAGAAAGAAGCCTCAATTGAGAAAATGCCTCCATAAAATCCAGCTGTAAGTCATTTTCTTAGTTAGTGATTGATGGGGGAAGGCCCAGCTCGTTGTATCGTCACTGGGCCCTGGGTTCTATGAGAAAACAAGTTGAATAAATCAGCAGGAGCAAACCAGTAAGCAGCACTCCTCAATGACTTCAGCTCCTACTTCCAGATTCCCGCCATGTTTGGGTTTTTGTCTTGACTTCCTTCCTTGGGTTCATGTCCTGATGATATAAAATGTGGCAGTATAAGCCAGCTAAGCCCTCTTCTCCCCAACTTACTTTTTGGTCATGGTATTTTATCATAGAAATAGGACCCTTCAACAGGGGTTTGTTTTTGTTGTTTTTGTTTGTTTCTTTGTTTTTTGGAGGGGAACTGGGAAAGGAGAAATCTACATGAAAATAAAGAAACTATCTAATAAAAGAAAAAAAGAAATAGGACCCTTAAGTAAGACAAGTTGGAACCAGGATAGTAGGGTATTGCTGTGATAGACCTGCTCATGTTGTTTTTGGGAGAACTGTGGAAGGATTTTGGAACTTTGGCTAGAAAAGCCATTGAATGTTGGGAGCTTAGGGGGCTGCTCTGTAGGAGCTTGGAAGATAAGAGTGTTGAGAGTAGTGCAATTGATGGAGGCCTGGTTTGTGGAGTTTCAGAAGGAAGCAAAGACTCTACTAGGCCTTCCTTTAGTGTGAAGAATCTGTAGCTCTAGTCATCTAGGGCTGAGGAATGGGCTGAGACTTAGAAGAGACTGAAGTTTCCTGGCAAATGTTTCCTCCAAGGTTGTACCTCCTATTGGCAGTTAAACATGGAAAGAGTCATCCTGGTGGTACTGGTTTTAAAGGTATGAAGGGGCCATGGAGAGCAGCCGAGGCTCGGCACTGTGTGGCAGGGCTTGAGTCCCTGAAGAGAGGTCAGGAGAGGCTATTGGTGAAAGTGCATTCCATCTGCAGCAGAAGACCCTAGCGTTTGGAGATGACAGTATCATGAGACAATCACCAAGGACGGCATTAGGTATAAAGTGGAGCCAGACTGCGCCTAGGAGACAATCTGTGTGTGTGTGGAGCCAGAGAAGTGACCCATGGCTTTGGAGGAGAGCCCAGAAGGTTGTGACTGAATCCCAGATAATTGGACATTGAGTTATTTACACTTTTGGAGTTTGGTTTTTGATTTGATCAGATCGTGATTGTGCACTGGTTCTTCCCTCTTTAAGTAAAAAATGTATTTAATTTATTTTTGATTTTTATAGGACTCCACAGTTGAGACTTCAGATTTTAAAGGGACTGAGTTTTCAGTCTGTAGAACTTTAAATATTTGGAATATTTTATTATGTGAGATCTTGGGGGATAAATGAGAAAGGAAATACTGAGGCTTAATAGTGATTTGTTTGTGTGTCAAGTTGACAGAGAGTCAATTGTGCTGGATAGTTTTATGTCAACTTGACACAAGTAAGGGTAACTGGAAAGGAGGGAGCCTCAGTTGAGAAAATGCTCCCATCAGACCCAGCTGTAAGTCATTTTCTTAACTAGTGATTGATGGGGGAGGGCCCAGCTCATTGTGGAGGGTGCCATCCCTGGGATGGTTGTTCTTGGGTCTATAAGAGAGCAGGATGAGCTAGTTATGAGAAGCAAGCCAGTAAGCAGCACTCCTCCGTGGCTTCTGCATCAGTTCCTGCCTCCAGGCTCCTTCTCTGCTTGAGTTCCTGTCCTGACTTTCTTTAGTGATGACCTACGATGTGGATGTGGAAGTATAAGCAAAATAAACCCTTTCCTCCCAATTTGCTTTTTGGTTTATTGCTGTGTTTCATCACAGCAATAGAAACCCTAAGACAAACTACTCTTGCAGACAACTTGATTGTGAACTGGGATGGTGGGAGGTGAGTTTCTATTGAGCCACGTTGTCTGCCAGCACTAGGGCAATCCAGACAGGTGGAGACAATGAGCCTGTTTGGGGGGCTGGTGGAGGAAGTTGTACAGGGCCTGCATTTGATAGGTAGTGGACTAAGGGGCCTGGGCTGGGCCTGGGGAGGGGAGGGTTGGAGTAAAGCCCATATGCTAATTTTCATTTCTCCTCCCCCTCTAGCAAGGTTATGGCATCAACTGCCAACCAGTGCCATGTTGGCCTAGGGCCCTCACCTCTGTCCTTTTATGGTGTGTGTGTGTGTGTGTGTGTGTGCATGTGTAATGAGGCTATGAAGCAAGAGCCAGCAAGACCTACTCCCTTGGAAGAGACAGGGAAGTAGCAGGTTGGCTACACTTCTCCAGCTGAGCCTCTATCTCTAATTACTGTCCAGACCAAGCCCCTGGGCAGTTCTGGCCCAGCCCATCTGCAGCTTCTGAGAGGCCCAGGATCCAAGCCAAGTGTTGGCATGCAGGTCCTGTGGCCAGTGAGCAGAAAGAGGACTTTAATTAAAGCACTAATTATGTTGGCTCTTTACTGGAACGTTCGTAGCCCAGCCGGTATGGAGCAGGATTCCCTCCTCATGTGGATCTTTAGAGCATTCTATGTCCCCAGGATGTGTGCTGTGGGTCCGTGGGCTTGTAAGTATGGATTGTATGACTGTGTGTGCAGCCCTGAACACATGAGTGGGTGAGTTTCTACATGTATGCCTTGTCTTTCTTTCTGTGTGCATGTGGGTTATGTGGGAGGACCACAGTCATTATTATATAAGGAAAAAGGGATGACGTGTTTACATTTTGTGCAAACTTTTTACCTATTCCTGGAGTGCTGGTAGTTATATGTGTGTGTGTTGTGTGTGTCCTGGCCATAGTGCAAGTATATGTGAGCAGTGTGTATCAACATCATTGGGCTTCTGGAAGATCTTATCAAAACTGGGGAGAATGTGGAGACTTTGGGGGAGGGTGGAGAGAGTCTGATCTCTGGGAAGGGTGCTGTCAGTGAGGGGCTTGGCCTTGGCCCAAAGCCTCAACTTTGTTATGTTGGATTAGTGAGGGAGCTTCCTGTAGCAAGGTAGCTCAGCGATGGAGCAGAAGGAGATGGTTCCATAGGGATGGATGAGTCTCCTAAAGAGAAGCACAGTGCTTCCTGCTGAGCACTTAGCTTCTTGAGGATGCAGGGTTAGAGCTGGGAGCTGGGTGGGGAGGAATGTGTATCTTACATTTATGCAGAGAGAGGAACTCCAAGCAGTGTTTCTTGGGGGAGTTGAGCAAGATTGTATGGGGATGGGGCAGGACAAAAAAATACAGTTTCTTTTAGCTGCAAAACAGAATTTCAGGTTGTAAATTTCAGGCATGTCATGGCTCTGGGCTGACGAACAGGGACTGTGTGATGTTTGTTCTCAGAGGCACTGTGGTCTGTTGGGATGCTGGAGTGATGAATACAGGGACTTTTGAGAAGGCTCAGTATGGACAGATTGATGGGGCTGGGATGTATCCCTGGAGCTGTAGAGGAAGGATTGTGAGCTCTTCATGTGTAAGGAGAAGAAAGAGACTGTGTTGGTCTGGGCAGTCCTCATAAAGTACCCATGGACAGACAGCCTTCTGAGTGGCCAGCTGGAATGGGACAGAGTGACACAGGAAACTTCAACTCACTCAGAACACCAACAGAAGTAACTTAAAAGAGGAAGGATTTGCTTTGAAGTATGACTTTTGTGAATATATCATGGCAGGCATTGTAGTTTGGTCTGTGGTGGGAGAAGTTTGTGGCTTGTTCTCATGATGGCTGACTAGAAAGCAGAGTGCTAGCTGGGTGGTGGTGGCGCATGCCTTTAATCCCAGC
>NW_022196897.1:144938332-144952461 GCF_008632895.1 Mastomys coucha
AGGGAGACAGAGAGAGAGACAGAGAGACAGAGAGAGACAGAGAGACAGAGAGACAGAGACAGAGACAGAGAGACAGAGACAGAGACAGGGAGACAGAGAGAGACCAGGTCTGAGTGTGTCATGGACTTTGAAACATCAAAACCCATACCCAGTGACATAGTTCCTCCAACAGGGCCACACCCCCTAATCCTTTCCAAACAGTTCCACTAACTGGAGAATCAAGCATTCAAACATGAACCTATAGGAGTCATTCTCATCAAACTACCACAATAAGCTTAATCTTGCATTGTCTTTTCTCTCACCATCATTTAGATAATTTCTTAAGGCACAGGAGCCAGAAGAAGCAGTGTTTCCTTAGCACTCTTGGCTAAGATTCTTTCTTGAGAGTTCCTGAAAAAGCTGTTTTTTTTTTTTTTTTTTTTTTTTTGGAGGGGGGATTATCCAACAGGCAGTGGTAGGAACTGTGACTAATAAACAGCTTGCATATCCCAAATAATCCTGGAGACCCCATCTGTCAGCTGCTTTGATTGTGAAGCAGGTGAGATGTTTCATGATTTTTGCCACATGGAGGACAAGAGGTCTTTGGCCAAAATAGCTTCTTGAGTTACCTTGACCTACTGGAGAAACTCCTGGTCAAGAGTTTGAAATGTGTGTTGACATTTTCTCCTCTTTAAAGAGCACCTTCCATGAATTCATTAGTTTATAAAAACACCAAGAATTCTAATGATGGTAATAATATTCGGGGATAGCAGTATCCCAGATGGCAATGTCTGGAAACTAAAACCAGAGAACTTCTCAAGGTAAATAGGTGATAAAAGATGGTCCCCTTTGGTAGTAAGAGAATGCAAGGCATGCCTCAGTGTTCTTATAGCTCCAGCATGGTACATAGTCAAGGATGGGGTGTGTACCCAGTATAGCTGTCTGTTGGTATAGTTTGATTTTTGTTGCTATAATAAAACATTGACCAAATACCAACTTTGGGATGAAGGGGTTTTTCTTAGGGTTTTGTTGCTGTGAAGAGACACCATGATCAAGGCAACTCGTACAAAGGAAAACATTTAATTGGGGCTGGCCTACAATTTCAGAGGTTTAGCCCATCATCATATGGCAGGAAACATGGCAGCATCCAGGCAGACATGCTGGAGAAGGGGCTGAGAGTTCTGTTTGTATCTTGATCCAAAGCTAGCTAGGAGACTCTGATTCCACACTGAGCAGAGTTTAGCAATATGAGACCTCAAAGCCTACCCCCACAGTGACATACAAGGCCACACCTACTTGAACAAGGCCATGCCTTCTAATAGTGCCATTCCCTGTGGACCAAGCATTCAAACATGCGTGTATGGGGAGCCAAACCTATTCAAAACACTACAGGGTTTAATTGGCTTATGTATTAGTCAGGGTTCTCTAGAGTCACAGAACTTGTGGAATGTCTCTCCATATTAAGGGAATTTATTGTAATGACTTACAGTCTGTAGCCCAACAAACCCAACAATGGGTGGCTGTGAATGGAAGAATCTAGTAGTTACTTAGTTTCATGAGACTAGTTGTTTCAGCTGGTCTTCTGTATAAGCTGGAGTCCTGAAGAATCAGGTTCCAACAGATGTGCTGGCAAGAAAGTGAAAGCAGTCAAAAGAAGGATGAGTCTTCCTTTTTCCAAGGTCCTTATGTGGGCTTCTAGCAGAAGGTGTGTCCCAGATTAAAGGTGTGTGCTACTACTTCTGTATTGGGCACTTGCTTTGTCCCAGGTTGGCCTTGAACTCAGAGATCTGCTTGCCTCAGTCTCCTTGGATTAAGGTGTGTAATTCCTTACTTGGGCCTAAACTTTTCAAGGTCACTATGCTTCAAGATCTCCATGTCAAGATCCAGGTTAGAAGCCTGAGTCTTCCAGCCTCAAGATCTGGATCACAGGTATACTTTCCATTTCTGGATTGTAGTTCACTCCAGGTGTAGTCAAGTTGGCAACCAGGAATAGACACCACAGTTTGCATTTCCAGGTAACAGCTCATCATGGAGAGAAGTCAGGACCCGTAGCAGAAACCATGGAGCAAGGCTTCTTATTGGCTTGTGGGCTCATCCCCTACCTTCTGTTCAGCTACCTTTCTTATACATCCTCAGGTTCCTTGACCACATCAGGGAACTGCTTACAGTGGGCTGGACCATCCCACATCAATTAACCACCAAAGTAATGCCACCAGTCTATCTGATCTTGGCAAGCCCTCAGTTGAGACACCCTCTTCCCAGGTGACAGTTGTGTTAATTTGACAATAAAAACTAACCAGAGCACCTATTACCCTACCCAGCTCTTGTGACAAGTGGGTGGCTGAGAGGCATGACTTACAGGTTGAAGAGAAGACAATCATGGCCTCAGGTGTTCCACAGGCTGAGGGAGGCCACACAGATTTTAAGTGGCACATTAGGACTTAAGCAGCTCTGGCCACAGGACCAAGAGCTCAGTCATGAGGTCAAAAGGAGAATGTGGGGTAGAGAAGAGGGGGGGATAGAGACCTTTCAGGGCACTCCAGATCAGTGGGGATGGGAGAGAGACAGGAGCCCAGTTGGTGCTCTAATGTCCCACCCACATGGCTTCTCTACATCCTGATTCTTATTGATAGAGTCTCACTCTCAATCTAGTTGAGGCTTCCTCTCAGGTTTCATAGGGCAGACTGGAAGTGCTACAGGTTAGTGTCCTGGGAGACAATGACCCAAAGTTGGAGATATGTTTCCTAGGCACGCAACACCTTGCTCCTGCAGTGGGATAACCCAAGGTTTGTTAAGCTGCCTCCTAGAGGTAACCAGTGTAGGGAACCCTGTTGCCACAGGAGTCGATGGTTCATGGAAACTTCCTGAGCTGGCAATCTTCCCCTCCCCCTCCCCAGCAACTGTTCTCTTTCTGGAAACACCTTCCAGGTAAGCTACTTGCTTTGAGATCTTGGTCTTAGGATCTATCCTGTGTGGCTTCTGGCCCAGGACAGCTATTCCATGGCCATCTTTCAATTATAGGAATCAGCTGGTAGAGCTTATGAAAGGAAGTAGTTGTGGGAAGCCCGTGGCTGGAACAGTGTGGTGGTGCTTACAGTGGATCATTTCAGTGGAGGTTCTGGGGGGGGGTACCGCTCCTGGGTGTATACATATAGACACAGATGCACATACATACATATACACCATGTACACATACCATGCACACATACACATATACACCCTCACACCCCATGTGAACACAAATACACACCATCCACACAGAGATACCTACCTCATACAGATACATACACACATATGCACAATACTATAAACATGCATATTATATATACGCCTATCACACACACTCACACCATGCACACACATAACATATGTACACATTACACATATAGATGAATATATATCACATATAGACATGAACACATATGCCTGTGAACACACACATATTTACCATACACATCATGTGACACACATCACGCACACACCCATCACATGTGCACACCCGATCATATGCACATCATGTGTGCATACATACCATGCACACACATACACTCATAGAGACAAATACACACCATATGAAGATATATGCATGCATATGCATACATACACACATACCACACACAGAGAAAGATACATATTACTCACACAGTATATACACATACACATGATCACACATACATATACACACATACATAAACATACATATACATACATACAAACACACATATATACACATATACATATACACACACCATGCATATAATCTATACAGTTTCTGGGCACTGAGCAATGTGCAAGCTCCATAATTCCTTCCCAGGCACAGGAATAGGTGGCTCCCCAGTTATAAGTCTGGAAGCCAGGTGGATGGTAGGAGTGTCAGGTGACTTAAGGACACAGCAGGTAGAGTGCATATAAAACAGTGTACCAGGGTCAGGAACACCTGTGACTGAATCCTAGCTCTGCCCCAAGTGTTGTATGATTTTTGGGAAGTTGCTGCTTTTCCCTGAACCTCCTCAGCCTCTGAGACTCTGGTCTCTTTGGGATCCATGTCTGAACTTACATGTGACCTCTGTGATAGGTGAGATGAGTTCATGTTACTGAAGTTTTAGGTGTTGGGAGAGGGTCACAACTCTCATCCTTGGAACAAGAGCTAACTTACTTCTTTCCCTCCATCAGGTATGGATGCACTAGACCACAGTACAGACTTTAGCTGTCTCTGGAGAAAACACCAGCTTCAATTCCAGCTAGTTCCAGGAAGATACTAATCATTATGTAGGATGAGCTGTTCATTCCTCATACCATCAGCCCCATCACTGATCTTGGGTTTGTAAAGCTACACAGGGCTGCCTGTGACTTACTGTCTTAGAGGGTTACTAATGTGAATACATACCATGACCAAGGCAAGTCTTATAATGACAGCATTTAATTGGCACTGGCTTACAGGTTCAGGGGTTCAGTCCATTATAATCAAGATGGGAGTATGGCAGTGTCCAGGAGGCATAGTGCAGGAGGAGCTAAGAGTTCTTCATCTATATTTGCAGGCCTCTAGGAGAAGACAGGCTTCCAGGCGGCTAGGATGAGGGTCTTAAAGCCCACACTCACAGTGACACATCTACTCCAACAAGGCCACACAAAGCCACTCCTAATAGTGCCTCTCCCTGGGCCAAGCATGTACAAACCATTATACTTTCCTTCCCCAGAAACCTGCTGGGCTAAGAGAATGTTGTCATGATCCACATGGGACACCGGGCTTTGAGTAAGCACAGAGGGTTTGATAGCTCCAAATGGTATGAGAAACACTGAAAAAACAAAACAAAACAAAACAAAACAAAAACACTCCGCTCAGAACAGAGAGAAGCAGCTGGAGAAATTGTTTGTTTTGAGCTGTGTGGACAGCTCCTTGCATGCAGGCTCATTCTGTCCTTGTGGAAATTTGCCTATTTTGATTGTCCCATTAGCTACATCTTCTCTGAAAACCGATGTTCCCATTTCACAGCTGAAAAATAGGACCACACACAGATATTGCATGTCTGCCTTCAGATGCGATAGAGTACCTTTGCTGCAGATAATGAAAGATCTCATTAAAATTGTCGTAATCAATGATATAACTAGTTAGCTTGGATACTGAGATATAGGTGGTTCTGGGCCTAGTTAATTCAGGGCCATTCTATTTTCTGCCCACCATCCCCCATCAGTGAATCAAGACTTCTCTGTCATCTTTGAGTTCTTCCCACTTCTAGAAGCTGTTCTTGTGAGGTTATTTGTCACCTGTGTGGCAGACATTGCCATGTGCTTTTATATACTCATGGGCAGTGGTTGAGACTCAGGGAATGGGCCAGGTCTTCTTAGTCTGACTCAGGGTAAGGGCTCTACCCCCTCCTCTGTGCCTCCTGACCACAGTGTAGGCTTTAGCAGCCTCTGGGGGAAAGCACGAGCTTCAGCTCCAGCGGATTCCAGGAAGACATCTTTGTCTTATGCTGGGTTCCACTTGTGGTGTTTAATCTTGGCTGTCAACTCGACTGGACTGACAGATGCCTAGGTGAGAAAAGCATACTTCTGGCTATATTTGTGGCTCTGGAGAAGGCTGACATGTAGAAGAACCACTGAGAAAGAAAGTCCTGCCCTGCATATGGACAGCACTAGCCAGTAGGCTGGGGCACTGGATGGAACAAAGAAGAAAGTGCCAGAACACATGTGAGTGCCCCTCTAAGTGACTGTCATGGCTGTCACGGCTGCCACCAGCTGTTCACCTCAGAGTCTGGCCTCTTCAGCCTTTTGCTACGGATTTACATTGATGGCTCTGGGGGGTAGGGATTCCAGGACTCTTTTTAGGTTTGTCTGGTTTTGATTTTCTAAGACAGTCTCTTTACACAGCTGTAGAGGTCTAGGGACTCACTATATAGATTAGGCTGGCCTTGAACTCACCAAATCCTGTTTGCCTCTGCCTCTAGAGTGCCGGGAGTAAAGATCCATGCCAGTCAACTTCCAGATCTCCAGTCTCCATGTGAACTGTGCTGTTGGCCTTCTTTGTTCTGAGATTCCATCTTCTAGGGTTGAGAATTCACTGCCTCTCCAGTGCATGGACAGCCACTGTTTGAGTTGCTAGCTTCCAACAGTGTAATCTAAGGAAAAAAAATAAAACCTTACATTTATAATCTTCTGTGTGTTTTTCTATTGTTTTTGTTTATATAGAAAAGCCTGAACTAATACATGATCCTCTCCCCTAGTCCAGGGAGAGCCCATCTTGCTTCTGTGAGAAGACTAGGATTTCGGGACACTTTAGGACTTATTCCCAGTGACCTTGTAGCTTGATTGAAAAGGTGTCTGGATAGGACATTGAGCATCTTTGCCATTTATCTGTAATTGTTCACACTGCCGAAAAGTTTCAGGGAGTACAAGAGAAAGATTCTGAGATTTCCAAATTAAATTGATAAGAGGTGGAGGATGGAGATAGAAGGGATGGGTGGATGGTGACAGGAAGGAACGTGTTAAAAGCCTGACTCTGACCTCAGCTTCTTGGACACCAGGTGCCTGAGCAATCAGTGTATGAAAAATCCTTCTCAATTGTCCAGCCTAGCCATCTCTTGAATGCCAAGAGCACCCGCTCAGTGGGCAGAGTCCCAGTTGCTTTCCAGCTTTGCTGGTGGCCATAGGGAAACTGAGACCCAAGTCCCGGTCCTTTCTTTTTCCTATTCTAATTTTCACAATGACTCATGACTCAATAAGCCTTTTCATTTCAACTCTTGGCCTCAAGAGTTTTGGTTAGTGGGAGTCACCAAGGCTTTGTAACGGGGTAACAGATAAAACATGGTCTTGGAGCAGACCTATATGTAATGTTTTAATTTGTCTTTCTGCTACTGTGATACAATACACTGACAAAAGCAAGAGAGGAGAGGTTTATTCTGGCTCAGTGTTCAAGGATACCATCCATTCTGGTGGGGAAGTCAAAGAGTCAGGAGCCTGAAGCAACTGATCATAGTGTATCTACAATCAGGAAACACACACACACACACACACACACACACACACACACACACACACACACACACACAAATAGAGAGACAGAGAGAGACAGAGAGAGAAGGAGAGGGACAAGGAGAGGGAGAGGGAGAGAGACAGAGAGAAACAGAGAAAGACACACACAGGGAGAGAGACAGAGACAGAAGGAGAGGTAGAAGGAGAGGGAGAGGGAGAGACAGACACACACACACAGAGAGACAGAGACAGAGAGGGATGCTCATGCTCAGCCTACTTTATCCTTTTTATACAATCCAAGCTCCCAGCCCAGAGGACAGCTCTGTAGGTTTGTCTTTTCACCTCAGTGAACCTAATTAAGATACCCTCCTCCCAATCCCAGGCTTGTCCAGAAACCATTTCTCAGGTGATTCTAGATCTCATGAAGTTGGCAGCTGAGATTTCCCGTCACATCTATTGTTGCTGCCGTAACAGGTAGACCCCATTATCTCAGGAACTCAGCGTGCTGAAGTTTGTTTTCTGTTCACACAAGTTCAGTTGGTGGCCGAGTCCGGGGAGGTTCTTCACATCACCATTCAGAGATCCAGGCTGACGGATCCTCTTGTGCCTCTCAAGATCAACTGGATTTCATAAGTCAGAGCTTGAAGGGCACAGCTTGGAAAGGCGAGTGGGCAACTCCTGTGGGTGTGGCCTACCTCCCTCCCCTCTGGCACTCAGTGGGACTCCCTCTCTTCTCCACTAAGTGGAGCATGCATAGCTGCATGGCTATGTATAACCTCAAAGGGGAGTAGAAACTGTGCAGGAAGAAGAAATGGGATTTTTAAAGGCGCAGTGCTTCTATGCCTCTATGCTTGATTTTTGAATCTGGAATCTGCCACACAATTTGTAAAATGTAAAAATCCCTTACTATGTCTGGGCCTCCATCTCCTAGTTAGAGATGAGGCTGCTGACAATCTCTAGGTCAGTAATTAGCTGTCCTGAGTAGTTTTATGTCAGCTTGACAGAAGGTAAAGGCCTATGAGAGGAAGGAGCTCCCATTGAGAAAATGCCTCCATAAGATTGTAATTAGTGATAGGTGGGGGAGGGCTGGGTCCTGGGTTCTATAAGGAAGCAGGCTGAGCAAACTGTGAGGAGCAAGCCAGTAAACAGCATCCCTCCATGGCCTCTGCATCAGCTCCTGCCTCTAGGTTCCCACCAGGTTTGAGTTCAACGAGCTATGATTCAGTTATATTTAAGCCAAATAAACTCTTTCCTCCCCACATTGCTTCTGGTCATGGTATTTTGTCACAGCAACAGTTACCCTGAGTAATACCTTGTGAGGAGGATGTTTGATTCTTTCCTCATCAGGGCACTGGCCACTTGTCCGCCTGCTGGTCACGTCCTTTGGGAAGGGCATCCTTGAGAATGAACTCCATCAGAAGATGACTGTGTATTTGCTGGCGGGTATCTGCAGGTATCTGGTAACTAGCCTGGAGCCAGTGCTCAGCAGGCATTCAGTGGGTACAGGTAATGAAGGCACTGTGAGTTCATTTCAATGCCTATGTGCTGAGAGCTACACCTTTAAAAGTTTTTCCTCAGTAAGTCTCCTTACCTCCATGTTCCACCAGGATGTGGTGGGGGAGGGAAAAGAGGAAGGCAAAGAAGGAGGGAGGGAGGGCATCTTCCTCTCAGCTCTCCTAGAGCCTGGACTATAAATAGTTCCAGTTGGAAACTGACTGCAGATTCCTCCAGCAAAGTCAGCATCCCCAGGACCTCTTCTCCTAGATGGGGACCAGGAGTTCTTCCTCATTAATCACAGCTCTTTAATTAACAGCTCTGAGCCGGGAACAAAAGGTGCTCACTGGGACAACGCCAGTGGGCCCTGAACTCTGGCCGCCTGCTTTTATTTGGTGGACCCTCTGCCTTAGGGAGCATGCCTGGTGTGGGGGGGAGATGGGGCTTGGGGGGCGAGCAGCTGGCAAGTTGGCTGCCTGTCTCAGCTTTGGACATCACCTCACAGCACTGACTGGACTCAGAGCAATGTTTTTTTTGGCAATTCTGACGTCCTCAGGCCAAAGCTGACTAATTGGTCTGAGGCCAGGCGGCCGTCATAGCTCCCTAGGTGTCTCTATGGGCAGTTTCTAACCATCAGTCTAGGGAGGGAAGACTCAGTGGAAGGCACCTGGGCTTGAACAAAAGCCTGGAGAGGGACCCAGAGATGAACATGGACCATACCCGAGGCTCAGGGATTCTCAGAGCCCTTATCTTCTTAAAGCAGTATCTATAGTGGGAAAGGACCCTACAGTTTTTTATCCTTCTTGGGGATACTATCCTTCTGATGCTACTCAAGGAATGCTGGGTCATAAGATCAGGACCCCAGCTAGGGGTTGGGGAGACAGCCTGACAAACAGGGTTGAGGCAGGGTTCAGGGAAGTAGTGGATCCTGCTAAGTTCCTAGAGTAGCAATTATCTCTGATTTTCTCTAAGCCCTGCTTCTTCCCCCCTTCATTTCTGTTCTTTTGTTCCAAGCACAGATGAAGGTCTTGAAACAGCAGACCTGGTCTTTGCAGAGTCTCATTAGCATGGTGTTCTTCTGGCTTGAGTCACTTCTCTTCTGACAGAGGGACATTGCATAGTTACCCATAAACCCTCAAAATTCAGATTTGGGATAGCCTAGTATTTTTACTCTACATGCCTATTCTTACCTGTTGGGAGTCAGCCTCTTGAAAGGACCAAACTTGGATCAGTAGAAAGGATGCTGGGATTGATTAGTGATGTTTGTCAAGAGTTCAGGAGTGGTAAATAAAATAGATTCAATTAATTTGATGAAGTAGAAAACTGTCATTTGAACTGCCACCCTTGTGTCCCCAGTTTAGGAAGAATCTGGTATACATTAAATGCTCAAATTTTGCCTTTTTTTTCTGGTTATAATTCTATTAGCTTTGCCTGGCTTACTATTCACTGGCCTCTTTTCTCCTTAGAGGTATTTTGTTGATGGATATTTTTGTCTCCTTTTTGGGAGTGATGATGTCAGGCTCTCTAAGTTTTCTGTGGGAAGTATTACTAGGACCCATGGAGTGATGGGCCTCAGTCATGCAGATGGCAACAAATGCCTGTTCTCTGGGCACCACTGTGTACTGACAGTATGGTGGCTTGCTGACTCTCCTTTATGAGCCTTGGTTAAACTTTATAGAGCACAGTAATAATTCTAATTTCCTCCTGTAGAGTCCTGAGGATCACGTGAGCAAATGGATTTAAGATGCTTAGAAAATGTAAGCACTGAGTTGGTTCACTTCTGAGTTTTAAGGCTCATGTTTTTTCTTCCCCTTTGTCAGCTAACCCTGTTGGGGCCAGAGCATACTCTCTTACACCTTCCTTCCTTGACCCCACTTCTTCACACTGAAGTTTTACTTCTTCCAGCCCTAAATTTCTAATTTTACATCTTTGAGACTCACCATCAATCAATCACTAGATTCCTAGCCCCTTCTGAACCCAAGCAAGGTATTCTGAAACACTTAGTGGCCAGGATGTGATGACCTGCAGTTGCCTCTGTCTGTGGTGCTGATCCACCTCCCTCTTAGGCACAGGTTACAGGATCAGAAATTATTCCTAGGAGTCATCTGGATAATTAGCACTTTATCTCCAAATGTTTTCCTCAATCTACTTGAACTTATCTTTGAAAATCCCCAGGGCATCTAGACATAGGGATTAAACACCCTGGGTATAGAGCGCAGAGCTAGAGACAGCTATTACTGCCTGGGATGAAAGATGGCCTGCCCGTGGGCCCGGGGAGATGCCTCACACATGCTTCCCACCGATCGGTGCCAGCAAGTGTTCCAGGGCCACTGCTAAATGCTGGCTGTAAATCTCGCTTAAAGGGCCATGAGGAGCAGCTTCTGGCTGTGAGCATCCCTGCCATTATTCTTTACTAGGTCCTTTTAACCGAGTTGGGAACAGGGCAATATTTTGTTCAACTGTAGCCATCTAAAAGAATCTCAACACAGTTTAATGGCCAGGGTATGGGCAGTGTGCCCCTTCTCGGGAATATAGGGCCATCTGAGGCCAGGTCTGGGGCCATTTGGGTGCATGGAGTCTGGGTATTTCCAGTAGGGTCTCAACCCAAGTCCATCAGACCCTTGCCTGAGTTGTCTAACAATAATCTCACTGACACACACCTACACACACACTACACACAATTTTTGAAGGAAAAAAGTTAAAGTAAGATTGAGCACATTGGCCTAAATAAAATGTATTATTCAAGTTAATTTTACCCTTTAAAAACCTTTTAAAACACAACTACTAGGATATTCTAGAGTAACTGAGTGACTCACATTTGCACTACTGAAGATCTGGTGATGAAATCCACCCAACCATGAGAAAGCCAACAGTCTGGTTCCTGACAGATATGCTTGGCTCCAGACAGAGAAGCTGAGGCAGAGCACCTCAGTCAGTTTGTATAGACACTTCTCTCTGGGGCAGCATGGAAAAGAGAACAGGCTGTTACATGAAGCTCGCACAGGGACAATGAGTGTCTGGTCACACAGCTTGTACTAGGTGCCAGCTGAAGGCTTTGTCTCAGATTCTTTCTGGCTTCTTAATTTACATCTGGACTTTGTCCTCGCTTATGAGTTGTGGGCTTATTTTAATGGGGAACTTCTCCAACTCTGTCCAGATAGGCCCTATGGGTATGGCTTATCTTCCTCACTTCTCAGAAAGAACATCTTTGCTTATTGACTAGACAGCTAACTTTGCAGCCAGCAGCAGGCTGAGGACTTACCACAAGCCTGGTACCATGCCTTGTATTTCATTTACATTCTTATTTAACCTTCATGTTCTTGTTTCATTCTGTTGCTCTGACAAATTCTATGACCAAAAGCAACTTAGGGGAGGAAAGAGTTTATTTGACTTATTCTTCAGGTCACAGTTCATCACTGGGGGAAGACAAAGCAGGAACGTGAGCAGGAACTTGAAGCAGGAACCATGAGAAGAATGCTGCTTGCTGTATTTCCCTTTGGTTTGGTTTGGTTTCAGACCCATTCATAGATAGCTTTTAAAAACAGCTCAAGCCCATTTGCCAAGGGAATAGTGGCACCCGCAGTGGGCTGGGCTCTCATCAGTAAACAATCACGATACTCTTCCACAGGCAAATCTGGTTGGAGCAGTTCCTCATCTGAGACATCCTTCTCAGATGACTCTAGGCTGTGTCAAATGGATAGTTAAAGCTAACTAGAACACCTCATAAAGAACCTATTAGATATCTAGTGGCTATTCACACCATAGACACATGTTTTTCTCTATCAGGCACTTGGGTTTCTGCTTCTATTAATCACTTCCCAATTCTAAGGTACACCTCGCATAGAATAGTCAATAGGTTGTTTCATCTGACATCACTAACAGACTAGTAGTGAGGGCCTAATGCACTGTTAAGAAGGATTTAGAGTTGTAGCAAGAATGAGCAGTCATATCGATTAATAATGTCTGCTGTGGAACTGTACACGTTTGGTGTTCGCCAGTCTTGATCTAAGTTTAGTTCAGATACTGCTCTCAGTGGCAAGACCAAGTACAAAGCAATCTATGTTCTAGAACTCATTTTATGTTATATATACAGTAGCCCATGTACTCATATGTAGAAGTTTTGTCTCATCAAAAGGAGACAGTGTGGTATGTTCCCAATATGTGGTTTGGGGTTTTAGGCTGTATTAAGAGAGCATGGAGTATGCTGTTGATCTGTGCAGTTGAACCTTATCTGAACTTCACACTTTAAAGGGTCAGTACTAGCAGAAGGCATCCCGAAGGAAGAGAGGTTACAACTTTGCATTAGGTAGGTAGAAGTTAATTGAATGAAGCACGGCTGAACTTGCCCATGAACTTGCAACATCATTCTTTTTTGTTTTTTGTTTGTTTGTTTGTTTGTTTTCGAGACAGGGTTTCTCTGTATAGCCCTGGCTATCCTGGAACTCAACTTTGTAGACCAGGCTGGCCTCGAACTCAGAAATCCGCCTGACTCTGCCTCCCAAGTGCTGGGATTAAAGGCATGTGCCACCACCACCCGGCTGCAACATCATCCTTGATAATCAATTGGATCTCAGCAATTTGGGAAATGTTAAATAAGTACCTACAAATTCCGGGCATGTACCAGTGAATGTGGATATCTCTTGGCGAACCCTTCAGATCCTTATTGGGCTGTCTCTACCCTGCTCTGCATTTCAAGAGGATGACCCTGATAGAACAGACCTGTGGTCTCCCTGACCCTCTTGCTCCTGGCCAGCAGCAGAAAGTCTGAGGAAGGCTATGGTATTCACTGCCAGCAAGAGTTCGCCTTGTAGATAGACGCTGAGACATTTTCATACAAGTATATAATAGATTTTGATTATATGTCCTTCATTGGCACTAATCCTCTTTGTTTCTTTCTTTTTTTGGTGGACCAATCAGTCAAATTTAAGTTTTTTACAGAACATGTTTGAGGGATTATTTGCAAGAGCATAGGTGATTAACCAGTGGCTACACCACTGAAGAAAACATCTGTCTTCATCAGCAACCATCAGTTGCCTTAGAGCCTTAGGAATGGGTGAGGCTTTGTGAATACTTCCTTTTTCCTTTGATAGATCTAATCTCTCTCCTCTTTCTCCTTTCTTTCTCCTCTCTCCTCTCTTCCCCTCTCTCTCCTCTTTCCCTCCTCTGTCTCCTCTCTCCTCTCTCTCCTCTTTTCCCTTCTTTCTCCTCTCTCCCCCTCTCTCCTGTCTGTCTCCTCTCTCCTGTCTCCTCTCTCTCCTCTCTCCCCCTCTCTCCTCTCTCCTCTTTCTTCTCTCTCCTCTCTCCTCTCTCTCCTCTCTCTCCTCTCTCTCTCTTCTCTCTCCTCTCTCTTCTCTCTCTCCTCTCTCTCCCCTCTCTCTCCTCTTGTCCCCTCTCCCTCCTTTCTCCCCATTTCTCCTCTCTCTCCTCTCTCCCCCTCTGTCTCCTCTCTTCTCCCTCTCTTTCCTCTCTCCTCTCTGTCTCTTCTCTATCCTCTCTCTCCTCTCTACTCCTCTCTTCTCTCTCTCTCTTCTCTCTCCTCTCCCCTTTCTCCTCCTCCCTCTCCCCTCTCTCTCTTCTCTCTTCTCTCATCTCCTCGCCTCTCTTTCTTCTCTTTCTTCTCTCTCTCCTCTGTCTCCCTCTCCTCTCTCCTCTCTCTCCTCTCTCTGCTTCCTCTCTCCCCTCTC
>NW_022196897.1:144952935-144980853 GCF_008632895.1 Mastomys coucha
CTCTCTCTCCTCTGTCTCCCTCTCCTCTCTCCTCTCTCTCCTCTCTCTGCTTCCTCTCTCCCCTCTCTCCCCTCTCTTTCTTCTCTCTCATCTTCTTCCCTCTCCTCTCTCTCCCCCTATCTCTCCTCTCTCCCCTTCTCTATTTCTCTCTCTCCCTCTCCTTCTCTCTGTTTCTCTCTCTCTGTGTATATGTGTGTGTTCTAAAGTTTACTTTTATTTTTAAAAGTATTATGTTCATGAAATCTTTCTCTATTTTTGAAATTTTGTTTGGTTCTTTGTGGATTTCATATCATGCACCCCAAACCCACTCATCTCCCCCCTTCCTTCATAACTACTCTCCCCTTACAACTTCCCACACAACAGAGAAAAAAATCTTGTTGTACAAGTTGTAGGGTGTCATAGTGTGTCCCACAGTATACCTTTCTGTCCACATTTCTTTGCTTGTAAATGTCCCATGCAAAGACATGGTCTGGTATGAGGCCTCTGAATTCTGCTACTCTGTCAATATTGAGGCCTCACTGGGACTCCTCTTGGATATCCTGTTGTTGCCCTGCGTCATGGAGACAATGTAGAAAAGAGACAGGACCAGTAATCCCACACTCATGCTCTCTAGGCCAGCTTGCCTGTGCCTGTGCCCCCAGAATCAGCTCTACTGTGCTGCCCAGGTGAGGTACAGGACTCCATTCTTGGGAGTACTGCAGCTGGTAAGGGGCAAAACCAGCTCTCCTGCCTTGATAGGTGGTAAAGTTGGACCATCTCTCCCTTAAACATGTCATCACAGGGGCAGACAGGTAGTGGGGCTAGCTCTCCTATGCTCATGCCTTCAGGGCCAGCTCACCCAGGCCCTTGCCACCAGGGTCACCTCTACTGTGCTCTAGGTCTCAGTTAGTCACTGAGGCTGCATTTTCCTACCCACTGTGCAATATATCAGTGTTTCCTTGGAACCTAGCACCTGACAATGGCACGGGGTAAATGCTTCTAGCTTCTAGGTGTCCTGCCTACCCAAGCAGCCGTTCCCACACCCCAGCGGTGGGGCAGAACACAAAGCCACATTGACCATGCCTAGAAAATAGTGCTCTCCAATGTTCCACCCATCTGTCTGAACTTTGGAGGGAACAATAGTGATATCCCGTTTAGGGATGAGTATTCAATAATACTTGTTCTCAGAACCTTGATCAGCTGTGAATCTCTGTAGTAACCTAGACCCACTCTGGGATATTTCCCATGCATCTCTTTGTTATGCATTGTAGAGAAAGAAGCAATATTATGGTCATGGTAGGGAGAATACATGAAAAATCTGTCCACAGTGAAGAAGTGTTATCCCCAACCTATATAAATCTCCTTTAAATTAATAAAAAAAGGACAAACACTCTAATTTAAAAATGTCTAAAAACTGAAGAAAGATTAAAAAAAACAATCCAAGTGTCCTACAAACAAAAAATGAATTTCACAAATAATCTAAGAAATGCAAATAAAATAAATCATTTGTTAGGGTTGATAGTGATTAAAAATAAAAAAAAACTGATTAATTTGAGGTAGGAGGGATGTAAACTCTCACAACACGAGAGCTAAATGGACATTTGTGAGCCTTTTCACAGTGTGAGAGAGCTTATTTATGTTTGAAATTCACACGTCAGTTAAATTGGTGCCTCCTGGCTTCCCTGCCTTTCTCAAGCATAAATTGATGCCTCTACCTCCAGCATCCATCCTAGGTCCTAACTAGACAAATGCACATAGATACAGGTACAGGGCTATTTACCACAGTGGTGTGGAAAAAAAATAAAACCAGAAATAAATGCCCTTGTTTCTATGATACACTGGCATCTTAGAAAGAGTGCCTCAGATGATGTGAGAAATAGGTCAGGCTATGGCAGTGCCATCTACGCTCAACACAGTCCCGTGGCACAGTGGGGACCACAAAATGTCCTTATGCTGTTGGGTGGCTGTCTTGGCCTGATGTGACACTGAAGGGTTTTTGTTTCTATGATCAGCATGTTTCATCTTGGTCATACTAAAGAGTAAAGGCTGCCTTACTTAATAGCACCCTCCTTGGTGTGCTTTGTTCTGCCTGCAGTCTAGAGTATGAAAGTACTCGAGACAAGTAGATTCTGGAGTCTTCCACTCTGTCCACTGGGGAACCACTTTCTAAGTTCCCAAGGTTTCCATCTACCAAGGCATTAAAAGAGGTCATCTGTGGATCCCTTGAGACTGAGAAAGCCACTTACCGTGTCAGGATAGAAACTTTTGTCATCTTAGAGAAAGCAATGACATCTTTATCTTTCTTTGCATTGAATGGTCTTTTCTAACTCTTGACTTTATAACAACAGGTCTTTGAATTCAATGAACTCAACTTAAGGATCTACAACCAAACAATACTCAGTGAAACTGTCCATCATTTGAGTCCCTGGGGAAGGAGCTAAAGAGCAGGGAATGGCTGTCCTACATGCAAAGTCTTTTCTCAGGCAGACTCTGGCTCTACGTTTGACATCATTGCTTAGTGTGGGACCAAAGGAGAAGTTAGGAGGACTGGAAGGAAAGACCTGAGAGCACAGGGATAATGAGGACTGGTGCACTGTCCTTCTTAACCCCTTCATGCCCTTGCTGTCATCCCTAACCTTACATCAAACAGTATTGACTAGGCCAATGAAGTTCTTTATCTATATTAACCATGACCAATGTCATTTTTAAGCATTCTATTCCATTAACAGACACCTGTCCTGGTTTTTGGTTTGGGACATGTGACCCCTGTACCTTTGAATGCTTCATCTCCCCTGGGTCACAGTGTAGGAAGAGAGAGAAAGTTGGTATTCAGGTGTGGGTGTGGGGGAGAAAGGGTGAGAGGGTGGGGTGGATGTTGGGGGACCCCGAGATATTTTCTTTCTTGTCTGTTTTTTCCACCCTATTCCTTTTCCCTCCATGTCAACACCAAACAAGACAGGACTAAAATTAATGGGGAAAGCAGCAATTAGCAAATTAGGTTAGCGGCGTGTTGCCGAGTGGCGCGGCTGCCAGGTGCGGGGTCTCTGGCAGGATATTTATTAGGGCCTGTCAGAGAAGTGACACTTTGATAAATGGAGTTGGGTAATCAGCCCTCTCCGACAGCAAGCATTGTGAGGCCTCAGCATGTGCCACTGCAGAAGTGAGTCTTTGTTAGGATTTTTTTTTTAAAAAAATCTTCACATGCAGAAAGTGGCACAACAGCAGCCTACTGTCACAGAGAGTAGCCTTGAACTTAAATCCTGATGTCCAGGGTATGTCCTGAGGGGTCTTGAGGTTTCCTTTTGGAATGCGCAGTTGGGAAAGCATGGTCAAAAGCAACCAGTGTGGAAAAGTCTCCCCGAGCTTTAGAAATGCCCTAGAGTTGAGATGGAAAACTAGGAGTGGATTTTAAAGAATAATTGAGTGGGTGGAGGGCAGCCTCCTCTGGGCTACTTAGTGATGGTGACCATGTGCTGAGGTGCCAGAGTGGCTGGACTGGGATGGGGAGTGGAGGTAGGGTGGCTCTGTAGGTTGTGACTCTTCACTTTTGGGATGGTGTGTATCATAGGAATCCTCCACATGGCAAACATATGTAGTGTGTCTCTCCTCTCAAGTGACTAGTTTCTCAGTTAGATGCAGTTTAATCTTGACTGTCAACTTGACAGGCTCTGAAATCATCTAGGAGTTGAACCTCTAGGCACATCCTCAGAGAGTTTCTAAATTGAGTTAATTGAGGTGGGAAACTCAACTTAAATTGTGGATGGCGTCCCATGAGCTGGGACCCTACACTGAATAAAGAGAATTAAGCTGAGTGCTCATATTTTTCTCTCTCTGGTTTCAGATGGCAGGCTAGACATCCCACATCTAGAATGGACTAGATATCCAATAGCCATGCCTTCCCATCACAATGGGCTACTACCATGATGGACCATCTCAAACTGTGAGCCCACTACCATGTATTCTCTATCGTGATGGACTGCACCTCCTTAGACCACAAATTTCTTTCTGTCAAGTATTTGCCACAGCAATGAGATAAATGACTAAGACAGAAGGTAGTGCCAACCCCGTCAACAAGGTAGCCTAGCGCTTTATAGATGTTCAACCAAACCTAGTTCTCATGGGGATAATCCCTGTTGTGGTTAAGATCAGGAGTATAAGAGTCTGTCATAAAAGGATTCTCATTATATTTACAGTGGTTGTTGCTGATGGAACCTGGACAAAGAAGTGATAAAGAATGGACAAGACTCTTCAGGTGGCCATAGGTTCAGCTCTTGCCATCTTCTCATAAATCTATATTTGGGCAGGGAATTCTTCTTTATCAGAGGTTAAACAGTAAGACACGTGAAACAGTCAAATTGACCTTAATGAAGTTGAATTTTTGGTGATGGTAATGGCACACTTGGGGGTTTAGGGAATGCATGATATGACAATATGCCCCTGCTTAGGAAGAACTTCAGAGTTTTCTTGGCTCTCTCATAAAATGAGGATTCTTTTCTATAAAAATGGAAACATGAGTTATGCTGAGTCACTGTTCTTCAGTCACTTGCACTCCATAGTATACAAACATGTTTACTTCAGGGACATGTCTTGACTTGTCCCAAACCAATGGAACTGTATTTGGTACAAAATTTCCAAGATGGTATGAAGTTCACTCCATATGAAATCCCCCACTATCTTGGCATTTAACAGCATAGATTAATCTTGTCCATTTTTAAACTTTGTATAAATGTGACCATACACCATAAAATTCTCATTTCTGTCTTCTTTTCATTCATTGTTTGTGAGGGCCATGCATAAGGGCAAGTATCATTCATCTTCTTTGCTGCCTAGTATTTCACACTGTGAGAACATGACCATTTATTTAACCACTCTTCTGGTGGTGGGCTCATTGGAAGTTGATTAAGGCCCTTCTAGCACTGTCTCCTCCTTCCTTGCCCCCTACTGCATCTTTTTCCCCCTTACTCTCTGCATCAGCCAGAAGGGCCTCTGTCCCTTCCACAGCCACCAGGCAAGTACACACCTTGGCTCTGAATACACATCACTTCCTTAGCCTGGTAGTCTACTCTAGCTATCTGGTGGTTGTCTCTTTAAATCCCTGCAGCCCTTTTCAAGATGTCCCCTTCTGGATGCCTTTTCTAGCTAGCTGCTTAGTGTTCAAATTTTGTTGGTTTGTCTTCTTCTACCACCCTCTTTTTTTTTCTCAGTGCAGTCACCACTATGGGCCATATCAGACACGTCACTTAGCTCTGAGCCATCCATCCTGCATACATCACTCAGTAACCCCAGGGATATGCTAATTGCCCATGTCACTTCTACTGTGCAGGCACAGAGCCTGTAGAAGGTAACCCATCTAGAAATATCTACAGAATAAACACTTGTCTAAAATATAGACAATATCAGTTCTGAGCATAGGGACCTCACCAAAAAGGAACTTAGAATAAATTCACTTGACATCTTCT
This sequence comes from Mastomys coucha, assembly GCF_008632895.1. Lineage (NCBI taxonomy): Eukaryota > Metazoa > Chordata > Mammalia > Rodentia > Muridae > Mastomys > Mastomys coucha. The sequence continues at coordinate 144,958,374 of NW_022196897.1, forward strand.
AGGGACTCGCACTAGATCTTGCTAAGGGCCTTGTTCTTTTACAATTACTTGCCAACTGACAAGTTAATAAGATCTGGAATATTTTTTGGGGGGATTGAATTTGAGCTTTTCCTTTTCTTAGAAAATCAATACATTATTTATCTTCTGTACTTCCTAACATTCTCCTTGATTTATCAAAGATCTTTCCCATGACTTTGAGATGAATTCAGCTGGGTCCCGCCTACCTTGCTTGTGATAAAACTTCCAAGTGGAGTTTTGCATGGTCATCAGCCTTTTTTGTGCACCTGCCAGGTGCAGAGCGCTGTCCTATGCTCAAGGACATGGGGCACAGTGGACACTTTCTTTGCTTTGGAGCTCAGGAGTTAGGTGTGAGGGGGTGTGATCATAAAGCCTAAGTGGCCTGGTGAGGCTTCATGGGATGGGGGCTGTGGAGTTCAGTGGACATTGGACATGGTCAGGCCAGGCTAGGTGGGGTGGGTATGGAGAGCTTGCAGACCTTGTTAGATGGTTTCTTTGCTATGGTTTAGGAAGCCAACAAATGTTTACTGAGCTTATGTTATGTGGGAAGTGTTGTGCTGAGCTTGTTGGCCACAGACAATATCTTCATGAGTATGAAATGTCCCCTTAAAGTCATGAATCAAAGGCTTGGTCCTCAATACAACTATATCTAGAGATGGAGCTCCAAGAGGTGATTGTACTGTGAGGGGTCTGGCAACACTAGTAGATTAATCCAAAGGTAAGTTTGAAACTTAATGGGCTGTTTAGAGAGTTGGACTACCTGTAAGGAGTAGTTGCTATGGGGAATGTTCTGGAAGGGCTTGTTGGTTGCAGATCCCCACTCTCTGATGCTGGTACTATGCTGTGAGGAGCTCTGCTCACTAAATACCTACACTCCCCACTTTAAGGAGACCATCATGGAGAACAATAAGGGCCACTGTAGGGCACAAACAGAGGTTCCAAGGTGATTTCCTGTTTACCTGTTAGAATCCTCTCTCTCTCTCTCTCTCTCTCTCTCTCTCTCTCTCTCTCTCTCTCTCTCTCTCTCCTACCCTAGGCTAGCCTTACATTTGTTGCGACCCTCCTGCCTCTACTTACCAACCTACCAAGTGCTACTAAGGCATACTCCACCATGCCCAACTTTTTGAGATTTCTTAATTACTGACTTGAAGTCTGTTTTTTTTTGTTTTTTTTTGGTTTTTTTTTTTTTAGACAGTGTCTCACTCTGTAGCTCTGGCTGTCCTGGCTCACTCTGTAGACCAGGTTGGGGCCTTGAACTCACAGAGATCTACCTGCCTCTGCCTCCCAAGTGCTGGGATTAAAGGTGAGGCCATGTCTGGCCTCAATTCCAAGTGCTTATTTGTCAGTCATCTATTCTGGCTTCTGCTTCTCTGTGTTTCAAGCATGGCATAGTATGCTACATGCTAGTTTCTTTTGCACTATATCATTTGCTGGCAGTCAGCTATCCAGAGTAGTCTTTATATACTTTTCTGTGTGTGCCATTGGATGACAACACTTCTTCTTTTACTAACAATTTTATTTGAGTCTTAGTTGCATTTTCTCTCTTTTTTATTACTCTAATTATAGCCTGAATTTTACTTACCTTTAAAAATAATTCTTAGTTTTGATGTTTTTTTTCTATTTATTTTTCTGTTGTTTTTCTTATTTATGCCCAAATTATAAAGGCCATATATGACAAAATCATAATTCACATCACTCATGCTGGGAAAGAACTGAAGCATTTCTCTGTAAGGTCCGAAATGAGAGCAAGGTGGCCATTCCCAACAATTCTCAAGATCCTCCTGGAGTCAGTGACCAGCACACTGGACAAGAGAAACAAAGAGAAAGAAGGGGCATCAGAAGGAGAGGAGTCAGAAGGTATGCATTTAAAGACGACATGACTTTCTGTGGGGGAAACCCAAAGGTTGCTCCAGAAGCCTATAAAATCTAATTAGCAAACCCATTACAAGTCAGGATACAAAACAAACAGAAATCAACCACAACTCCATGTACTAACAACTAACTATGTAAAAGGAAAAATAACAATATAATGCCACTTATGATGATACATCACAAAGAATTAAATACTATGGTAAAACTTAACCAAACAGGTAATCAGAATAGCAAAAAAAGAAATGAGAGGAGACACAAAGATCCAGGAGGACTTTCCACGTTCACAGACTGGCAGCTTCATCAGTGTTTTTGAACACAATCTATAGGCCCACGTCATATTTATCAAACGCCTCAAGCATTAAAAATAATGTGTAATGGAGAGATCATCCAGGCTCCCTGGGGCAGGATTTCTAACTGCATACTTGCTGGGTTCTTCTTGCGAGAAGATGGTGTGATGGGACTGGCAAACGCACTGAGTCTGGACTCTTTGGATTCTAGTGTCCAGGCACCACTCACTCTAAGCTTTAGCTGTGTGCAAGTTTCTCAACCTTTGGTTCACACAGTCATCAGATTGTACGGGATCACTTCGGGTACACAAGTAGCCTCCAATAAATATCACTTGTGAATTGCTACAGAGTTCCAAGGCTGACTTTAGCTTAACATGCACACCATTCTTACCAAGGTCTCCATGGGTTCCACACTCAGGTGAGCAAGGCAGCACTGAGCTTTATGAGGGTGAAGGGTATAAACATCATCTCTGCTACCACAACCAACTCCACCATAACCATGTCCACCATGGCCACAACCATTTCCACCACCTTCCTTCTGCAACCACCGCTACCTGACCTTTACCACTTCCTAACCTCTGCTTTTATTACCACCTCCCCCTCAGCTTCCTCTCCACCTCCACGTCCTTCTCAACCTTCACTTCTACCTCCTCCTCCCCATGACCGCATCCCCTTCTAAACTGCAGTTCACAGTGTTTTTAGTTCCCTGCATAATAGACTATGTCTGCAATAGTTCCTTATGTACATGTTTTATATTTATATTCAATTACTGTCATCCCTTTAAAAAGTAGCAGTGAATGCTTAAAATATGTTTGTTTATCATCTCAATTTATTTTTACAAAAGTTTATGATTTTAGAGGATGTGTTGAGAAATCCTGTGGATTACTTGTTAAGTCTGTGAGTTAACTGTTTTCTCACCTTGTACCCCTTTGTATTTCTGTTTTTCTTTCTCTTTTGGGGATCAAACCTAGTGTATGCTATGCATGTTATGCTCTACCAATGAGTTATAATCCAAGGCCCCCTTTGTCCCATTTTAAAAAAGATTTATTTTATTTATATAAGTATACTATAGCTGTCTTCCAACCAGAAGGCATCAGATCTCATTATGGATGGTTGTGCACCTCCAAGTGGTTGCTGTGAATTGAACTCAGGACCTCTGGAAGAGCAGTCAGTGCTCTTAATGGCTGAGCCATCTCTCCAGCCCGCTTTGTCCCATTTTCAAGGGTTGTTAACCAAAGAAGAATATGAGACCATCTGGCTTGCAAGGCCTAGAATAGTAACCTCTCCTATAGAGTGTTAGTCGGGTTAGGCTAGGTTGTGCTGCAGTGACAACCTTCCTCCTTCATGGCTCAGCCTAGCAAAGGTTTATGGCAGAGTTAATGGCAGCTATGTGTCTGAGCCACCCTTATGGCATCTGTCTTCTAGGCACTTAACCAACAAAGCTCTTTGAATTCTGTAGTTCTGCTATCTGAACATCGGGCCTCTTGGCAGTGTGTCAGAAGAAGAAAGATGTTGGAGAATGTCAAGGAAGCCTTTTCCCAGCCATAGGCAGAGGGGAAATTTAGTACACGCCCATGTGATCCATTAAGAGGACCTTCCCACAAGGCCCTGCCTATCTGCAAAGGTCTGAAAAATGAGAGGGTGGGATACGTGGGAAGAGATGAGGAAATGGAGCTGCTTAGAGGTCAATGCCATAGTTGACCTATGACAGTAAGGAAGAGCCAGCTAGAAGTCTTCTTGGGCAAGCGTAAGTTTTTCGAAGCCCACAAGCTTATCTACAACAGCCTTCCTTCCTCCTAAGCCCCTTGTCCCAGCAACAAACCTTATTAAACATCTCGTTACTTTGGAGTGGCTCAGACAGAATGTTCCCATGGTTGTTGGCGTGTCTCCCAGAAAAGTCTGTTTAGCTCTCCCTGCCTCCCCAGCCCCTGGCTCTGGCCCCATCAGGGGGGCGGGAGGTGCCACAGTCTGAGTAACTCATGGCTCCTTTGCTTCCCTACAGTGATGAATGACACCCATCCATCCTGGACCCTGCTGATGGCCCAGCTCGTCTATCATGGCTCAGAGCTCCCAGCTGATGTATTAGTGGCTGAAGAATGGATTGCTCAGAGTCCAATCTACTTGAGAAAGAAACTGAGCCAAATAGTGGATTCAATCGAATTACTTGTTCACCCTGGCCAGAGCTGAGAGCCACTCTGGCAGCCCCTCTTGGGCTCCTGCAGAAATATGACTTGCAGTCCTTGAGCCCCTGGGCCATTCCCAACTAACTGGGCAGGGCATCGCTTTAAAGAAAAAAAAAAAAAGAATTCATGGAGGAGATATAGGCCAATTGGCTTTAGAATGGGAAACTAGACAAGCCAGGAAAGCCCACTAATGGGAGAAGACAAGGGTGGATCAAGCCACACTTGGGGTGTGTGACTAGGCTTGGCTTTGTGTCTTTATTTATTTATTTATTTATTTATTTATTTATTTCTTGCTTATTCACTTTATATCCTGCTCACTGCCCCTTCCTCGTCACCCCCTCCCACAATCCTTCCTCCATTCCCCCTCCCTTTCTCCTCTGAGTAGGTGGGGGTCCCTCTGGGTATCCCTTTGTGTGCTATTTCTGATGCTCATTGTGAGATCTTGGGCAAGCCACTTAAGCTCTCGGTACCTCAGCTTCAGTTTTCCTCAAGTGAGTATTGTTAGGATTAAATAAGATATTATTATATGCCTTGCCCTATTTTGGTAAGTTGTGGGCTCTGTTGGGCTTGGGATATAACTGGAGGCAAGAGATCATAAGGGGAGGGGTGAGCCTTTGGAAATTATTATACCCAACCCATGGTTCTTGATCTTCTCTGTTTCCTTTTCCACCATGATGTGAGTAGTCTCTGTCCTATGCCCTTGGTGCCATGAGCTATTTTGCTATGTTCTCCTCCTGGTGGTCATCTAAAGCCCTCTGAAGCTATGACCCAAAATAAGTATCTCCTCCTGTAAGCTGTTTCTTTTAGGTGTTGTGGGTACAAAGGTGCACTAGGTAACATGTTTATTCAACCAAAATTTAGTGACTACCACTGAATGTTTTTTTTTTTAAATTTTATTTATTTTTTCTTTTTTTTGGAGGGGAAACTGGGAAAGGAGATATCATATGACATGTAAATAAAAAAATATCTAATAAAAAAAAAGAATCTTTGGAAGATGAACGTGAGGGCCTAGATCTTGAGGCATAGTCTGGTTCTTCTCGACCTTAAGGTTCCAAATGAAGGCTTCCAGAGAATACTTTAAATAAATCACACATGTTTTTCAGCCTTGGAGGGTGAGTGGTGTACCGATTTTGGGAGATTATAGAGCCCTATACTCACAAAAATTTCCACTTCTGTTTCTTTCCTTGCCCTTAAGTAACTCACTATAAACTTATTTTTACATTGAATATGTCATAAATTAGGTTTCTACAAGATAGTGTTTCTCCAGTCATTAATGTGAAAGGACCAATTTTCCTCTTCTCTTTCTCTTTCTCTCTTCCTCTCTTCCTCTCTCTCTCTCTCTCTCTCTCTCTCTCTCTCTCTCTCTCTCTCTCTCTCTCTCTCTCTCTCTCCCTCTCTCTCTCTCCCTCCCCCCCCTCTCTCTCTCTGTCTTTGTGTGCATGTGTCATGGATAATTTTTGTGAACTTGATATGAAGCTGGACATTCCTGAGGAAAAAGGAATCTCATCTAAGGAATTGCCTCCAGATTAGACTCTAGGCAAATCTGGAAGGCATTTGCTTGATTGCTGATTGATGTAGAAGGTCTCAGACCACTATGGGCAATGCCACCTCTGGGCAGGAGGGCCTGGGTTATCTAAGAAAGGTAGCTGAACAAGCCAGAGTGTCCCTCTGTGGCTTCTGTTTTAGTTCCTGCCTGGAGTTCCTGCTTTGAGTTCCTGTCCTGGCTTCTCTTGACGATGGAGTATAAAGTATAAGCTAAAATGAATCCTTTCTTCCCCAGGTTGGTTTGTATCACAGCAGCAGGAAGCAAACGAGGACAGTATGTGTTTTAATCTTTCAGTTTATTGTGGACTGACTGATAAACTAGAATAAAAAAAAATCAATGTCTAGAAATGTTAATGATCCTGATTAGGTCATTAGAAATTATATACACATATCAAATTGTCACACCATGCCCTCTCCACATGCATAACTATTTTATATCTACTAATGGATATACAAAATGCAGGCCTGCTTTTTGTTGTTAGAGCCAGTGGCTGTACTGTCAGTCCATCAAAATGTTATTAAGGCTTCTAACTGATTTTTTCTCAGTTTCTGCCCTTAGCTGTCACAGATCATAATGAGTCTGTGGCCACACTTGTCTGTCAACTGCATTTTGAATAGTCTTACAATAGAACCCACTTCAGATACCCAAGGAGCACAGATAGGAGGAGAGAGGAGTCAGAGAAAGATATTTTGTTCGTTGAGAAGAAAGATACTTGAGTCAGTTTGTGTGTGTGTGTGTGTGTGTGTGTGTGTGTGTGTGTGTGTGTGTGTGTGTGTGTGTGTGAAGTGGAAGGAATGGGAACTATGGAAGGGCTAGATAACTAGGAAATGTGTGAACTGATGGATAGTGCTGGAGAAGCCACCATAGACAGAATTTCAGGGAGAGAACTGAGGTTGACGTCAGGCAGGGGGAAACCAATGAGAGAGATTTATGCCAGTCAGGAGAGCACTGCGTTCCCCAGGAAGTCATCAGACTTCTTATCATCTCAGTTCTACAACTCCAAGAAACACCTAGGAATAAACTTAACTGAAGAGATGGGCGTTAGTCCTGTTTCGGCTCTCCCTGCATCTTTTCCTTCGTGAATCCAGCTACCCCTTGTCTATGAGTATCTTGTTCAGTCCAAGTGGATGTGGGGAAGGGACATCATTCTCAACTCCCAAATGTGGGCAGGTCATCCTGCCTGGAAAGTCAGAGTGCTTTCTGGGACTTTTGTTAGATATATCCTGATAGATGACTCTGGTATCTTTGCAATATGACCTCTAATGACAAAACAGAGCATGGTGACCATGTACAACCTTCATCACTATGATGAGTAATATTGTCTATCAATATTATCAATATGGATCTGGACTCAAATAAAAGCCATTACCTAGTTTTATAGTAACTTGTTCAGATCGGTTGAGTGGGTATCCCTGGGAAGTCTGCTCTCTTCCTAATGGAAGCAGAAGACATGCTTCTGGGTGAAGATATTGCCTGTTTTCTATTTCTGCCCCAGTTGCTGCTCCCACTGCTGCCTCTATCCTTCACTGATATTGGAATCCAGATTCCTCAGTCTTCCAGCATGGACTGGAGACCCATGGCTCTTTAGGTGTCCTAATAACCTTCAAAGCCAGTTTGGGACAGTGTAGCCATCTAGCCTTGAAACAAAGCCCATATCGTGTTCATAACCTCTCCAGCATGCAGCCTGGCATTATCAGGCTTCCCAGCCTGAATCATATAAGTTGATCTAATAAGGCCACCTTGTCATATATCTTCATTCTATTTATGAGCCTATGGGGGGGGCATTTTCATTCAAACTACCACAGTGAAATATCTTCATTCTATTCTGTTCCTTCAGAAAACCCTGACTAATAGTCCCCTTTTAGGAAAGGCAGCCTACCTAGTGACACAACTGAGACGTGACAGGCAAGTTGAAAGCCAGTGGGACAGAGGAGGCTCTGATGACAGTGTCACTCCAGTTCAGTGGTGACTCTCATAATCTGCCCCTTTATCTCCCAGTTATAGGAGCCAACATGCTATTTGAATTCAGTGTTTTGAATTATGTTCCACAGCAGTAAGATGGATGCTCTCATAGTCCAGGAATGGTAACTATGTGGCAGGAGCCACTAGTTTCCCTCTTCTGTGTCCTACACAGATGGGCATGTCAGTAAGTCACACTCTTCTCCAGTAAGATGGAACTGGCTTCGGAGTCCCTGTAACTCGACAGTGGCCTTGTGCACGCACTGAGGTCAGCTAGCCTCTTACTGCCGCTTTCAGGGTCTTCCATAGACAGATACCCAGCATGCCCTCTGGTCTCATGCTAAAAACACTGCCACTTGACTGTCCCATAAGCATCCGAGCCTCTCCAGTTGCTGGGGTGCTTCCTGCCACAGGGCTTCTACACATGCTCACACTGCCTCCTCTTCTCTCTAACCCGTGCTCATCTTCCAGTCTCAACCCTGTTGCCATTTTCCCCTGAGGGCCTTATTAGTTTCTCTATGGAACCGATCAAGGTAAAAGAGCCAGCACATACATTGCCTAAGCCTCATAGTGAGTCTCCCACCCACATCGCCTCTTTAAAATCCTCTCTTCAGCCATATGAGGTTGGTGCTATCAGACTGCTTTATATGAGGTATAATTTCCAGCCCCGGGTTTCTGTCTTCTGTAGAGTTTCTTAGTCTTGGAATCGGGTCTATGAGTGCTTTTATGTTGCTTTTCTGAGTCAAAGCCTCACACTGTAGCCTAACTTGCCCTCGAATTAGCAGCGCTGCCCCTTCTTCGCTCTCTTGTGCACTGAGGTGGTTTGCATAAGCCACACTCCCAGCTTTTCTGTGGGTCTCTAATTGCCTTTCTTGACTCTTTGTATTACTCACCTTAAACACGGCATTGCCTTTTAATTGTTGCTGTTGTAGATAGTCTCTCTCTCTCCCTGCTCCCCGCCCCCATTTCTCTCCTCTCAATGTACTCAGCCCCAGGGTCTTTTTCTATGTAGCCCAGGCTGACCTTGAACTTATGATCCTTCTGCATTGGCCTCCTCTGTATTGAGATCGCAGGCATGCACCACCCTGCCCTGTTTATTTGTGCTTTTAAACTAAGTTTGTTCTCCCCATAGGACATGAGATTCACATGCTATGTACACGTCTGTTCTTTGCTATCTCTATAGTACCAGTTCAAGGCCTGATGCAGTGTTAGGGTTTGAATTCCCTATGAAATCTGTATAGAAATTCTTTGTTGATAGAGGTGGGAGCTTTGAGAGATGAGGCTGTGAGGTCTTTGCTTGCTTTAGTGACAAGTTACCATGGGAAGGGGTAGTTGCCACGGGGGTGAGCTCCTGAGCCCGCCTGATTTATTCTTGCTCTCCAGTTTCCATGTGCCTGTTTGCCCTCTGCTGTGTTAGGACCTAGCACAAGGCCACTGGCACCATGGCTTGGAACTCCCAGAACTGTGTGAAATGACTTTCCTTTGTTAATAAATTATCCAGTTTCAGGTGTTGCAACACAGCAGCAAGAGTTGGACCAAGACACCTAACCTTATGTTTATATAGAAATATTTCCAAGAACAGCTTGGCCACGTTGTGTTGCGATGACCTTCTCTATCAGTGATGATTCTATGGCACTCCCAGACCCTGCAAGCATCTTTAGTTTGTGTGGAGTTCTAGGATGGACCTGGAAATCAGCACAGGGCATGATACCCTGTGACTCCAGGCAGCCTTTCTGTTGGTGAGCAGTGGGGTGTGCAGAAGGATCCGGGTAGGGAGAGGGAGTGAGGCTAAGTAGAAGGCACAGGGGCGGGGGTAGATGATCAGCACAGCTTGCTGGAATGAAGCTAGGGCCATAGAGGCTAAGCCCTAGTGGCTGATTTCTTGGATGGTTAGAGCTCAGTTTTAATAGTAGCCTTGGCTGTGACAGAGATTGAATTCACTTCCTTGGAGCCTGTGGCCTGGGTCAGGGTTAGGTGAGGAATGAGGAGCAGTTGAATGCATTATTCCACATGCTTAAATGCTGTTTGTATGTGTGCATGTGGGTCTAAAAATATGTGTGTATCTTTGTGTGTGCACACAAGTACATGTATATTTGTGTGTGTGTGCATGTGTATGTGTGCGTGCGATTGTGGGATAATTTTATGCAGTCTGAGCATCAGAGTGAGCCAAGTGATATTGCTACAAGAAGAGCTTAATGTGGCTTAACAAAATAGGAAGATGCATGTGGCTCCAGTTCCTCCTAATGGTTAAGTGCCCATGGGTACGGGTGAGTCAGTGCTGCATTTGGCACAGACTCTGCACACGTGTTTATGACATGTGTGCAAGTGGGCACAAGTCATCCCCAATTGACTGCGTGTGTATGTGTGAATGGTCTGTGCATATGATGCCGAAGATTGCCTGGGGTATGTCAGGACTCATCTTCTACACTTGCATAGTGTGACTCAGAGCTGCCAATACTTGATTAGGTGGCCATGCATCTTCTTCTGAGTGAGTAGAAGGGCATAAACTCACTAGGGAATGCCTGATCTTTTTACTTTAGCCACGGCACCAATGTGTCTGCAGATGACACTGTGTAGCCTACCCTTCAGTTCTGTGAACTCAGGAGATAGCTGCTTTAGGCTCCTTCCAGGGCTACCTTTGATCAAGTCTGGAATGATTCTCACACAGCCCTTGTGCCTCCCATTATAAGGACAGCCTAAAATGCTTGTGCATAGAACCCAACAAGCAGTGTTATTTACTTCTGGAAGACAGGAAGAAGTAGGCTGCTGGAATCACAGCAGCTTTGGAATGGTCCATCAGGCACAGGCATACAGACAAGATACACCCATGCTTATAGACCTTACTAGCTGTGTGGCCTTGCTAAAACTCACTTATTTTTCTCTTTGTAGATTTACCTAGACTAATACCTGATCCATCTCAGAGACCACTCTGCCATGGAGTGAACGTGAGGCATTTCCTCTTAGTTACAAATGTCAACTCCAGAAGTTACTTTGCTGTTTGACAATATTTGGGCTCTTACACATGAAGTATGATATTCCCTGTTCTTTGAATTTGTGGCTTGTTTTGGCTTTAGCAAAATATAATCATGCAGTGGGGGCAAGGTCTCCCCCAGTTTGGGACCCTTCAATGAGGGAGCAGATGCCCCAGTTGACCTGTACTAGTTAAATTATATATAGAAATAGGACTTGTTTTAACCCAGGGTAAAGCTTGTTACTGTATGACTACTTTGATTATCCTGCCTGATATGGTCCTAAGTGCTGGCGTATTCCACTGATTGCTTTTTGTTGTCCGTCTATGAAGGATGGATCTGTCCTCATTTCCCAAATGACAAAGTAGTGTGGGGACTTGTGGGTTTATTCATAGTAAGTGTGATCAGCCTTTTGACCAGAAAAGTGATATTTGAGATGGCTACTGTGAAAATTGAGGTCCCCTCTTAAGGTTTCAAGTCTTGTCAATAAAATAATTTAAGAAAGGACTCAAAAGGAAAGCCAAGGGTGGTTTTGTTAGAGCTTTAAAGACTCAAAAGCAGGCAGCTATAAATCTTGGCAGCTTCCCAGAGAAGGTGCACAGAGCAGAAGGAGAGAGAGAGGGAGAGAGAGACAGAGACAGAGACAGAGACAGAGACAGAGACAGAGACAGATGCAGAGAAACAGAGACACATAGAGACACACACAGAGAAAGCCCTTTGGTTTGCATTTGGATCACATGGAGGTTGATGACATGATAGACAATCAGCCATTTAGTGGGGAAAAAGAGAGAGGCTCAAAGTGCTAGGGAAAGTATGCTTAGAAAATAAACAGAAATAAGAAAAGTAAAAGTTAGGCTTTTTGAATAGTTTGGAGAAGCTGTCTGACTCAGAAGGCTATATGGCTGGGATACTCTGTAAGGTACTGAGCTAGGGGTGGAAATTCTGGAAAGGGAAAGCACATTATCTCATTAAAGGGATAATTATTCCTCCAATCTCTGTAGCATGGCTTAAGGTAAACCCACCTTCCTGAGGGGTGGTCTCCTGGCTAGGTGATTGACCTGCCCAGATGGATTACCTCTTAAGAGACGAGACAATGATTTGTCTCTACCAAGATAGCATCCAATCTTTTAGCTCGGAGGCAATAGCTTTCTCTGAATGGGCTTTCAGTGCCTCTGTACCAGGACTTTTGCTAGGAGGATGACCTGTGAGAATCGCAGCTTGCTCTCAAGGACATTTTGCAGAGTGTTTGAGTGCTTGCTTCTTCAGTGAGGAAGAGCAAGTAGAATCTCCTATGTGGAGAAGAATCCCTGTGTTCTGACTTCATTCAGATAATAGAGCCCTGAAACTGGTGAGGGGGAAATTCTCATAAAAGGTTATGTTCATGAAGTTAGAGACATTCATGGGGACAGAGGATCCAGGTGGGGGCTGGGGAAGTAGGGAGTAGGGAGGAAGGAGATGGGGAGGATCAAACAAAAAGTACATATGAAAATGCCATAGGAATCTATTATCTTGTATGCTAATTAAAAATAAACCAGGCAAAAAATTTAGAGAAATCAGAGAAACGAAAGATGAAAATAATTAAACTACTCTTCTGCCACTCAGGGATAGTCAACATTTGTATTCAGGCTTCTAAATATTCTCTTTCTGTATACTTAAAAAGCGATGATCACACACTTGAACTGTTTTCATAATCTTTAGGGCCACTTCACACTGCATAAATGTTATTCCCTTGGAACTAAATTACGGGCCACATCATTGTTTTAAATGGCCTAAGAGTGTTCCCTCCTATGATGCCTCTATTTATTTATGAATATTTCTTCGTAATAATGAGCCCAATATCTCTGGACCTCTAGGCTGTTTGCAAGCTTTTGCTGCTACGAGCAGTGCAGTGAAGAAATTCTGGGGACGATGCATCTTCTGGCACTTGCCTAATTATTTCCTCAGAATAATTCTTTGAAGTGGGATTGCTCGTCAGAAGAAATGTACTTCTCAAAGGCCTTTGTTACATATTGCCAAATTGCTGTCCAGAGGCGCTGCATTAATTTGCAGCCCTAGAGGTAGTGCATAGGAATGTCCTCTACTTGAATTCCATGTCAATAAAAGGTATTGTCAATCTCCTAAATCTTTGCTAATTCTAGCAGTAAAAAATGGCCCTTCCTTGTTTCAATGTACGTTTTTTTTTATTCCTCTGAATGTAGACTTGTAAAATATTTTTTAAAAAGTATATTGTTAAAATATTTTCTTGGTGGCCCTATTGGTATCTCTGGAATGCAGAGAATGCAATTCATTCATTCATTCATTCATTCACTCACCATTTGTGCATGCATGCATGTAACAAATAAGCCTACTATATGTAGAAATGACAGAGAACAAGACTAAATCTCTTCCAGAGCTCGCAGGCTGCTGTGTGTGTTTGTGGGGGACTTGGAGCCTCACCTTAGGCACACAAGTTTCCAGCAGCTACGTGAATAAGAATTTGAGGCAGTGACCCAGTTGAAGTCAGTATAGGCCAAGCTATATGGCAGTGTAAGGCAAGAAGGGGAAATCATTAATGCTAATTCTCTTTATGCAAATTTTGATATTTTGTTCACTATGGATTTTTGCATTCATTATGATGTTAAAATATTGCATCATAATATTCACTCTGATTGCTGAGTTTTCTTGATAGACTTTGAAGTTCCACCACCGAGATGCTTGCCTGGCTTGTCTTGTGCTCATCCTCCTCTCTCTTGGTGTATTTCTGATTTCTAAGATTTCTGTGAACACACAGCTGAAACCCCACAACCTGCTCTCAGGGTCTGCAGATTTATAAATAAATGCTGTTCTGCCCTCACAACCAGAAAGATTTCAAGTCATTCCATTGACCATTATTTTGAGAAATTGCTTTGTGTCAGGCAGTGGGTCAGACACAAGGGCTATGAATAAATACTCAGACACTTTTCTGAGGCTGAGATTCAGAGGCTGGTGCAAACAAAATACCCTGTAATTACCCATCAGCTGGCTCTGTCTGTGCAAGCATGTGGCAAGCCATTGTGCCTCCTTGTGTACCCATCGTGGTCACCATTTTGGGGAGAATAATTGCTACAGTTTCAACAGTCTTGAGTTGATGTTAATGTTGGAAATCTCAACATAAACATAATAATTACACACTCTAAGTTTCCCCCATAAGCCAAGCATGGCACTAGGTTCATGTAAGTGTCAGGGCCAATATGGAAGTCACTTTACATATTTACATCAGAGAGAAGCTACTTACAAAGGTGATAGAAGAGTAAAGAAGCTAATTAGAAAAACTGCAGCAATCCAGGGTTTGGGTCACAATGAGAAGAGACTACAGTCTCCAGGGTTGGACAGTCTCAGGGGAGGGGTGGGGCTTTTCTAACCTGGGATAGATAATGGAACTTCAAATAGCCTGGTGCATGGGAGGTGCCACCCTGGTGGAGGGTCAGCTGTTGGTGGAAATATTGCTCAGGTAGAAAGGAAGGGACTGATACAAAAATCATGTAGAATTTTCCCTTCTGCTGTTTAAAATCTCTTGCCAGAGGTCTACTCTTGTTAGATGCCAGTTGACTTTGGAGTCGAATCAGAGGTCAGCTCTCTGTATCTTAGATAGCAGAGTTGGGGAGAAAAAAAGAACAGATCTGTGTGAGGCACAAGGAATCTAGCAGAGATGGGGGGTTTGTTACCAGGACACATAGTAAGTACCCGCTGAACTGGATTTGAGGTCAGATTTCTTTGGTACCAAGTTAATATTTCTTTCATATCACAGGCTTCCTCTTTCTCCTGAATCCCACTGCCCCCTGCCCCCCCGGCTCCTCACTGCTCATGTGCATCATGTGCATCATGTGTATCTCCCTTCCTTCCTGTGTATGCCCTAGGCTTCCAGCTGCAGCAGATCAGTTCTTACCTTCTTAGCCTCAGAGAGGTCATGCTGCTCACTACTGAATTCTTATGAGTATCATTTCTGGAGTTAGGCAATGCTGACAGCTACCCGAGTCTGTGGTCATAGTCTGACTGTAACTTTACATCTGAACACTTGGCATTTAAGTTTTAGGTTCCAAGAGCTCCTGTTTTACTCGCCTTCTTTCTCATCTCCCTCACGATCACTGGCTTGCCCTTTAAACTTCGTTTTGGCCTCATTAATATACACATATTTATCTTCAGTCGAGTAACTCTTCCTGGACCTCCCCCTTCCTTGACTAATCCAGCTGTCAAGGTCATATATGATTCTTAGGACTTTTCAACAACATGTCCTGGTCAGTCCTCCTTACCTGTGAAGTTAGAATCAACGCACATTGATGACTTCTATGTTGGTTAAATGTCCCTTGGTGGTCCCCCGAATTCAATTGAAAAGTTCTTTTCCTCTATTGACTATAGATAAATACACAATGTCCACTTGCAACCAGAGTGCTGTGGGAGAAAAAGGTCTTGGTGCCTACACTCAGATGAGTTCAGTTTTAGACTGATGTTAATTAGCTTATAGCTGGAATACCTAGAGACAGTGAAAATATAGGGGTGAGAAGATAAGAGTAAAGGGTTGGGGGTGACTTCATAGAGGTGATAATGGTAATGGATGTCTGGAAGGAGTGAGACCTGAACCTGTCCTTTTCATAGTGTATGTGAAACCTTTATGAGCTTTGCAGTCTTCTGAAGACTCTGGGCTCAGTGGCTTCTCAAGGGTTAACACACTCTCTGTCTTAGGTCCACTGTTAGTTACTTCAGTCACAGCAGGTAGTTCATGGAGCTGGATCCTAGTTGTCCCAGCTTCAAAGTATGCTTACTGCCAGCTGTGCATTATGAAGGACTAATTGTGAGCCCCTTGCACCTGCTGGTTCCCTTTGTGGCTGGAACTCAGGAAGGATGGCAGAGTTATTAATAAGCTTGTTGCTCATTAAAACCAAACAATGAGGACCCTGGCAAAGGGGCTCAGGAACCAGGTGTGGTGTCAGAGAAGGCTGGCTAGCACTTCTGGAAGCATTACTTACCATCTTTGCGCCTGCCTCCCTATCTGACTTATGCTGTGACATTCAGTGGTACAAGAGCTGTCACCCTGAGGAACACACACAGTCCCTGTGAGCTCATGACCAGGCAGAGCCACCTGGATGGAGGAGTTGCTCCATCCACACCAGGTTCTGCCTGGGATGAGCTGAGGTACTGGCTGGCTATACATGGCTATTAGGTCTAGAAAAGGGAACAGGCTCGGTTGGACTCCAGGCTAACTGGACTTAGCAGATACATCTGGGAGATGGAATGGAAGTCAGTGGAGGATCACAGAATGACAGACTACTGACTTGAAGAGCTCCGAGTAGTGTCCCACTTTAGGCTCAGGTGCAGTGCTGGGAGTATGGCAAGATACTGAGGCATCTGGAGCACATGATTTATTTATATTTATTTGTTTTTGTGTTTGGAGACAGAGTCTCAGGTAGTCCTGGCTGGCCTCAACCTTTTTACTCTCCTGTCTCTGCTTTCCAAGTGCTAGAATGGCTGGCGTGTGCCACCACACCCAGACTTGAAGATTAGGGTCTTAGGTGACCTTCATTCTCAAACTTGTGCAAGTTCAGGAATAGCATATAAGTGAGGGCCTCACCCTGGTGCAGGACCACAAGGTGGTGGTTATTCTTGAAGGGCCAGATGGAAATCTCTTGATAGCCTCCCTCAGAGGTTAGGGAAGGTCACTGAACTCCTCCCCCATCTTTGTTCTTCAGGGCTTGACCTAGAAGCCCATCTTCCAAGGTCACTTGGGAAAGAACAGTGGTGACAGCTGCCATCAACATGGCAGTTTGTTCTTCTCATTTAATTGTCAAAACACACAGGCAAGAGAGATGACAGCAACTGCCTTTGTGGTGGCACGTGTGGAAAACATTGGGTTAGAGCATCTGCTTGGCATCCTAGCTACTTTATTCTCTGGCACAGTGGCCTTAGGCCAGCTGCTCAGTAGTGCACATCTTGGTTTCCTCATCTGGAAATGGCTTAGGTTCCCTGATTTGTTCTCACCTGCAAAGCTCTTCTTGATTTCTGCAGGACTCCTTCTTATCATCTAAGTCAGGTCAAATTTCAAATCCTGGGAGAGGCTTCCTTCCCAGGCAAGCTTACTTAAAGGAGCCCCATACTTTCTTACCATTGTGATAATCAGCTCTTGACTTCATAGCTCTCACAATGCTCATTGCCTATCTTAATTTCCTTAGCATCTGTCTACATCACTGGAGGGTAAATTCCATACAAACAAGGATATTGCCTATCTTATTTATTACTGAATCCACAATGCCTAGAATAGGTAATTACTGAAGGAAAGACCCAGTGAATGGGTGATTTAACAGTGCTATTAGGAAGCTAGTGAGATAGCTCAGTAGGTAAAGGTACTTGCTGCCAAGACTGATGATCTAAGTTTGATCCTTGGGACCTACATGGTGGAAGGAGACAGGAGGTGACTCTTATAAGTTGTCCTCTAAATTTTACACACACACACATGCACACACACACACACACACTATGGCATGCTTGCACTCTGCTCTGTAAGTAAAAATGTAATAAAGTAATTTTATTATAAACTTACTGTACTGTTAGGACTTTTTTTTTTTTTTTGAGACAGGGTTTCTCTGTGTAACCCTGGCTGTCTTGGAACTCACTCTGTAGAGCAGGCTGGCCTCGAGCTCAGAAATCTGCCTGCCCCTGCCTCCCAAGTGCTGAGATTAAAGGTGTGCACCAAAGAGGAATTGGCGCATCCTAAAACACTCACTTCTGAGGCCAGCACAGAGAGACTTGTCCATGCTCACCAGCTGGAAAACAGTAGCCCCAGCTTCTGGACCCATACTGTTACCTTGGATGCATTACAGCCTCCCAGGGACATTTAATATAGGACAAAAAAGATGAACTAAAAACATCAGCTTCTCTGGAAAAGAAGGTCTCCTGGGACAGGAGAGAAGGTACATATGAGCACTAGTCTATCCTATAACTGTAGTTAATGACACCAAGTTGCTAGAAACAGAAGAGATAATGAGCCCATCTGGAATGCTGGAGGCTACTTTCTGTAGCTATTATAAGCCTATCACAGACCTATGCTATTGTGTGACTTTTTTCTGGGGAGACAGGAACAAATATATATTCCCCCAGATAGAGTACCAATGACAGACCACAAAGATTATTCAACTCAAGCAATGTGTTAGGGTTGCTTACAGGAGTGATGGATCCCTAGAGCCCCTGACTCAGCTAGCAGACTGAAGAGCCTCTTCCTTCTAACATTTAACCTTGGGAGGAGCTTGGGAGGTCTTGTGAATATTTACTTTTTTTGGATAATGGAATTTTGCAAATTTGTTTAAGACTGTAGAGATGAGGTAAAAATTCAGGGTCACTTGGATGAACCTAAACCCAAACCATTTCCCCATAAGCTCCTCTAAGTTTCCTGAACTTCCTGAGCACCTTAAGTTGTCTGAGCCTTTTGAGTCTTATAAGCTTTCCTGTTCCTTCTAGAAAAGAATGCAGAGGAAACAACTACATAGCACACAGAATACCTTTACCTTCTGGAGCTATTAAAAGCCCATCACAGCCCTATGGTATTTAGTGACTTTTTTTTTTCTTAGGAGGTATGACCAAATGTCTATTCCTTTAGATAAAGCACCAGACAGACTAAAAGGGTAATTTGACTCAAGGCTGATGTGGTGAACCAATGAATGTCTCCAGGTCTTGTGAATATTTACTTTTTTTGGATAATGGAATTTTGCAAATTTGTTTAAGACTGTAGAGATGAGGTAAAAATTCAGGGTCACTTGGATGAACCTAAACCCAAACCATTTCCCCATAAGAGATGGAGGGAGATTGGAGATAGAGGAGGGAGAGAGATGATATAGAAGTAGAAAGAGAGGTTGCAGTCATTTGTCCACAAACTCCCTGGTGACATAGCTGTGAATGTAGCAGGTCTTGGAAGTGATCCTCAAGGAGGTCACACTGGATCATAGATTTGAACTATAGAAATGGAGACAATGAGCCATATGGATATCTGCAGAAAGACTTTCTGAGTAAAGTAAGTGGCATGTACAAAGGCCCCACATTGAGAGTATGTGGTACATTTCAGGCAAAGTGGGAGAGAGAAAGCTAGAAAATAAACTCAGGAGGAGAGGAATTAGGCCAAATCATACTGGGCCTCACATGTCACAGTAAAGACAGATTTTATTTCAAATATATAGTAAAACAAAGGGTAGATGTAAAGGAGAGAAGCAATATACTCTATTTTATATCTTAAAAAAAGATTATGTGCCTGTTGTAGAGAAAATAGAAAGGGCCAAGAAAAGACCATTGTGAGCACAGGGTAGGGAGGTTGGCACTCTTAGCTGGGTGTTGGGGAGATGGTAGTAAAGACAGGGTCAGTGACAAGATCCATCCTGAAGCAACAACCTTGGGATCTGCTAAGGGAGAGTGAATGTGGGGAGTGAACGAAAGAACAATGGAACCTCTACTGAGATGTCAGTGTGAGGGATCTGAGGAGGTCTGAGAGGAAGCCCAGTGTGGCTCCAGAGGGCTGCCTGGCAAAGAAGGACAGGGGCTCTACTGTGGACAGTGTTGCTCTTCCATTAGCCTTTGCTCACCTTGGAGGAGATGCGGTGGACTCCCAGGGCTTGATTGATAATC
This sequence comes from Mastomys coucha, assembly GCF_008632895.1. Classification (NCBI taxonomy): domain Eukaryota; kingdom Metazoa; phylum Chordata; class Mammalia; order Rodentia; family Muridae; genus Mastomys; species Mastomys coucha. The sequence continues at coordinate 144,977,827 of NW_022196897.1, forward strand.
CCCCCCAGCCATTTGGATCATCAGAGGTCATGATTAGATACATGTGTTCTGCATATACAGGCTGTCTCAGCCCTCCTTCCCCCCTGCATATATGTAGCAGAGGACTGCCTTGTCTGACCCCAGTGGGAGAGGATGCTGTGTCTAATCCTGTAGAGACTTGATGCCCCAGGGAAGGGGATGCCTGGGAAGGGGGAGAAAGGAGGTGAGAGATGGGGTGAAGAACTCTGGGAGAGGGTACTGAGAGGGGCAACAGTTGGGATATAAATAAACAAAATAATTAATTTTGAAAGAAAAGAAAGATGTGCTTTTGTGGGGTCCAGCTTAATTTCTGGCCACTCAGGTCTCTAGACAGGAGAGCCTACTGTCTCTTTACAGGAACAGGCATGGTTTTCCTCTTTACTCTGAGAGAGAAGAATAAGGATGACACGTGGGAGAAATAGAAGGTAGACATGTCCTGGAGTTATCCATGTCCTGTTTAACCGAGCAGTAGTTTTCTGTTTTAATTGAGCAGCAGTTTTACTGTAGTCCTGGAGTCTCACAGGTTGCTTCATAACTCCTATAAATTATCTTCTTGCTTATACTTTACTGGTCTGTACTTCTGTATTGCAACTATAGAGATCCTGTCCAGGAGAAAAGATGTGTTGGAAGGCACAAAGTGCCCCACTCCACAACAGTCTTGGGTTGTGTAGAATACAGTGTGTGAAAGAGGAGCAGTGTGGATTAGCAGGTGAATGTATACAGATGAGCAACACAAGGCAGAAGATTGCAATATTGCACTACTGGTCTCCCATCCTTGAGATTTTACATCTCATAACATTTCCCTGGAAAATCAGTTGCACATATTCCTGGCATCCAGTAGGTTTGCATGCCACAGCTGCCCACTGATGGCCTTGGGCCATAGATTCTGAGCCCCTGTTTGTTTACCTGATGCTGCTTTTCAACTGAGGACTGTTTGGAATGCTGGCTTTTCTGATAGTGGGTCACTTTATAATGCCCAATAACTCAAGATCTCTAATTCCAAGTCTGTCTATTGTGGTCATTATCTACCTGTGTTGGTTTGTTTTATATCGTCTTGACACAGCTAAGTCCTTCGGGAATAAGGACTTGCTTCCAATAGATTGGCCTGTATCTGGCATTTTGTTGATGGATGGATTGATGTAGTGATACCACCCCTGGGCAGGTAGATCTGGTGCTCTCAGAGAGTAAGTTGAGCAAGCCATGAGGAGCAAGTCAGTAAGCCGCGTTCTTCCATAGCTTCTGCTTCAGTTCCCAACTCCAGGCTCTTGACTTGAGTTTCTTTCCCGAATTCTCTTAGTAATAGACTATGCTGTAGAATACAAATACAAATACAACCTGCCCAGGTTGCTTTTGGTTCTGATATTTTATCACAGCTATAGAAATCTTACTTAAAACAGAAATTGGTACCAGGCTCACGGGATCTTGTTAAGACAGACCTGGTCACGGTTTTGGGGGGAATTTGGAAGGTCTTTGGAACCACGGGATAGAGACTCCACAGAGTATTCAGAACTTGAAGAGGCAGAGGGTCAGAGCCTCTCACTGGACATGGAGCTTGTCGATTCAGATAGAGTTGTTGACTGAAGCCCCAGGGATCCTCCTACCTCTGCCTTCCCACAGCTCTGACTACAGGAGCCTAGGTTTAATATGGGTATTGGGGTTCCTCAGGTTGGCTGCAGGGACTTCTGTTGTGCCATCTCCACATGCCCCCAGATGGCTTTTTAGCGGCTGTTATTTCTTGGACTACAGAGCCTAACCTGTGACCAATATTCCTAAGTTGAGTTCCCAGCTGCCCCGAGATATTCTAGGTCGGCAGTTACTAATGTTACATTATAGGTGATGACTTTATTTAAGCTCACTATTTTGAATAGTGAAGGTGGAGCAGACAGGGACTCAGTAGAGTGCTATATGGGGGTTGGCAGGATGCCATTGCTCAGGGCGCACTGGCCACTGGGAGGCTGGTGTGTTCTGGGAATGATGAGTGAAGTCCATGGTCAGGGGTGAGACTCAGCAGATCTGGAGATGAGATTGGATGCCAGGCTGAGACATTCTCACTTTGCTCTGTGGGCATTTGGGAATCATTTGGGCTTAAGGAACAGCTTGATAAGGTATTTCTTCTCAAGGTCACCTCCTGGGGTGCTGGGGCTTGCGAACTGGAAGTGAGTGAATCTGGGGATCAGACACTAGCTGCATTAAACGTCCCTAGGTCAGCTGCTTCCTCTCTTTGTGGCCTCTTGCCTAGACTGGGTGGCCCATGGAAAGATCTCTGCTTCTTTGCATTTTTGTTTGCTTTTAGGACCTGGCCAACTTGAGAGAGATAGTGAGTGCTTGCTTGTAGTTGTATGTAGATTCTTAGGGTGCAGGCTGGTACCTGAGGGTGTCAGGAGTGAAGCACTGTCACTGTATGTCTGCTGTGTCCCTGGCTTTCAATACGGCGACTTCCTTAATCCCTTACGTGGCTCTGAGTAATTGCTATTGTGTTTTCATGAGGAGTAGGAAAGTCAGAGAAAGCTCAAGTTCTCACAGCTTTTAAGTGGCAGAGCCTGGATTTGAACTTGCATCTGTTGACCGAGTCCAGCAGTCTTTTTATGTTGGCTTTCTCACAAGACTGTGCCGTTGACCCCAGGGAAGACTGTGTGTCTGGAGAGTTCAGCTGATCTTTTGGTAAAGGCAGGGACTCTCATCTTGCTGGTAGCCCCCCCTTCTATCTTAGTCTTGTCTCCCACAAAGATTAATTGCTAGCTGCCCAAGTTGTGATGTTCTTCTACTTCCCTGTTCCGGCCTACATGGGAGCAGAGGGGTGTGGTGCAGCCATGCTGATCCAGTCTATACCAGCACAGCTGGCAGCCTACACAGCACCCTCATCAGAAAGCGATCCATCAGCCAGCAGCCACACTGCCATCCTGTCCAGCTGCCGAGTTGGCACCTCTGGGCCTCCTCAGGTGTGACAGGACCCCAGCTCAGAGCCCCTAGGCCAATCCTGCTGTCTGTCTCTTGGAGGATTTTTTTTTT
>NW_022196897.1:144980961-145050961 GCF_008632895.1 Mastomys coucha
TTAAGGGAAGGCAGGTGGTAGATGCTGCACCTTGCTGATCCACCCCTAGGAGGCTTTGGAGAAGAGCAGGTGAGAGGCAGGTGTCCCTAGGTGGAAAGAAGACTACATTTTGAATCTAGCCTTTGCTCTCTGCACTGTCAGTACTCAATAGGAGTAGGATTGCTCACAAGCCATCCCTCTCCAGCACTCCCCAACCCCTGGTAATTCCTCAGAGAATGGAGTATCCCTTACATATTATCAGTGGAGCTGAGTCTAGGAGGGGCCAGCAGCTCTGGAGTATGGCTTTGCCAGACCCCAGTGTGTGGCTTCCTATGGAAGGAGAGAAGCAAGGGAGCCTACCTATGTTCTAAAGGCTAGCCCTGACCCTACTCAAAAGGCCAGCTCCTCCACATACCTAAATGGGGTTAACTGAACTAACTTCTAGACTGGTTGTTTGACTTGGCCATGTGCCAGAACTGCCCCTTCAAATGTGGGTCTCCGGGTGCTGTCTCCAGAGTTTTTAACTTTTTGAGTTTAGAGCAAAGTCTCAAAATTCATACCTTTGACATGTTTCCAGGTAGTATCCACTTCAGAACCCACCAGTGTGAGGCAAGGACAATGGCCTTTTTAGTCCCCTCTGGAATTTGCAGAGATAGAATACTGTTATCTCTGGCTTGTTAATTCCTATTAATTTTCTTCTGCCTGGGTAGTCTTAGAGTTAAAATTAGGGGCAAAGTTTAGTCCCTTCTGGGGTCTGACAAGAGCCTTTTCATCATGGCTCAGCAGGTTTGGTGTAGATCAGGGCCAGCTGGGTTGGGGTTTCTATGTGAGAGTTAGAGATAGCTATGCTTGCAGGTATATCCTGTTCTAATTGTTCTCTGGCTGCCACCGTGTGTGTGTGTGTGTGTGTGTGTGTGTGTGTGTGTGTGTGCGCACGTGTGTGTGCACGCGTGCAAATTGAGATGATAGATGAAAACTAGTTGGCTTTCAGAGGGTAAACATCCTCTGCTTTACTAGAGGAAGCATCTTGGCTGCAGTTGAGCCCAGAAAAATCTACCCAGGAAAGAGAGTCTGGGGAGTGGCTTAACAGCAGTGTTCTTGCATTAGCTAGCTGTTACTACAATAAAGACTTGAAAAAAACCAATGCCCAGATGTTTGCTTTGGTTCACAGTCTTGGAAGTCATGATCCTCTGACCCACCTGGTTTTGGGCCTGTGAGTAAGGCAGCATCTATGGTAGAAGCATGAAGCTAATTGGTCAGTCAGGAAGCAAAGTGAGGAAGAGGAAGGAGCTGGACCCCACAATTCCATTCAAGGGCATCCTTCTAAATTTCTAAAGGTCACCAACTAGGCCTAATCTCTTAAATTTCATGCCCTCCAGTAGCACCACCCTAGGGATTAAGCCTTTAATAAATAAGCCATCACTCTGTTTGCAGACCACTACTGGCTAAGGATAAAGGACTTTCTCTCCCAGGTCCCTAACCCCTCATGCTATCAGAAGTAGAACTGTTTTATGGGTTTTACTCTTTACATTTTATCCATGCCAGGAGCTGCCATAAAATGGTAGGTCCCAGGTAGCTGGCTTTGATGGAAACTCTATACTCACTGCAAAAGTTTTGTAGGCAAGATATTCAACTTCACTGTTCCTTCTAATCCCCCAAGGGATGGACTTTCATCAGTTGGATTAAGGTGTCTACTTCACTGTTGGGTGTCTTGCAATGGTGAGTCTCCCAGATTTCCAGAGTCTCAGACAAGGATAGCCTATACCCCCTGGGGCTTGAACTTATTTAAAGCTGAATTGGTTTATTTTGAAGCTTCAAGTCCAGCCCCAGTGAGATGCATGAGAACTGAACTTTGGTCTTCTGGAAGAACAGCAAGTGATCTTAACTGCTGAGTCATCTCCCCATCCCCTTAAACACAATTTATTTCTTAGGTAAGGCATGGTCAGTTAAGTCCATACTTTGGGTTTCTGTAAGTCTCTGAAGAGGACATTCTAAGACAAGGTAGAAGAAAGAAGTCCCATTCTGAGACTGTTGTGACAATAGAAGGCTCTCTAGTGTAGACCCCCCCAGTGAATGCCTCAATATGTCCCAGACTTGCCCTGGTCACAGTTTTAGGCGACAGTAGCCTTACCATCATTTTCTGCAAATCTTGCGGGCTTCTCTTTGCACCTATGCATGATGTCAAATGAGGGGCCCCCACCAAGGCGCCTGCTGCTTGCTGCCAGGCACTCCTGATGACTTCAGCTAATTTCCGAGTCTGAAAACATTGTTGACAATGTGATTTCTGAAACGTGAAAGGCGTTATCTCGTTGTACCATCTGCGGCGTGTCTGTCTGAGCCCGGGCTTCCGCTGCCGCTCTGCCCCCTCGCAGCAACTCTCGCTGCTCCGTCATCATCTCCCACAGCTAATTGCTCCAAACTGACAGGGAGGCTTTTTCCATTTAAAGATACGGGTAAATGGAACTTTTTTTGCTGAGCTTTCCAAGTTAAGCCTGCCTTCCAGAACGGTCTTTTGATTGGGGAGAGGTAGTTTAGCTTCAGCACTGGGTCAGGGACAGTTCCCGGGACAGAAGGAACTGGTCGGCACAGAGTGTGAGGTAGAAGACCTCTGCAATTCTAGGTTACAGGAAGCCTGGTGTTCAACAAAATGGTAGAGACTCACTGTCTCCCAGGTAGTAAATTGGGAAATCATCAGTTTTTTGAAACAAACTGGAACCAAGCTGTTTCTTATAGCTCAGGGAGTCTCTTAGAAGCAGTTACAATCATGACAATGTGTGTGTAGGGATAATCAAATGGCTAGGGCTGGTAAAGTAGTTAGCTGTTGATATACAGCACACCACCACATATTTGAGTGATTTGATTTAAAAATAAAATAAAAATTAAAATAAAATTAATTTATTTTAATTAATGAGGTCTCTTAGCCATTACTCAGGGAACAGCAAGGACCTTGTCTGAGTCTTGAGAATTTCGAGTAGTGATCATCTGAAGGTTTGCCTGCAACTGAGGATCTTTCCAGGAGGCTCATGCAGGTGGTTGGCCTGATGGTTCTGGGGATGAGTGGGGCTTAATTCTGTTCTACAGGGTTGCTCAAGTTCTCTTGGTGTAGTGGATGGCCTTTCTATCTATGGATGGGGACAGCTTCAGAAAGAGCGTAAAGTGCCACTTACGATCTTACTCTCTGGAGTCACACACTCTTCCTTTTGCAGTACTGGTCATAGAGGTCAGATTGCTTCAGTGTGGGAGGGAACTATATAAGAGTCTGAAAACCATGAGTCAAGGATCCTCGAGGTCACTTTAGAAGCTGGCTGTGACAGTGCATAGTCATATAATACTAACTTCTCTTGGCTGTGACGGGTTGTCAGAGAGCACTGATTCCAAGCAAACTCTTTTGTCTGTGAGATGCATTCTCTTATCTTTGCTTGCTCCCCCACATGCCCCTTCCACTGGCCTCTACTTCAGCCTTCCACAGTGTGTTTCCTGCCCTGGCTTTCTCCTTGAGTCCCTGAATTATATTTTGATCTTACTCCAACATAACCTCCTATCAGCTTGAATGTATCATGCTCATTCATACTTCAATGATGCTGTTCCTACTGCTTGTTCAGTCCCTGACTTTCTTTCTCTATCTTTCCAAACAAACTGGAAGGGTGAGCTAGATGCCAGTGGAAAGGGCATGTGTGCCTCTCTCTCTCTCTCTCTCTCTCTCTCTCTCTCTGTGTGTGTGTGTGTGTGAGAGAGAGAGAGAGAGAGAGAGAGACAGAGACAGTTAGAGAGACACAGAGAGAGACACACAGAGAGACAGAGAGGCATACAGAGAGAGATGACAGAGAGAGAGAGAGAGAGAGAGAGAGAGAGAGGAGATAAAAGAACATATCTCAGGTCTCACAGGCAAGTAAGTTTGCTTGTAATTAGTGCTCTCAAGTAACTTGTTGCTGATGAAACAAATCAGCACTGGCTTTCCCCCTCACTGGATAGACAAGGAAGGCTTCATTCCTTCATCCTTCACTTCCCTTCATCACTCATACCACTTGCTCCAGGCTTTGCTGACTTCTGTGGAAGATACTTTCCAAAGGTGGTCAGGCCAACATTTTTCCCATCCCACATGCTCTCTGTAATGTTTTATTGGCATCATTTTAATAAGAGGTGGGGATGTGTTCCTTCATCTAAAACTTAGGTGAAGCCATGTTACTATCTCAAGAAACAGGTTTGATGCCATGTGGCTTCTAAAGCTAGGCCATAAAAGGAAGCATGGCAGATATCTGGAGCACCCTTCTCCTGAATTGTAGTGCACTCACTACCATTTTTTGTAGAAAGTTGAATTCGTCTTGCAGAAAGACCACTTGGAAAGGAATTTAGGGCCCCCACCAAAAGCCAATATTACCCACCAAATACATGAGTGAAAGAACATCCAAATTAACTTTAGGTCCCTGGCCTTGGACTCTCCTGATGATGCCACAGAGCAGAGGCAAGTAGTTTACTGAGAACCTTTGTTGTTTCTGACTGAAAGTAACTGAGAAGATACATGACCACAGGCATTGGATACTACTCTGTTTTGAAGTTGTCATGTGATTACATATCCCCATACCCCACCAGGTTTCCCTGTAAAATACTGCTGTAGCTTCTCTTTCCTTCAAAGCTTTCTTCCAAAATTTGTAATGGCATATTTGCACATTGAGTTAACTCCCATCTCTTCCACCAGGCTGTACAGTTTACAAAGCCATGGACCATATCCGTTTTGCCCACCAACATCTTATCAGAGTCTGGAGTGCAATATGTACACAGAGAATGCATCAAACGGACACACTTGCCAATGATGTTTCCATCAAATGTTTCTAGAGCCTCCACACTGCAGTAGGAGCATAGCCCCTTCATCTCCTGGCTTGGTCCCCCTCTTCATCTTAGAAAAGGTGCCATCATCTCTTCCGGTGCTCAAAACACAAATTTGGGATTTTTTTCTTGACCCTTTCTGTCTTTCCCACTTCTGTAAAAGGATTCCCTGTCCTGGTCATTTTTCCTCTCAATACTTTCCCATTCCACTTTTATGACTGTCGCCACCCAGTGTTCCATCTGGGTTCAGCATCATTTCTTTCCCTAAAGACTACTGACCTTCATCTTGTACTCAAGCCCAAATCAGGAAGTCCACATGGTATATCTGGGCCTGTTACATTGGAAGCAAAATTTCACTCCTTATTGACCCCCCTGGTTCTCAGTCCTCAAATCATTTGTGGAGATAGGCAGGGTAGAAGTTGAAAAAAAATCCTTGCTGTAGCCTACAGTCCTTCAGTGATCTATCCTAGGCTAATTTCCCTCCTTCAGTCTCTTACTAATTCTGCCCTCCAAAACATGTCCTCTAAGCACAAGAAGATCCTAGGTTCATCCCAGATCACTCATTGTTAATTAGATTTCAGGTACCATTTGAGCTGTCTGTCTGGTACCTCTCTCTTCCCATCCCAGAGCCTGCCATACTCATTCATTAGCAACAGCCTCCTGCCTCATGGCATCTAAGACAATTGATGCTGGAGGGCAGGCGAAAGAGTTTCCAGAAACAACCTCACCCTGGACCCACATATAAGTGCCTCCTCTTACCCATTTTCAGCCTCTTTCTTTCTTTATTTTCTTTTTAAGATTTATTTATTATTATACATGAGTATACTGTAGCTGACTGGTAGCTGATGCACCAGAGGAGGGCGTCAGATCTCATTACGGATGGTTGTGAGCTACCATGTGGTTGCTGGGATTTGAACTCAGGACCTTCGGAAGAGCAGTCAGTGTTCTTACCCACTGAGCCATCTCTCCAGCCCCAGCCTCTTTATTTCTACAAAAGACTGATAGCCACGTGTTTATCACAAGGCACCTTGAATGAAGTTATTCAGAGCAGAAGTCATTTGTCTAGTTGTTCCAAGAGCCCAGGCAATACCTGGCTCATCCTCAGATTTTCATATACCTTCAGTTCAGCTGACATTGAGACAGACAAAGTCATTTTCCTTATCAGCATATCAGACCAACTGTAGATTTGTTGGCTGAGTTTCCCTGGACATTTTTCTTTACCTATCTGTGAGCTTCTCTATGGTGTTTTTCAAGCATAGCAATTCTAAGGCAAAGCTAGGGTCTCAAATGAAAGGATTTGAAGGCACATAGTCTTTTATAATAGAACCATAGAGGCCACCTTCCTGGTCCATCCATCAAGTTAGTTAAAAATCCCCTTATTCCACAGTTCAAGGGCATTGTCCACTCACCTACCTCTTTGATGGTTGAGAGTAGCATGCTTGAAAATCACCATGCTACTTACTAAATTTTCTACTAAAACTCATGACACTGTCTGTGTCCCTGGTCCCCTTTCAGTTTCAGACATCACTTCCTCTCAAGTTACAATCTCTAGAATCCTCAGGGGTAGGGGCTATCTGGGTTCAAGACACTTAAATGAGCGCTTGACCTCCTCTAGAAACATGGCAGTCTCCTCATATGGATGAGTATGGCAGGCTCTGGGATGGGAAGAGAGAGGTACCAGGCAGACAGTACAATCAGCGATGTGATTTTCAGAACCAGCTCAGAGAATCTCTGTACTCTCACACACACTGGGTCTTTTGCCCATGGAGCATCTCAGGATTTGCTCCATCCTATGAATCACCTACCCCAGGGAGCCCTTTTTTCCCTTTGACAGCCTGAGTTGGCTTAGGTGTTTCTTCCTGTCATTTTCAAAGGTCTCTGTGCTCACTTTCCTTCTAGCTCTAATTATCCTGGGTCATAGTTCATTCCCATACTCCTTTTGGTCATTAGTCTTCCTCACCAAGCTCTGAGGATCTTTAGGATAAAACATTTGCCTCCGTTGTCTAGTTTGGGCTCTGGCATTTCTAAGTCGTTCACTAATCACTCTTGGAATGAATGAATTAATCTGAGCACAGACCAGAGCTGCCCCCTATATGAACTGCTCTGTCCCCTGGTGAGAGCAGATGTCCCAGCTGCTATGTGCTGGGGTAAGATGAGGCTACCCCCTCCACAGCTGCACTGGGGTGGGGGAGATGTATCTTCATGCTGTGTTGAGAGTCCAAATCAGCCAGCCATATGGAGGGCTGATGACCCATGCCCATAGGTCCTCTCAGACTTTGGCTTTTCTGTTGCTGAGGGGGCCACAGGGGACCATGGCAACATTTGGGAGAGAAGGTCATTTCAAGGGAAAGTGTCCACACCAGATGTTGAGCCTCATGTGGATGAAATAACCAGTCCTGGTTTGTAGTTTCTGATATCTGTCTATAGGAGGGCTTGGGGTCAGAGGGCAGTGTGGGGTACCACCAAGAGTAGTGGGTGTATATTGTGTTCTTAGATTTCTTCAGGAAATGTAGTTGGAATGTGAGACCCTAGGGAGAAGGCAGTCAATTAAAGATCCAGGGTCAGATTTTCTTCCTCACCTGGAGTTCAAATCTGAGATCTTTTTAGAGGTGATAGGACACATGTTTTTATCCTAAAGATTTTCAGAGCTTGGTGAGGAAGACTAAAGACAAAAAGGAGCATGGTGATGAACTTTTGCAGACAGGATAGGGAATGTGAAAGATAGCCACCATCACATTGTATTTGAAATGTCCCGACCTCTGACTTTGAGGCACCAACAGCAAGTCTCTTCCTTAGATGCAAGCTCACAGGCATAGATGGTTCAAATCTCATGAACAGATAAAATCAATCTGGGTACATTTTCTTTGTATTTAAAATGAGAGAAATGAGTTACGAACAGAATATATGGGTAAGTCATTATGCAAGCCTATGCTCCTTATGAAGACTAACACTGAGAGCATATGGTTGATGCTGACTGGGCACCTACCTTGTACCAGGCTCTGTACTGACTGTTTCATTTCCAGTCCAAGTCAGACAAGCTGTGAGATAAGACTCAAAAGAGGAAACCCAGGAGCCACCCAGATAGAATGGGTGAGGAATGGGCTAGCTAGTGAACTCAGAGCAATGGGCTTATTTATTTCATCTTCAAGTACATTTGGGAATAGTAATGTCAATAAAATTAGATATCATTTTTTTAGAATTATTAAAATAACATATTGGTTGTTTGTGGGTCAGGTGTGATTATGTCACTTGGTCCATCTTTGTACTCCCAGCATGCCTCTCTGGTTCTTTGCTTTTTTTGACTTAATTGATTTGTGACTGATGCTGTGTCTTCAAATTCCTGTTCTTGGTTATGAGTGGTAGCACAGCTTATACCCTTTAAAAAATACAATATTTGTATTTATTCTTTGAGACTTTTGCACATGCATACAACTCCTCCCAGGGTCTACCTTGCCTGCCACCATTGTGTGTTTAAACTCTTAATCCCTTTGCCTCAATCTCAAGTGCTGGCATTACAGGAGTGTGCCACCATGCTTGGCTCCTTATGTTCCTCTTAAAAGTTTATGCATCTTTAAGTATGGTGGGATGCTTGGAATCTCTTAGCCATGCATGGATTCTTCTATTGTTCTACTGAATCTGTACAAAGGTGTTGATTGCCATAGTTTGTAGTTTTCACTTGATGGCCACCATGATTGTAGGCTTATGACTATCTCAGTTGAATGCTGTGTGTGTGTAGGCTCATGGCTACCTCAGCTGGATACTGTGTGTTTCTTAGAGACTCATTGTGGTAGCAACCCTAGGCTCCTATTGGCTGGGGACAGAACAGCTGGAGTATGTGAGTTTCAGCCATCATGGTCATATATTCTGTTTTTTCCTTTTGCAGTGAGTCCAGGCATAGCTGTTACTATGGGCAAATGATAGAGCTTTGAAACATCATTTTAAAGCACTTTTTGTTTGTTTGTTTGTTTGTTTTTCAGGTACAAAGGATGTCCTGTTTTCTTCCTCCTGGGATACTTGTACCTCTTAATGGCTACTTTTAGTTCCACTGCATGGTAAACACTCAGCTTCTGTCACCTCTCCAAATTGTGAAAATTTCCTCCATTCCTGGTCCAGAGATTTGAATACACCTATGTATGTGTATTTGTATGTGTATATGTGTGTATGATATATATGTATATACAGGCATAATACACACACACACACAGGTATCACTAGTTCAAAAACACCTTTGTATGCTATTTATAATTCTTCAAATGGAAAGGAGGATAGGACAATCTGAGAGCTGATCTATTGGTGCCCATTTTGCATTATTTCCCTTATTCTTCACCAAACCCTACAGGACACTCTCATTCCCATCCCTTTTTAAATGAGGACACCATGCTCAAATGACTTATGTAAAGTCATTTAATTAATAATCAGTAGTAGATTCAATATCTAAACCCAGGAAACTTGAGGGTTTATGCTCTAACCACTACCAAACCACTATAGAGCTTTTCAGAATCTTCAATACACTGATGGTATGAGGAATGGTCATGAGATGACTACAGAATTTCTCAGCTGATCTTAGACTTATCCTTGTTAAGTTTATGACTTTCTAGAGCCATACTTTGGTAAATATTACTGCAGGGAATGAGCAGGATCAAAGTTGAAGAGAAACCACTGAAGTGAGCTATGTCACAGTCAGTTTTTGCTGGGCAATCATATAGTGACAAACAATTCCTCAAATGTCAATGCTTTTAACAAGAATAAAATGATAATCCTCTCTCATGTATATTAGTGGCTACAGTTTGGCTGTAGCTCTCTGAATATGTCTCTATACCCAGGCAGAAGTCACCCCAACCCAGGCCATGCTTTAGACAGAAGGAAGAGCATTACACTTGATGGAAACGTAAGATACAGATTAACGCCTTCATGAACCTCGCACACTCCGCAGGTTTCCACTTGCCATTGGTCAAAGCATGTCACACAGACAAGCCAGAATCAATGGAGTGAAAATATATGCTCCATCTCAGATATCAAAAGAACAATTACCCCAATGTGGATATAGTTTACCATAGAAAATGGCAGCTACCAGGAGTTCTCCAACAGTCGTTTTTAGTTGTAGAGTAAGGGAAGCTGGAAGCTATGGTGTGAAGGTTTAGGGAAAGCACAGGGGTGGGGATGAGAAGAGAAAGCTTGTGAGCTGGGGTTTTAATGGCTTGATATGGCTTCTTAGGTCAGCAGTGTTCATCCAGCCTAGGACACGGTGATGGAGAACAGAGCAGGGATTTGATACCTACACCTTCCATGTTAGAAATATATTGCTGGCTAGCTCATTCTCAGTTGCCTTGCACATCCAGGGAGCTCACCCAGTAATAACAAATTGGATCTATTTATAGGGCTTCATTCAGTTACCTTCCCCCTTCCAATAGCTCCCTAATCAACAGCTGATCATCCCACTCTATAGCCTGAATGTGATGTCATCTTTGGTATCGTTCAAGAAATAGCACTTAGCAGTTGTTAAGTAGGGGAGTCCATTTTTAGAACATGGCCCTGCTTATCTTCTCCTCCCTTACAAAAGTAATTAAAATTTATTTTTACATAGATGAAAGCAGCCTCCATTGATCTCTGCAACAAATAAAAGGGAATGAAAAGGATACTTGAATTAGTGAAGAGAGCAGGCTAGCCCTTTCCTTACTGTCAACAAGGCAGCCAACATAATACCTCCATGGGCATGTTTATGAAAAACTAGAGTCAGAGCTGTCTTGCCTTGATGGGGGTGGCAAACTTTGAAACCGTAGGATGTAGCTCTCCAGCATCAAGCACTGAGGCTTTGGGGCTCCCAGTTCTTATACAGAAACATGAGACCAACTTTAAACCATCTCAGAATGAGGCTCCTCAGTTCTCTTGGGATGGAATGTATGCTTCCTTTTCTCTATTATGTTCTGAACCCACAAACTTTATAAAGAGGAGTCATCTACGACATCTATACCATCATTTGTTGTAACCATTCTCACCATCCACACACCCAGGTCTGTATTAGTTTCCTATTGCTTCTGGAATGGATGGTTTTGTGCATTGTTTGTTTTCAGTAGCTGGGGTTTATTGTTTATAGGTCTAGGAGACAGAAATATGAAGTGTATCACATGAGGCTAGAGCAAACTGAGGTGTTGTCTGGACTGTATTCCTTCTGGATACTGTGTGGGGGACCCTTTTCCAATTGAGGGGTTCTTGGCTCATGATCTCCTTCTGTCTTCAAGTCCAGCAATGATGGCCCAGCCTGTCTCTCATGATTCCATCTTTCTGGTTCTGAGTCCTTTGCCATCTTTATCCCCATTCAGGGATCCTGTGATGACACTGGGTCTATCCTGATGACTAAGGATGACTGCTTTAATTCAAGGTTAGAAGTAGAAATAACTTAAAGTGACTATTTCCATCAGAGACTTTGATTTTATCTGACCATGCTACCTAATATAGCCACATATTTTGAGGATTGGGAAATGTATATCAGGATGCCATTATTCTGCCACCCTCTTATCTCTTGTCAAATATATTAATACATTTTTTGTGCGCATGTATTTATTAGTGTGTGCATGTGTGTGTGCATAGAGGGCTGTGGATGTGGATGTGTTTGTGAGTGAGTGGATGAACATGTGCGTATTCCTGTTTCCATCTCTCCAGCACTGGGATTACATGCATGTATCACCATACCTTTCCAGCTTTCTTTTTTTTTGGGGGGGGGTGGGGGCAGGTTTTGAGACAGGGTTTCTCTGTGTAGCCCTGGCTGTCCTGGAACTCACTCTGTAGACCAGGCTGGCCATGAACTCAGAAATCCACCTGCCTCTGCCTTCCAAGTGCTGGGATTAAAGTGATGCGCCGCCACTGTCCAGCTGCTTTCTTTCTTTTTTGAAATTTGTTTTTCTTTATCTTTACTTGTTGTAGTGATACTGCTTGGATACGCTTATTATACATTTTTTTTTCTAGAGATTGAACTCAAGTCCTGGTGCCTGAAGGCTTCCTGCATGAGCGGTCTCTTCTTCCCACTTTTCTAAATTTTCTAAGAATGCATGCTCTGATTTTCCCTTCTGTTTTGGAGAAGTTGGTTTTCTTGATTTCTTACTTGAACACTTCGCAGTTCTAGGACCACCTTGTCTGATTATTCACTTTTAATGGTTCAAAAGTAATGTTGATTTATTTTAGTAACGGGTCCCCCTCCTCCTCCTTGGTATACTTTTGTATTTTGTGCCCGAATTGGTAATTTCCTATCACCTGCGTGCTGTGCTGTACACCTTTGGAGAATATTGTTATGGCAGGATTTGTTCTTACAGAAACTAGCTGATTTTGCAAAGTGGTGTAATTTAGAGAGACCTTGAGTTAATATATTTTGATTCAAAGAAGTGGTCTTGGGATCCTTTTAGTCTTTGAGACTTGACTATTGTGGCACCTGAAGAGACACTACTGGTCTGAAGAGCCTCTAAGGATTTCCCAGTCTTACGTTCCCTTGGGAAGGCTAGAGAGGACAGAAACCCAGTAAAGACACCTGCTCTTATCATAGCTTAGTTGAGATTCTAGGGTTTTACGTACCTTGCTGGTAGCCCAGAGCCTCTCATGGGAGAACAGCAGGTCACATGAAATCAACTTTAATTACTACCACCACTCACTTATGTGTCAACATGTCTAGGCTACAGGATGCCCAGAAACCTCATGAACATTATTATTAGGAGTGTCTAGGAGGAACCTCTCCCATTTGGATGCGCCACATTTGATCATCAAGGATCTGAGAGGAACTGAAAGGCAAGGAGGGTGAGGGTGGGGGCTGGAGGGCACATCTGCTATTTCTGTCCATGGCCTTCTAGTTCTCTGAAATCTTCAGCATGCTATCTGAATCCCATCTTAGTCTCTCCTGGGTCTCCAGCTCATGGTCAGCAGCTTGTGAGACTTCTAAGTCTTTATCATTATGTGAGCCAATATTTTATGTTACTTCTTCCCATGTCTCTGTGTCTTTGTATCTCTCTTATAAACACTTATGTACACATACATATACACACATACACACATGGAGGGGGTAGACTGCTTCTCTTGTTTAAATTTTTTAAAAAAATACCTACTTTTAATAAGGGTTCCTAAATGTTTTAACCTCCTTCCTAGCCCACCACCCATCAGAGGGTGGAAAAGAAAGGTTATTAGGATATAGGGGAAGTAGACCTGTTTAGAAATAGTTCCTTGGAGCAAATATATACTAGCAGTTCAATTTAGTAGTGTCGGGATAGTAACCATGAATCAGCAGTAGTGGCATGACCTAGCAGAAACAGCCAGGCCTCAACTGAATCATTAGGACTCAGCAGAAGTGACCAAAACCACCAGGGACGCCAGGAGAAGTTCTCGGCTGTGCCTCACTCAGTGAAGACATGAGACCAAGAGGTACTGCAAAGCCAGCTATGCAGTCTTCCCATCACTGTCCATTGGGTCCCACTTATATTCCTCCCAACATCATGTGTCCTCCATGGGTCTTGCTTCACCATGTGTCTTGCATACTGAGGTATGTGAGTTTATATCAGCTGACCTCACCCTGCCAATTGGGCCCAAGTCCACAGAAGCAGCCAGAAGCCACCAGAACCTCACAAGAAGACCTATAGTACATTTTTCTCTATGGCGTCACTACAAACAGAGCTCAGCTATGCAATGTAAGGCAAACCAATTCACGTGTGTTATTACAGAAGATTCCTTCATCACATGTCCTTTCATGGGCTGCTTTAGCAAGACATCCTTTCCTCTGTGTCTGCTTCAGGAAAACACTCCTTCAGGCATTTGACCCAGCAAAACACCATTTGACCCAACTGACTCTCCAAAGAAACCATAAGTTTCCACGTTAGACCCTGACTAGTATTAAATAGTAATATTAACATTAAATATATAATAAAATGATATAAATATAACAATATTATTGCTAATAACATTAAACACTCCTTGTTTTCAGAACTGACTTCAATAGGGAGAGCAAGGAAAGAGTTTTTCTCCCTAACTAATGGTGTTTGTATCAGATTGGACCAAACAATGTCCGTCTGAATGCTTGCCCTTCCTTCCTTTGGCTTCTGAGCATATGCTAGGCTGAAACCAGGCATTAGGTACACCAGGATAAGCCAACAGAAACATCTTCTTGCATTCTGCAGGCTCGACTGATAGAGCAACAGTGGGTCTCATAGATCAGGGGAACTTATGCACAAAGAAGAGCATGGGCAGGATGGGTGTGGTGTAGAAGGGTTAGACTAGCAGGGGGCTAGTGGTTAAGGGATACTTTGTTTACTGTGAGGTTTGGATGATTAGAAGTCACCTGAGTGATGGTGAACATGGGGAAGGCTTCTTACCATAAATACAAAGACTGCTTGGTAGGAAGGTCCTTGGAATCCTGAGGAATAAGGGAGGATAATTTGTGTGTGACAGACGCCAAGTTATCTGCAGTTAGAGTAGATGTCCCCTGCTGGACACAGCATTCAGGAACAGGCCAGCTCCTGAGAAGTGTTTGTGGTTGCAGAGCCCAGCATGAGATTGAAATGGACAGAATGCTTGGCACCTGCTTTGGTCACTACAGGGAAGTGCCAGGCAATTTGGAGAGAAGGGCTAGATGTCTTTCTTTGCACAGGCTCTTAAGGGCTTTTAGTTGGCAAACTGTAGTTAAGGCAGTGAAGCTGGACGTCCTTCGAGTATATCTGGCGCTAGTGGGAAGGAAAATAAGGGGAGTGGGGTGAGGGGAAGCTGAAGTGGAGATGTATTATATAAGAAAAGAATAAATTAAAGTTTTAAAAAAGAAACACAGGCTCCTCTTCCAATCACTCCCATTGCATGCTCGGCCTCCAGGATACCAGCAGTGACCACACCAGAGCCTTGCTGTGCCTGTGCTGAGACAGTGAGAGCATGGGTAATGGGCTTATGAACAGAGCTAGCCATGTAGCTCTGTGGCAGGGCTCTTGTCCAGCTTACACGAGGTCTTGGGTTCTGTTCTCAATGCCATAAACAAACCAGCAATACACGAAAAAGAAGGTTACACTTTCCTGAGAGGTTAGCACATGTCTGCTTTTGTGCACACAGCATTTTCTGTGGATTATCACCCCCCCCCCTTTTTTTTTCTTTAGGTAGGGTTTCATCGTGGAGCTCAGGCTGGCTTTGAACTCTCAATTCCCCCCCTCCCCCACCTCAGCTTTTGGAGTGCTGGATCACAGGTGTGTGACACCAGGGTCTGGCTTATTTAATTGGCCAGCCTTATGAGGTGAGTGTTAAGTTCAGAAAGGAGATGATGAAGCTGGGGCTGGTTCAATGGTTTCCTCGAAGCTAAACAAGTGAAGTGTTAGAAGAGGCCAAGTTACACTGTGGTCACAAACCCCCTCACAGCATTGGTTGATGTCTTAGAGGGCTCACTGATGGCTCCACTGAGAGACTGGCTTCAGGTCCTAACTCCACTAAGCCACTTTCTGCCTGTGTGGACTTTCAAGGCGTGTATATTTCCTATGAATGTAAACATAAAAGCCTTTGTGTCTGGCTGCTTGCCCTCAGTGTAGGTTCCCATGCTTGCCTATCGGGCAGCAGCACTCTGGCTTCTTCTAAGAAACAGTTCATTGCATAGATTTTCCACATTCTTCTTATTCACTCATCAATTGGAGACATACTTTTGTTTTTCCCTTTTGGCTCTTTCATTTGAACCCTTGTTGGATTTTTCCCAATGACTGATGACCTGTAACACTTTCTGTTGTCATTGGCGGGCATTTGTTTTTGAAGAAAATGTATGTATGTATGTGTATATATATATGTGTGTGCATACACACACACATATATATATGTACATTTATAATATCTTTTTAGTTGAAATAGGGTTACATCACTTTCTCCCTTTCCTTGCCTTCCTCCAGCCTGTCCCATGCTACCAGCTCTCAAGTTGATAGCCTTTCCCCCTTGATTACCATTTCCTTGGTATTATTATATATACAAATATATAGATCCAGCTTGCTGTGTCTGTTCTTGTTGGTGGCGCATATACGGTTTCAGGGCTGAGCACTTTGCATTGGATAGCCAATAAGGGTGCTTATCCTGAGAGGTGCTATTTCCCCTTTCTCAGTAGTCATCAGTTGTGTGTAGTTCTTTGTCTATGGGCAGGATCCCAAGGAACTATCCCCCCTGCATGTAGGCCAGTTTGATATATTCTGTGGAACAAATGTCTATAAAACGCTTTGCCAATTTCAGACTGGACTTTTGATTTTTCTATTGAAAGAGTTGTAGCTAACTGACTCTAGATAAATGATTTGCAAATATTTCTTTTTCTGGTTTTGCATGTTCAAAGTAAGAATCCCTCATCTGTCCTCCTTTTCCTACCCCTTTCATGCTACACCAGAGGATGCTCATGTGCATTCACCACTGGGTGAGCTGGGGTAGCATGCTGGCCAGTGTAAAACTTGATGTAACAGTCTGGAATCATTTGGAAGCAGGGAATCTCAGCTGAGAAAGTATCCCTGCCAGATTAGCCTGTGGAAAAATCTGTGGCTCATTTTCTTGATTGATGATTGATGTGACAGGATTCAGATCACTGTGCCTGATGGTTCTGGAGTCTTTAAGAAAGCAGGCTGAGTGAGTCACAGGGAAGCAAGCCAGTAAGCAGCTCCTTTCTGTGGCCTCTGCCTTAGCTCCTGCCTCCAGGTTCCTGCCCCGACTTTCCCCGATGATGGGCTATAAGCTGTGAGATGAAACAAACCCTTTCCTCCCTAAGTCGCTTTTGGTGTTTTATCACAGCAATAAAAACTCTAAGACAGGTGGGGAGAAGAGGATGTACAAGGGAAAAAAACCCGTTGAAGGCAAATGGCATTATGAGTGAGTCTAGTGCAGCGACAAGGCTCATTATACTTTTTGTATTTTGTTGGAAGCTGGGAACCATTCTGGTGTTCATCACGGTCCAGTGTCCATAGGAATGAGCATTCTTGGACCATCTTTGTAGAGGAAAATCAAAGTTAAAGTGAAGGGACAAGAGGATCATCATGAGCCAGAGCTCTGCAGATTGTGGACCTTCAGCCCTGTTACTCACCCCTACCATGTTGCTGGGCGAGCTTCCTTGAGATTCACGTTCTCCTAAGATAGAAGGTGAACAAAATCCAGCAGCAGCAGAATGACACATACAGATAAGGCTAACATTTAAGATGTTTAACATAGGAACAGACTTTTCTCCTTAGCAGAGAGAGGCTCCTTAGCAAAACCAGATCAATAGCGATGGTGTTCCTAAGATTTTGGGGCATCGGAATTCCAGGGAGCATCCCCTTTAGGAAGCTAGCCTCACCCTAAAGAGCTGCTTGCACAGTAGGTCTATGGTAGAACCTAAGAATTTGTCCAGGCTGACAATGTTGGGGGTACTGTCTTTATAGAGAACAAATGATAGTAGATGTTTACACTTATAAAACTTGTGACTGGTATAAATATTCAAGGGATACTCTTTACTAAGAACCCAGTGTAAATGTGAGTGTCTTTCCATTTCCCTCATCTGTCCCACCAATGTCCTCATCACAGTTACTGGATACAGCCTCTGCTGCGGGTTCTAGGGTATTGTTAAATTATGCTCAATACTCTGAAAATACTGTCTATAAATACTAGGGCAGGTCTGGGCTAGAGTCCAGCTCCTCATGGTTGTGAGCTTGCTCTACTTATTTTGTCCTGCAGTCCATTTTTTTTTTCCCCACCAACTCCACTCCCTACCTCAAAAGTCTTCCCAAAAGACTGATAAATGGATTGATACCATACCTTTTCACACAGCATAGCATCCTTACTTTCTTATGGCTCCCCAGTAATTTGAAATACAGTTTTATTTTCTCTACAGGCATAGAAAAGGATAGTGAAAACAATAGACTATTTGAAAGAGCAGCGAGAAGAGTCATAATGTTTATTGAGAGGCTGTTAAATGCCAGCAGTGTGTAAATGTTTATGCACTGTTTTACTTGATACTTCTGGGGATCCTGTGGGATAGATGTCATGTCTGTCATTTATAGATGAGAAGATCAAGGCTGAGATGAAGGAAGGAATCGGACCCAGGGTGTGACACATAGTAAGGGAGAGAATCACAGTCTGAATGCACTTGGATTAGCTTCCAAGCCTGTGTTTCTAATGATCGCTCCTTAGCGTTTCCACATATTGACTAAGGAGTGTTCTTCGCAAGCCAAGGAAGTCAGAGTCACATTCCACACTGAGTGGGAAGAGCCTTGCATGAGCAGTTAGAAGCTGATGCTCTCTGGTTTGAGGTGAGTGCACCCATTGGGAGCTGTTGGTATAGGGGACTCAGCTACCCATACAGTGTTCCCAGGACATGATTCCTAAGTACAGGCATAACACAGTGGAACTAGCCACCTCAGCATGTCTTATTCTGTACCTCGTGCCTGTGTGAGGCATGTAGACTTTTCTTCTTTCCCCCAGCATGGTGTGGGGCCTTGACATCAGTCATTGGGTGTAATACCTATGGTGTGTTTGATTAAAACAAAGAGGAGAACAACTTACATTAGTTTAAATGACTAAATTCACTGGCTCATGTAACTGATTAGCTCACAGGTATCATGCATCACCTGACCACCTGATGGTGTGGTCTGATCAGGGTGCTGCCTGGGTTTCTTCATACGTGTGTTGGCTTTATAACTTGTCTGCTTGGCAAGGTGGAACTGCGTTTCTCAGAATTTCCTCTTTGCTGTGTGTTTCTTCCTGGTTCACAAATGTCACTGTCAGGTAAGACCTATAGGGTAGAAAAGAAACAGTAGCTGTTGGTTTGCACTTTGACACTCAGAAAAAAAGATCAGTGGTTGGGGCAAGCACATGACATTAAGGGGAAAGTGATAAATGTCCTGTGGCACAGCTCATTGACTGTCATTGTCTAGGAAGCTGTGTCAGGATGACTGGCCTCAGAGAGGAACACTTCAGGAGGACGTGAGTCCATGTTAATTTGCCACTGCTGCTCCCTATCATGACACTTATGCATTCCTAGGGGGAAGTCCCCCCATCAGGGATTGTCCTTGGTAACACCTTGCCCCAGGTTGGTTGGAATCTCCTTCTACCGAGAGCCTTACCCAAGGCAGAGAGCTGTGCTGTGCTCTGGTCCACCTCCAGAGAGGAGTCCTTTACTGTACTCAGGGAAGAATTTGATTTCTAACTTACTTAGCAATCCTGTTGACCTGAACTGCTGTGGGCATCTGTGTGGGAGTGCTTTCTCACTGTTACCTTTTCTCTATACTCATGGAGCTAGCCCTGCATCACGGACATCATCTGGAATTGATTGCATAGCCACAGAATAAGTAGCACCAAGATTGTTGAGTCAACACAGCTTCCAGTGAACCCTGGTGCAAGACGGGGCGGCATCTGAAAGAGGTAACTTTGGAAAGATGGGTAGAATTTGGGGGTCAGTGACTAAATGAGCCCCCCACCCCCCATAGGTACAGTGATCTAAATACAGACACAAGGGCAAGAAGAGAGTGCTCTAGTGCTGGCGGAGGTATGTGAGCATCAGTTCTGGCCTTGTTACCACCTTGTGTGGCCTCAGTAGGGGACAGTGCTGTGAGCTGTCCAGAGCCAAAGAAGGGAATCTGGGTTTCTAAGTGGAAAGAGAGAGAGAGGGAGAGAGAGAGAGAGAGAGAGAGAGAGAGAGAGAGAGAGAGAGAGAGATCTTTAGGTAATGGAACCTGGTGAGTCTTTGGCCTCGACATAGGTAAACTGAGGCACTGGGAGCCTTCCCTAGATCTTTCATGGTCCTTGGCAGAAAGCTGTTTCCTAGAACTCAGAAAGGTGGGAAGTAATGCTTACCCCACTGTACTTCCTAAAAACCCTGTTGTGTGTATGTTCTGCTGCCAGATACCCCCCTTCTAACAGTGCTCTGGTGCCCTCAGCCCGAGTGCCTGATTCAATTCAGTGTTGATGTGTGTAAGCGCATGCGCATATCTGCAGAGCTGAGGAAGCAGAGAAGAAAGTACATTTTAGAAAGAGAGAGGAAATACGGCTTTTTTTTTTTTTTTTTTTTTTCCGGAGTGGGGCCCTGAGGCTGGAGCCAGGCAAAGTGCTGGCCTGTTCTTGCTCATTTTTATGTTTTTATTCAGAAGCTTCTGTACCGGAGCTGATGGCAGAAAATGTGCGGTAAAATGCGGGGAGGCCGCTGGGTAATGGCCCCTGTTAAGTGTTAATTGCCTATTGAGACTGCAGACTTTGTCGATGCCAGGGATTGGAGCTATT
This sequence comes from Mastomys coucha, assembly GCF_008632895.1. Taxonomy (NCBI): domain Eukaryota; kingdom Metazoa; phylum Chordata; class Mammalia; order Rodentia; family Muridae; genus Mastomys; species Mastomys coucha. The sequence goes on from NW_022196897.1 coordinate 145,000,975, forward strand.
GACAGGCCCTTATTTATTCTGGGCCCACAAAGCGGGCTCCTCCTCTGCACAGGCTTCCAATCAGTCACGCTTCCCTGGACCCGACAAGAGGCACCAGTCAATAAGTCTGTTTGCAACCTTAACCCTTTGAAGGTGGCAGTGTAGTCTGTGGGTCTGCCTGGTTCAAGTGTTTCAGCACCAAGGGGACCTCTGCAGGCATGGAGGTTCGGAGGGAGAGACCCCGAAGACACCCCGAGAGGCTGAGCAGCTCAGGGAACTTGGTTCCCACGCTGGCTCTATTCTCACCGTTTGGGAAGGCCAGTAGGGTTCACTTGAAGGGCTAGCCTTAGGAAGGTTTCAGTAAACTGCTGATCAGAGTGACATCCCTGTAGAGCCCTGCAGGCCACACTGACGCCCCACAATGTTAAACAATTTGGAGAGAGAGAATTGAAGAGGAGGTTAGGTTGAAGTGGGTGCTAGGGTGAACCCTAGCCCAAGCATATTGATGTCCTAGAGCTGTATGTGGATTGTACAGACACAAAGCCCACGTGAAGGCACAGAGTAAAGGCAGCGTGGACAAGGCAGGGAGCTAGAAACCAGCTCGGCCCTCGGCTTTTCTTCTCTCTCAGGACTGCATGGCTTCTAAGCATTGATGTGCACTGCTTCCTATAATATGACCGCTACCTGGCCCTGCCCTTTCAAGTCTGCATCATCCGGAGCAGTCATAAGTCTTGGTGGAGGGTGTAAATATGGAAGACATTGTAGTGGCAGGGGGAGGTGTTAGTTATTGTCGAAGGTACGAATGAGCTTCGTAGATGCAGGCTTGTGTAGTGTGGTCCCGCCTCCTCCTTTGTAGGACTTCTCAGAACCTTGAATTTGGGCAATGGGCACTGGATACTCTAAAATGCTCACTGGTGGTGAGCTGTGCTGGATGAGGAGACATGTCTCCCCAGATAGGTTTCTGGTTTATGACCTTCTGTTTTGTAAAGGGCAGGAATGGGGCCTAGGAGACATTCCAAGGTTTTGCGCTAAGATGGGGGTCTGTATGAGGAAGTGGTGGGAGAGGGGACTGGATTTCAGGATTCACTAATTAACCCGTTTTGACAAATTTCACTCTATAACCTTGTGTTTCAATCATCTGGCTTACTCTTAGGCTCTGAAAAGAACCACATTGGTACCCAGCGTTCTGGAGGTTGCCCGAATGCCTAAGGAATGTGACACCGGGCCTCCCCTGTGGTCCCTGTCACTAAGGCCACATGTAACTGTTTCCTCCACACCACCCATCATGTCTGATGCTGTGGACATCTGCACTCTCCATGGGGAGATACCCCAGGGCAGGACTCCACTCTTTAGTTCTTTCTTTCCTTCACCTGCCAGCATAGCACTGACTGGCAGTTGTGCCAGCCAGAGCCTGTGGGCTGTGTCAACTAGGGTCCTCTGCTTTACAAGAAAGGGAGAGAGAAAGAGAGAGAGAGAGAGAGAGAGAGAGAGAGAGAGAGAGAGAGAGAGAGAGAGAGAAACAGAGACACACAGAGAGAAACAGAGAGAAACAGAGACAGAGAGAGAGAGAGAGGAAATGGGTGAGGAAGAGAGAGGAAATGGGTGAGGAAGAGAGAGGAAATGGGTGAGGAAGAGAGAAGAAATGGGTGAGGAAGAGAGAGGAAATGGGTGAGGAAGAGAGAGGAAATGGGTGAGGAAGAGAGAGGAAATGGGTGAGGAAGGAAACTAGCTTGAGAGTCAAGGCAGCTCACAGATTCTTGGGGTCTGGGGGTGTGAGATGACGTGGAAGCCGCCAGGGGGCAGAGCCCACTCCTCTGTGGCTTTCCACCGCTAGAGAGCATGGTCCATCCAGGAACACAGGCTGCATGTGCCTGGCAATGGCCCAACCCTGTGCTGATTGCCTTCCCCCACTTTCTGGCAACACAGGATGGGAAGAGGGGACTTGGATGAAGCTCAGCCCTGCCTCAGACACTTCACAATCGTAGGCCTAATTAAAACACCACAGACGGTTTGAACCCCGCATTAAAATTTGATGAGGAATTGATCAGCCAAGCAAACAGGAAATTTAGCTGTGAGTGAAGGTAATGTTTGCTCAAATGTGTAATGAGACCCACGGGGAATATTTGTGGGGACCTCCGTCGTGTCTAGAGATGCTCGTACATTTCAATTTCATCTTCCCCGTGTGCCGTTCCTCTCAGAGCAGCCCCGGATGCATCCAGGGGAACAGAGAGAAAAAAGAAGTTTTCGTTTGGTAAACTTTCTTTTGAAAGCTCAAGGAAATCTAAAATTGTCACATTGTCCCAGGAAAGTAGCATAGGGGTGTGTCAGATTTGAGCTTCGGTCATGAAACTGACCTTGCTGGCATCCTTGGGTGCCTACTGAGTGGCTGCCATAGCCTAGGTTCTAGGGATAGATGGGTGCACAGATTAATCTGTCCATGCCTTTATGGGTTTCTAGATAAACATGAGAGGTTTGAGTGTCAACTTTCCTATCTGTAAAATACAAATATTGGTGGTTTTCATGAAAAGGGGCGGTTGAATGAATTTAATTAGGAAATATGTACAAAATCCAATAGACAGAGACTTTGGCAAAAAAAGTAAGACAGTCATGTAGCCCAGGCTATCCTCCAACTCTGTTTTCTGGCCTCTGCCTCCTGGTGCTGGGATCACAGGTGTGTGCCATCTCTCCTGGCTGGGGCTGACCTCTCTTTTATGTCAGGTGAAGGTCCTTCTCTGCCCCTCTTCCTGTGACCAGTGTGTACACAAATGCTGAGGGTTTTTCTCTAGCTTCATGCCTCTAGAAGTGACCTAGCCTGGTGTTCGCTCACATATTTGTCACTGTTGGTGAGTGTAACAAAGGCCACAGGAAAGCCAGCCACACGGCTGACCTACTTACAAAAACTGGAATTGGGTCAGAAATTCTATCAGAAAGATCAAATAGCAAGTGCTCTTGGGTTGTGGGGGGTGAAGGGAGTCTCTTGACTTGAGAATTTGTGCCTCATAGTTTAGGGAGGAACACTGGGGACTTAAAATACCCTTTAACACAACCATGGCCAGGATGGAGGGCCTGGCAGCCACTCACTTTTCTTCCTTTGTTGCTTTCCAGATGGCATCTACCATTGACCTAAGTGGGAGGGGTGTGGCCCTTAGCCTCCCATCATTCTCCTGCCACCCCTCGCCCCCACTGTTCCCTCACCCCCACTGCCATGTATTTCTCATTCTTGTTCAGCCCTCATTTTTTTTGAAAAAAGATTTATTTATTTATTTACTTATTTATTTTAATGAGTACATTGTAGCTGTCTTCTGATACACCAGAAGAGGGCATCAGATCTCATTACAGATGGTTGTGAGCTACCTTAATGCGGTTGCTGGGAATTGAACTCATGACCTCTGGAAGAACAGTTGATGCTCTTAACCACTGAGCCATCATCTCTCCAGCCCCACTACTTCCATTCTTACTACCATTCTCTACCTACCTGTCTCCCATTTCTCATTTCCTCTCTCACCCTGAGCCCACATCCACTGTCTCCATTCCTCATTCTCCCTCACTCTACCCTCAGTCCAGTGTTCATTTGTCTATTTCCATTCCTAAGCCCATCTCTCTTTCTCCCCACTCATCTCCTATATGGTCACCGACACCATCAGTATTATCTCCATCATCTTGGTCATGAAGCATTCACACAACGGACTGGATAAAAACGCAGGTTCCCTTCCTTCTGGCTCGTCCTATAAAATGCCAAAAGACAATTCCTAACCCAGGTAAGAGTGGCCACAACAGTGGCAAGAGTTGGTATCATCTTCCCATTCCCTTGTTATGTAGATGATTGGAGAACCCGTGGGACTCACATCTGAGTCCTTGACAGCTGCAGCTCGGATACACATAATCCTGTTGGAGAGCAGTGATGGCTTCCCATGTTGTAGTTATGTTAATATGGTATTCACAAAAGGAGATATAAACATCTGGGGTTTAGCCAAATGTAGCCTGTAGATAAAACCTTCAATACGCCCAGAGAACAAAGCCCCTAAAATAGCCAGGCAGTGGATCTCATAGTTAGGGGAGCAACGTGTATTCCCAGTGCTGCGCATAACTGCCTATAACAGGAAACTTGGGACCTGTTGAGCGCTGAATAGGATTTTCAATTGTTTTTCTATTATGAGCTAGACATTCTTCATTTAATTTTATAGATGCTATTGCAGTTACAGTCTCTAAGAAAGCTATAGATTTATATACAAGTGGATTTTTATATCTTATGTAACAAGATATAATGCTTTTGATTTTTCAAAATCTTGTATTACTTATTCAAATTTACAGTGGTAGCATTTATAAATAATACCTACTTTAATCTCTTGCTGCACTGAGTGGAACCTCGACTGGGATTAATGTATTCAGATTTTCTATGTTTATTGAATCAGTTTTGGTCATAACTGATTTTTTTTCTAGAAATTATCTGCAGTGTCTTTCAAGGTCATTTGCATGTAGCTGTGTAGCATTGTCTGTACTAGTCAGAAGCTGCCTTCATTTATCCTTTTGTAATCATCCCTATCCCTCCTCCTTACTGTGTGTATGATGCACGTGAGTGGGTGCCTCTGTACCACAGTGCATGTGGGAAGGTCAGATAACAACTTTGTGGGGTAACTTCTCTCCTTGTATCTCTATGTGGGTCTTCACGCTTGCATGATAAGCTGTATTTCCCTGAGCTATACTGTTGACTTTCTTTTTTTGCATTCTTAAATGTATGAAACTCAAATGTCACAGTCTCACAAGAACTAGGATATTATTATTATTATTATTATTATTATTATTATTATAATCACTTCATTGTGATGGCTCTTGAGCATTTGTCACACCCATCCAAGTACCAGTCTCTATGTTCTGCTTACAGAATCAGGGTAGAATTTGGAATGTTTATTAATTTTATGTTCTGCCTTCTAGAGAGAAGCAGAGCTAACATTTTGGGGAACAAACACTCAAACACACACACACACACACACACACACACACACAGAGACACACATATGCATGCAAAAACTAAAGTGTCCATTTATACATTCTTGGGGCTACATAGAATTCCTGTCCTTCTTGCTCCTTTAATTTCTGATAGATTCACTAATTGTCCATGAGAAGCCTCCAAATGTGACAGTAACCAGGATGCTCAGTACAGACAGCAAATGGATGAAGGAATATTTAAAGCTGCACACCCATGGAAGGGTGCTTATTGACTCCTGCTCATCACGATTATCCTTCAGACTATCTCTGCAGAGCCTTTGGGCTGTGCTTAATTCTCAGGATTAGTAGTTAGAAGTTTGGGATGGATTCGGAAAGTTGGCCGGAGTCCAGGCTGGGGGTGGGGCACACGTGACTGATGTGGAGGAGGATCTCTGGATTTGTGCTTTGTCTACGTGAACCCTGGGAACAGGGAAGGAACCTGTCAGGTATCTGTCGGTAAAGAGCTGAGTGAGTGGCTGTCCTGGTACCCTGGATGGCCTTCACCTTCCCTCTGCTGTTCTTTGCCATTTGTCCCAAAGAAGGAAACTCTTGATCATCAGAATGTCACAGGAAGGGGAGATGGAATGGTGGCCTGGCTCAGCAGTCAGGCAATGGACAAATCCTCACCCTGTCTTCTCCCATGTTTTTTTTTCTTTTTTTTTTTTCTTCCCAGTGAAGAGCTAAGGGACCAGTGGTTGAGAAAGACTTCTCCCAGGCACAGCTATGTTGACAAGACATAGCAGGGCGATTGACTAGTCTGTGTTTGGTATTATCATTAATAATTAAAACAAAGCTAGCTTATCAAAACAAATGCACCAACCAGACTCTGCCTGTTTGGCTGAGCACATGTTCAAGGGGATTAGAAAGATTTAGAAAGAAGCTGAATCCGTCTTCTAGACGTTGCCCTCCAATGAGTGACTGTGTATTGATCGGTCTCCAAGAGGAAGCGGCACCGTTAAAAGCCCCGGCTTAATGAAACACAGTGCAGGAGAAGGCGGCACGGCAGGGCTGGAATCCCGACCCTCCATTTCCAAGGATGCCCCCAGGTAGGCTTTTTGCCCGAGTCTTTGCGTTACCCTGTTGATGAGGCGGTGTTGTAATAGCTAGCCCTCAGGAGGACCATAAAGATGAAATGTAAGAATGTATGAGCAAACACTTTGTAAATACCATAATGGTATGTAGATGGTTCTGGTTCTTAAGTGTGACGGACAGTCCACTCCCCCACCCCAGACCCCAGGGCTCTCAGCCTCAGCACTACTGACAGGGATAACTCTTGGTTGGGGTGCGTGTGCCCTGTGAATTGTGAGATGCTTGCAGCATCCTTCAAATATCTCGACAAATTAACCTATGTCCTTAGGCTACTCGAATTATAAAGAAATTGCTCAATGGTTTTTGGATTCTTTGATTTTTTTTTTTGTTTGTTTGTTACATTCCAGGATACCAACAATTGTCTTCCTCCTATCCCAGGACACTAAAAATTGATGTGTCAGTCAGCTCAGTCTGAGTTTTACTGTGGTTACAAACATTTTCCAAATCTCAGTTGAAATAACAGATCGTGGCTTCTTGCTTCATACTGAATATGTATCTTATGCTGAATACAGCTGTTCTCTGCTTGGAGTTCTCTGCATTTTGGGATCTAGGCTGACAAAGGAGCCTCACATGAGACCAAGGGACATTGTTGGTCCATCCTAGAGGAAAGGAAAGACAGAAATGGTGACTTGGCTCTCGTAAGCTCTACTCAGAGGTGACACTCACTCTTCCTGTTTATAGTTCCCTGGGCATGGTAAGTCACATGACCACTCTTGATTTCAGCAGGGCTGGCTTGTTTTAAGTCTGTTGTAGGGAGGGGGGGGCAGGTCACAGAGCCTAAGGTCACAGGCTACATAGTTCTCCCCTGGGAAGGGCAGAGAGTTTTAAGATAAGCAGGGTCTGCCCAGTGGTAAGTTGTGCGTGCAGGCCCTTTGCCCTTCACAGACACTGCATTTCACAACTTCCCTCTTCCCAGGAAGTGCTTTGCCTCTCTGTAGAACTCCTGTTAATCCTTCAAGAACCCTTTCAGATGCAACTTTTTCTGACTGTGCCTTTCTTTATACCTCAGTACCGAGTTGGCTTTCCCACTGTCTTATATTTTCATAATAGTATTCTTCACCCATTAGATGGTGAATTCAGTAAGCAGAAATTGGGCTGCTGTTATCTTGTGGAACTAACATTATCTGTAGCCTTGGTTACAGAGATGGGGGCATGGATGGTTTAATTCTTCCCATGTGACTGTTAGCCATATAATGAAATGGAGACATAGGGAGATTTACTCATTTACCTCAAGTCCAACAATGACCAAAGATGCTGAGGCCCCAAAGCTTCTGCCTTCTCCGCTGCTTCTCCCTATTCTGCTGATATTTGGGAGAACTGGCTGTCAGTCCATAGGATGTGTGATGGTTAGCTTTAACTGAGGCACAAACTGCCTGGCAAGAGTGGTCCAATGAGGAACTGTCAGACCAGTTTGGTCTATGGGCATGTCTGTGGGGGATTGCCTTGATTGCTAACCAGCATGGGAAGACACAGTCCACTATGGGAGGCACCTTCCCTAGGTAAGGGCCCCTGAACTGTATAAGAGAGGAGAGAACAAGCCTGCATGCATTTATTTCTCTCTGTCTTTGACTGTGGATATGGTGTGACTCTTTGCTTTGAGGCTCTGCCCCTTGGAGTTCTCCACTATGATAGATTATAACCTCCCTTCCCTATGTTGCTTTTGGACAGGTTATTTTGTCCAAGTGACAGAAATGACACTAGAATAGGGTGGCTGGTAGAATTTAGAGCATCCTTGGGACTCTTGGCTGCCCTTGTGCTTTGTGCTATTGGAGTCTTTTTGGTACTGACAGGAGTTCTGCACACATCAATTTCTAGATGTCATAAATCACTGGTGTGTCTTCATGACCAAGTGCTTAGATTCTGGTGTCTTGAATATCTATCTTTGAATCTCAGCTATTCTACTTGTTAACTGTAGAACTTTTAGCAAATTAATACCTCTTTGTGCCTCTGTGTCTTCAGCTATAAAACTAGGGATTGTTAAAGTTTCTCACAGGAATGACATGAAATGATATATGCAAAAAGCCTGAGCTTATTGCTAGTCACATGAAAATATTGGATAGTCACCAGCTCTGACTCCCTTTTCTTACAATTTTGAAATATGACATATACTCTTGGATCCTTTAGTTGGGTCCTTTGTTCCTTTAACAAATGTGTTGATGTTAAAAAAGACTCCATACAGTGTTGGTGCCCAGTTGTGTGATTCATACTGCCTCTGAAATATCTGCTTCTTTTGAGTCATCATCCCATGACCCAGACCAATAGTCAACAACACACATTGTTTCATTCAGTTTTGTCAATTGTTTTAGGAAGACTGAATTTTCCCCATTCTATGGAGGCAAACACCGAGGTCAAGACCATTAACTGAGTGATTTAAGAGAGGATGGATTGAAGCTGGGAGTATTCAGAAAACCAGAGGGAAAGTTCAACAATGGGAGGGAGATCCTGTCCTGTCCCGGAAGTGTGGCCTGAGAGGAGGAAGAGGGTCAGGGAGCCAGTAGTTGTTAGCTTCTTTATTTTATGTATATGAGTACACTGTAGCTGTCTTCAGACACACCAGAAGAGGGCACCAGATCCCATTACAGATGGTTGTGAACTACAATCTGGATGCTGGGAATTGAACTCAGGACATCTGGAAGAACAATCGGTGCTCTTAACCACTGAGCCATCTCTCCAGCTGGTTGTTAGTTTCTTAACAGCATTTTAGAAAATAGAATCTTCCCTCTGTGAATTTTAGGGCCCCCCAGGTTAAGGTTGGATTGGAAGTATTTCTCCAAAAGGCTCACATTGAAGGTCCTAGTGCAATATTAAGAAATAAGGCTTTGAGGAAATGATTAGATCATGAGGGCGCTGACCTAATCAATGGCTTAATCCACTGATGGATTAATTATTGGAAAAAAAGCTGGAGAGGAGGAAATTGATGCTGTGATTGTGCCACAAAGCACGTCTGTGTGGTTCCTGGCCTCCTTCTCACCTTCTTCTTTTTGCTTTCTGGTTACCCTAGGGTGAGCAGCTGTGCTCTGCCAAGCTGTCCCGCTGCATGCTCTGCCTCCATGTCACCCTACAGTACTGGTCATGCACTAACATCTCTAATACTGTATAAGCTCAAAGAAACATTTGCTTTTTTAAATAGTTCTTCCAGGTATTTGTCACAGTGTTGAGATAGCTTATGTATAACCCAAGCGCTAATACGATCTGGACCCTCAGATATCACCCATGCACTAATATGATCCAGGTCCTCACATATGACCCATGCACTAATAAGACCCAGGTCCTCACAGACAATCCATGCTATAAGACCCAGGCCTTCGCTGTGTGCAGTAGAGCTATTTTCTTGCATTTGAGATTTGGGAAGTAGATAACACTTACAAATGTTCAAGAAGTAAACATCTACATCTCAGAAAGCCCTCAGAAGTTACAGACTCCCAAGGTTATACAAGCAGTAATGGTAGCTGGGGAGAGGGGACTCCCAGACAGACTGAGCCACCTGAAAGTTGTGTGAAAGTTGTCAAGTGTGCTTGGGTGGTCTTTGTCTCATGTGCTTGGGTGGTCTTTGTCTTGTGTGCTTGGGTGGTCTTTGTCATGTGTGCTTGGGTGGTCTTTGCCATGCATTTTTGGGTGGTCTTTGTCATGTGTGCTTGGGTGGTCTTTGTCATGCATTTTTGGGTGGTCTTTCTGGTAAGGTTCAGCCACTGGCATCTCAGAGTAACTCTTTGCTCATATTTCTGTAAAACATTGCAGTAAACCCACCGGCTCACCAGCTATCCCTGAGTGGAAATGTTTATGTGTCATTGGCATCCTTTCTGGACTGAACAGACATTCATAGTCTCACATGAAATTGTCACTGTGTGCCTTACATCTTCCTCCTCTAATTACATGGATTCTAATGACCATTCTGAGAGCCAGGACCTATGTTCCCTCTCTTTACTTAGGTCTCACATGTGTTTCCAGCTTTCAGATGACTCAGGCACGTGCTGGGTGCTGGCTAAAAAGGACAAACAACACAACCAGGACCAGGGGCCTCAGAGAGGTGAAGTCATGTGCCAAGGTCACACAGCTAAGTCAGCAGTGGAGCTGGGCATTGTCTCTCAAGACTTGCAGTAATAGCTTGGCTTAGTCAGCTGTCTGTGGATCCACCTGGATTCCTACCTGTGGAACCACCATCTTTGGAGGACACACACGGCAAACCTGAGCCTGATAGGAAGCCTCTGCTGGCCTACGACACCAATTCAGCTTTTCTGGTCTTGAGGGAGGCTTACCTGAATCTTGGTTTTCAGATGCAAAAATACCACAGAGTAACCCAACTCACTATGCATCTGAGTTTTAAACATTTTCTTTTCCTAGCCATTAATGCATACACCCTTTAAAAAGTCAAAAAGAAAATATCTCCCGAGTTTCTGTTTTTGCATGTAAATATTCAGCAGGCAGGTTGCCTTGATACTGGACAAAGAGAGTTCTTAATTTGTTCTCAGTGCAGGCCGTGGCAGGATTTCAGTCAGAAACCCTAATTGCTGGGCAGAGTTCATCTGGTCCTAAACAGATCCCCATTTTTTGGGGGGTGGGGTGGGATCGTCTAAATCAGTACTTTTCATACTTCAGTGTATGTGAATCTCTTGGGATGGTGTGGCATCTGACCTAGTCAATCTGGGATAGGACTGATAACAAACGCCAGCTGACACTGGCGTTGATGGTCTGTGGATGCTATGCTCTGTTGCAAGGACATGAGTTTGTGTTTCCAAAACCATTTCCCGTGGAGTTCTAGAGTTGAGCAGCATGTTTCCTTTTCTCTGTGTTCAATAGCATTGGGGAAACTTAACTAGAACAAAGTCAAATGAACTGTTTTACTGCAGAACTTTTCAGAACCTTTATTATATCCCCATGCATGCACGTCTTGAAGGTATGGATTAAAGATGTAATTTCCTGAACTTGTTTTATCAGGAGCTCTGTCCTTGCGTGGCCCCATCCCAGCAGACCCATCCTTCAGTATTCTTTGGAACTCAGAACCAACCTCACCAAACCGGACTTCCTCATTTTGGAAGCTTTTTCTCTCCATGTCGACATCCTCCCCTGTGTGCTTCCTCCTCCTCCTCCAGCCTGTGCGTATGTTTCTGTTTCTCTTCCCAGTCTGGAGATAATTCATTAAAGCAGCTCCCACTCCCTGCCTCCCTCATCTGATACACCTTTCCACCCCCTAACACCCAGACTCAAAAACACCATCAATATTTCATAACCTCACGGTGACAAATTTATTTTAATGTGGTCCACCGAGAACCAGAGATTGATTGGTCCCTCAGAAGCGTGACACGTTTCAAAGCAGGTTATTCATGGCGTGTTTTAGTGCCTACATTAGTCAGAGAGGAGCTGAGCCTGGATTTATCATCCTTATGATTTCTCCATATCTATTCTCTCCCAGCCACCAGTAGCGGCTCTCTCAATGCTTCCTATTGATTGGTTCTGTATCTTTAAAATGTGCTGTCAAAGTGGGAGGGGGGTCTTGGGCTTCCAGCAAGGGAAGTCCTGATTGCTGGAGTCTCTATAGGTCTGGGTGAAGCCAGGGGCTGATTACCAGAGGTTGATTTTGCTTCTAAAGCATATTAGTAACAGGAAGGGAGACAGTGAAGCCAGGGACTCTGGCCCAGATTGTCACCTGCCTTGCAGTCCCACTCTCTGAGTCAAGAAAGCCATTACAGGATCTCTGTACTCAGGGTCCTGAGGCTTGAAGACATCACGACTTTTTCCTTCAGTCTTGAAGAAAGGTGACATGCAGGTGTCAAAATTCTTGGATTTAGGAAAATCTTTACATATTGAAGCATAATTATCATGATCACATGGTGGCAATATGGAGCAATTGTGTACATTGTGCACAGTGTGTCAGTTACAAACGTCACTCTCCCTAAGAACTGTGCTGGAAGGAGGGTACTGATATTACTTCTACTTTACAGTGAGGGGAACTGAGGCTTAGGGAGTTAAGCAGGTGGTATGTGGTTTCACAATCATTCAGACCGGACTGCCTGACTTTCAATGTTGGCTCTTAGTATGCTTGACCGTATTTCACGGTTCAACAGCCCAGAGAACAGACTGTTCTCTAATTGATGCACTTCAGTTCTACACCATCTTACTCGTTCAGGAGGAAGATCTCTCTCCAACAGTATTCTCGGGCTAATTTGATTTTCTAGCTGACTTTCAGAGGCCGTGGTGCCAGCAGCCACTTGTTACTAAGGGTAGGAGAGTTTTCAGTGGGCCATGTCCCTGAATCATCTGGAGAGATCTCACCAACTTCCAGGTTTCCCTGAATCTAGGGTCACTTCTTTGGCCTGGACAGCAGTCTCTTTCATGTTCAAGGAATCTTTGTAAATCTAGCAGCATTTTGGGTCAGGATTAGATACAAACATATGGCCCTAAATTGCCAAATATGTTTCCCTCCTTCCCTTGTTGGGGGATGGAAACAGGGTTCATGACAGGTAGCTCCTGCCTTGGATTCATTGTAGGTTCTAGTCAACCATGTCCAGGAGCTTTGCAGGGTGGTATCTGCTGATATTCTACATTGTAACCTCACAGAGTACTTACACAAGATATAGTAGAGCCACCTAAGAAGATCTGAATCCAAATCAATGATTAAATAAGCCTCTCAGAGGTTCTAATGTTGACGAATGCCAAGCGTGCCCAGGCCAGCACAGCATTCTGTTATCACAGCTGGTCTCTGACCTGTGATCTCCCAGGACTTTAGCTATTAGAACTTTAGAATCTCACACAGAGTCATAGGGATGTCCTAACTACTACTTACACTGGGCTTCTCATAGCGATGGCTGATGGCTCTCAGTGGTATAGGACTTTGGAGCCTTTCAGCACATGGGAGCTCCTGTCCTGAGAGCCCTCTCTACTCTGTGCTCTCTGGTGCTGCAGTCCCGCTTGTTGCTGGGCTTGGTGTGTGAATTCACTAGGTCATGGGGTCTTTGCATCTTACCATCTCTGTGAAAGGGGCCAAGCATTGTCACCTCCTGTCTGGGCTGGTGACGGGAATCAGAGTTATTAGTTATTAGTATCGGTGCTGCTGATACCGGCTCGGCAGTTAAGCAGTATTGTGAGTCTGTGATGTTTCTCTCATGATTAAAAAGTAGCTGCCATAGCTAGCTTCTTGCTTTGTATCCTTATGCCATGTTCTAGGCTAGGAGGCCAGGCCAAGGGAAGTATGAAAGCAGGCTCTCTCTCTTCCTCTCCCTCCTTCCCTCATTCCCTCTCCCTTTCTGTCCCTTCTTTCTTTCTGTGTATTATATGGTATGGTGTCTGTAGTGATGTATGCATGTGTGCAGATTGCAATGTCCATGTGTGTATGAATAGAGGCCAGAGATTGATGCAGAGAGATCTTCCTTTATCATCTTTCTCCTCACACTTCCCTTTTCTCTAAGATCTCTTCACAGAATGTGACACTCATCCATTTTGGCTAGACTGGCTGACCAGCAGGCTGCTGGATCTGCTTAGCCTATCCCATGCTCCAGTGCTGGTGGTGTGTGGGATCTGAACTCAAAACAAACACTTTGCCCACTGAGCCATCCCCCCAGCTCCAAAGGCTGCTTTATGAAACAAGGAAGTTTCCCCCGGCAGATAGCTCTGTGTCCTCATGGTTAAGAGAGAGAGGCATTCTGGGCCTAAGGCTTTCTCTGATACCTGAGCCATGTTGGAGTTGCTGGCAGGGAAGATGTCTGGGACGTGCAAGTGTGCCATTAGCCATGGTCCCTGTTTTCTAACCTCTCCAAGCTAAACTGCTGATTTTTATACTTTGACTCCAACTAGGGTCAGAAGTTTTAAGATGAGTTTTTATTCTTCAGGAAGCTTCTATCAGATTTTTCTCCTCTTTCTCCTGCATCCTGGAGGCCACATGTCCTCCGATACTCTTTAGCAAGTCAAAGGCACAGGATTTAATTAAAAGCAAAACTTGACACAAGTGTTTTTAATTGTAATAGCAAACACTGCCTGTTTTTATAAAGGTGACAGTTTGCAAACACAAGTGTGAACATCGCCCTTCCCTCACTTGTCGGAGGCCCCATCACCGAGTGGCAGGGTGGTGCAAGGAGGTTGATCTGGTGTGAATGACTTCTTCCAGCGGTGACAGGTGCCACCTGAGCTCCTCCTGAGGAGTGCCAGTGGCACCTGTCATCAGGAATGCTTAGCTAATGAGATCCAAGGGCAGCTTTAGGGAAGCTTCACCCCAGCTTCCCAGCTTGACTAGAAGAAAGGTGAAGTTCAAACCCATCTGGGAGAACCTGGCACCCAGGACACGTGGCAGGAGCAAGTGTCTCCCAGAGTCCAAGAGCAAAGTGATATAAAGCAAGGGGATCATTCATTCCCACAATGTCTCCCAATATCTGTGTTCTTACAGCTGGCCAGAGCTTGTCTTTGCATGTCTCTCCTGGGCATTGGGCCAGTGTACCCTCTTCCATGGTATCTCAGAGAGGTCACTGGGCCTCCTGGAGGGAAGACTTGGTCTCTCTCCATCTCCATCTCCACTGAGATGTCAGGGGATAGAAGTTTAATGGATATTGAGCGGCAGAGAGCAGGACCAGACTCAGTCAGCTCAGCCAGAAAGAGGAGATGCTGGAGACGTCTGAGGACCTGCCAGGACCCATCTGTAGAAACCACAGGTAACAGGAGTTAGTGTTGGCTACTATGACAACTGAAGAGAAGCAGTTTGAAAGCAGAGAGGATCCCCTCTGGCTCTTTGGTTTCAGTGCACACAGAGATGGCATTATTAGTGTTATTTTTACCATATTCAGTTTGTGTGTGTGTGTGTGTGTGTTTGTGCATATGTGCCACAGCATGCATGTAGTGGTAGAAGGGTAACTCTCAGGGGTCAGTTCTCTCCTTTAAACTGGGGCATGAACTCAGGTCATTAGGCTTGGCAGCAAGCACCTTTACCCTCTGAACCATCTCACTGGCCCAAGGCAGAGAATTATAATGGAGAAGAATGGTTAAAACAAACAAACAAACAAAAAACCCAAAACAAAACAAACTAAACCCCCCAAGACCAAACCAACCAACCAACCAACCAACCAACCAATCAGGAAGCTCTTGGTGGCAGGAAGCAGAGAGGAGACTTGGGACCACGTACATTTTTTCAGGGGATGTCCTCAGTGATCTACTTCCTCTCATAAGTCCCCACTACCTGCCTATCACCACTTCCTGACAATGCACTATGCTGGGATCCAGTAAGGCATCATTCACTCCATGGAGAGTGTCATAGCCCCCATGATCCATTCTTCCCAAGTTCCATGCCAAGCCTTTAACATCTGAGTGGGTTGTTTTTATTTTGGTGGGGGAATCCCACATCCAAATTGTTACAGGTGGTCTATTCTTCCATCTCTGAGACCTGCTTCTTTTCAAGCCTTTCAAGTCCAGAGTCCCTGAGGATTTCCATTACAGTTCTCTGAAGCACATTCTATTACCAATGCACAATTCACAAACCAAAGTTCAGCTGGCCATTCATTTACTAATTCATAGATTTGTTAACTTACTAAACCTTCATGGAAATATGCTTGCAATTGCCAATAGAGGCAACTCCCATGGGTGTGTGTGTGTGTGTGTGTGTGTGTGTGTGACTGTGATTGGTTAAACATGAAATGCCCAAACTAATCAGTGATGAGCAACGCGGGAGCACACTAGCTAGGCAGGCTAGTTGAGCTTGTGGAGTGAGCTGGTGGGAAATAGCTGACTTTCACAGGGGGAGTCCAGGTTGGATGCTTACCCAGCTATCTTGTATGGAATCTGAGCCACCTTAAGCTTGGTTCTCAGGAATTCATCCCTAGTGTATGACAGAAGAAGCTCTAGGGGCTGCCTTCTATACTCAGCTGGATTTTGACAGTGTACATAGCCAGCCGGATTCACTTGATGGAAAATCCCAGGTCCTAATTGTCAGGTGTGAGGAGGCGTGGAGCTGCGGATGTCTTTCTGTTGATGTCTGGGCTGCAGGCTGAGTTGCTGTAGGGAAAGGATCATGGAGCCTTTGACTTTCCATGATCCTTTCTTCACTAAACAGAAAAGAATAGCTCAGGTACTCAGGATGGATTGCAGTGACAAGCACAAAGAGTAGCCAGCACCCAAAATCCAAGTGCTTAGGCCAAAACTTTGAGTGCAGACTCAGCAGGCCAAGAACAGGTGGGAGTGGGATTGTTCATCTGCTTTCCCAGCTGGCACTGATGCAGGATGATTGTCACATGGCTTGGTCATAGAGAGGACTGGGTAGGAGACTATGATGGTGGCCTTTCTTGCACCATGCTCCTCTCTTGAGGAGAGTAAGTGAGGAGTCATGGAGTCTCTAGGTCTAAGCCAGAGGTGGGTAGAGTTGCTATTGGTGCCCAGGACTGAATGGATCTGGGACTTGTATGTGTGGAGGGATGTACAGAGCATGCCTGGAGGAACCATTTAAGAGTTCTGAGAACACTTAGTATGCCTTGCAAAAGCTCTGCCTTTTAACAGCTTGAGGTGACAACTCACAGTTTGCTGTGTCCCTTTCATTGCCAACACCAGGAAAAGAAGGCTTCCTCCCTGGCCCACACGGTTCTTCCCACGTGCTACCAACAAACAGGCAGAGGCTGTATTTCAGGGGAGTTGTTACAAGGGAAACTTTGCCTGTAACTCAAACACTTTAGTTTCCCAGGCGTGAAAAACAACACTCTTTATCTGTGGCCTGGCCTGGCTTTGTGAGCTGTGTCTAACTGCAGCGGCAGGAGATATACTACGGTCCTGTCAGCATGGTCCCTGGGCTACAGTTAGCAGAATACCCTGAACAGAGGTGCCAGGAAGGCTGGGGTCAGAGTCTTGGCCTGCAGCTTGTTTTCAAGGAAAGCCTTTTACAAATGTTTCCATTCGACATTAAATGGAACAAAAATATCAAAGAAAACAGAAGAAAACCAGAAGCCAAATCCTCCAGGAGTTTGGACATGTTTAAAGATACACTTCAAAAAACAGAACACAGTGCAGGGCTTAGCCTCTGGTAAGGGTTCCATTAGCATCTGTTATTATTCTAATAATTTGTTGTTATTCTAGTAATTTGCTGAAAATTTCAGGCACTATGTCCCTGTTCTCAGCCCACATTCATCGAAGCGCATGTTGCTACCATCTGTCCTGGTCTGTTTTTATTTACTGTCTCATGTAGGACTTTCAAGGATAGGACAGCACTTCCTGGATACCCCCACCCTCCCTGCCCAACCCCACCCTCGATCATGTTTGAATGGGTGTCCAGGATCTGTGGTGCTCTGAGGAAGCCTTAATGGTCATCAAGGTGAGCACTTGTGTCTGGATCACTCTTCTTCCTCCTGCGAGCCTCCAAAAATCATCCTCCTTTCCTGCTTTGTCTTACTTACTCCAAACCTCTGTTTGGGTTGGGGATGCTGGTGGGATGCAAGAGCAGAGCGAGGGGAGAAGAACTGTGAAATGCCATCTCCTTGACAGGCATGGCTGTTGCACGCACAAACTCAGAGGAGCTATGGGTACCTGTATGCAATCAAGCCAGACAGCATTCTAGGATGGGTGGGGTGGGGCTTGTGAGGCCCTGCCCCTAGCTAAAGAGCTATTGGCAGTTTGATGGCAACTGGGAGAAAGTAATTTTTCTGTGTAGTATGTATGGTCACTGGTAGGTTGCCCATGTCCCAGTGGATGGTCCCATACCATGTGCATATGAGCAACACTAACCAGACTCAGTGGGTTACTTTAAAAGCCTAAAAGGTCCTGAAATTAGGAGAAAGGTATGTGAGGGGTCCTAGAAGGGGGAAGTTGGAGTGGGAAGGGAGGGTGGATATGATCAAGATATATTATATATGTTTCAAAGAATAAGTGAAATCACTTAGAAACTCTGTGTATGGACGGTTGCATTTGTCAGAGTAACATTTGCCCCACTAGAATGCTTTCCCACGATGACTTTGTTACTCTTTTTTTAAAAGATTTATTTATTTATTTTATGTATGTATGTATGTATGTATGTATGTATGTATGTATATTTATTTATTTATTTTATTTACACTGTAGCTGTACAGTTGTGAGCCTTCATCTGGTTGTTGGGAATTGAATTTAGGACCTCTGTTCACTCCAGTCAGCCTCACTCACTCTGGTCAGACCCACTCACTCAGTCCCTGCTTGCTCCAGCCCAAAGATTTATTTATTATTATAATAAATAAGTACACTGTATCTATCTTCAGACACACCAGAAGAGGGCATCAGATCTCATTACAGGTGGTTGTGAGCTACCATGTGGTTGCTGGGATTTGAACTAAGGACCTCTTACCCACTGAGCCATGTCACTAGCCCCGACTTTGTTCCTCTTATCAGCTAGTTGTGAGGTATGTCTTCTCACCCTGCACCTGCACAGACTTTGATGACTGCTTTGGGCAACAGAGGAGTGTGAAAGTGATATCTAGGGTGTTATGCAGCATCCATCTTGGGATGCTTGTTCTCAGAACCAGCCCACAATGCTTAGGTGGAGGGGCTGATAGCCCAGTAATGATCCAAACCAGGAATGGGCATTGCTTGCTAACAATGTGAGTGAAATCTTTCCAGGTGAGGGTTTGGCCAATGTTTTCTGTAGGTAAGTACGTTTCACTTTGCAGACCATTCTAGTTTGCTTTGTCAACTTGATACCCAAAAGAGTCACCTGAGAGGAAAGCTTTGATTGGGGAATATCCTTGAACAGATTGGCCTATGGGCCTGTTGGTGACAGAGTATCTTAATTTGTTAATTGATGCAGGAGAGAGACCAGTTCACTATGGGCAGCAACATGCCTAGTCAGGTGGACCTGGCTATATAAGAAAGCTAGCTAAGCATGAGCCTGTAAGCATGCCAGCAAACAGTGTTTTTCTATGGTTTCTGCTTCACCCTCTTGCTTGAGTTCCTGCCCTGATTTCCCTGGGATGACGACTGAAACCACTAAGATGAATGAAACCTTTTCCTCTTCTAGGTTGCTCTTGGCCAGAGTGTTTTGTAACACTAGTAACAGAAAGGAAACTAGAATGCAGGCCGCTTAGTTTCTCTCTTAATTCTTCCCTTCTGCAATTGTACATAAACAGCTATAGACAGTATAACAGAATGGTATACTCCTAGTTTTCTCCTTGTTGTGACCAAATAGCCAACAAAAAGGAAAGAAGCATTCAGTGCAGCATGGTAAGGCAGGCAGGAGTTGAGGCCACATTGTATTCATAGTGGGGAAGCAGTGTGATGAGTACTTATGTTCATCTTGCCCTCTCTTTTTTATTCAGCCCAGGACCCCAGTACATAGCACAGTACTGCCCACATTTAGGTTAGGTCTTCTTACCTCAAATAACCTAATCTAGATAATCCCTCACACTCATGTCCAGAGATTTGTTTCCTAGGTTATTCTAGAACCATCCAAGTTGACAGTCAATATTAGTCATCATAGACAGCCATGTTTGGCCTAGTATCAAGGATTGTAATTTGCAGCCTTGTGCTCCTGTTACTTCCTGGGTTTTGAAGAAGACCCGCCCTTCTCCTAGCCTTTCCATGTGAGTTTCCAGTTGAGTTCCTGAGCCCCAGAATCCATGGGCAGAGTCAAGTGGTTGCTTTCTGTTGTGAGGCTTTTGGTAGCTTCTAGAAAGTACACATACCTGAGCTGTTCTTCCCTGCTGCTATGGCCCTGTATCCATCCCTCCTCCTTCCCACTCAGTTCCTTACATGGTGGCACTCAACCATCTGTGTCTTTCTACCTTTCCTCTTCCTTAGCAGCTCTAGTTCCCAATGCCAGGTGCTGTGCTAACTACTCTACATGAATTGTCATCTTTAGTCTTCCCAGTCATTAATAAACAAAGGAGTGTATGAGTTCAGCAAATTGTCTCAGGTCATTGTAATGGCTAATCTTGATTGTCAACTTGAGTGGATTAAAATTTGCCCTGGAGATGAAGAAAGTCCATAACTCTGTGTTTCTTATTTGACTATGCCTCATCTCCAGAGATTAGATCATGGGGGAGTTGACCCAATGAAGGACTCCATTCATGGAGTGAAAAACTATAAAAAGTCTATTGGAAGGCAAGGAAAGTGCAGAGTGTGTTACTCAGAGCATGTCTTTGGGGATGTAACCTTCTCTGCCCTCTTCCTGTTATAGCTCTGTGTCTGTCATGATGGGAACTGCTCTCTTTGTTTCCTACCCACCATGAAGTCAACAACTAACTCCTTTATATACTACTGTTAGCATGATGTTCTGCCTGTTCATGGGCCCAGAACCATGGAGCCAGGTGATCATAGGGTGAACTATTTGAAATCACTAGCAAACCATTCTCTTCTGCTTTGGAGTTGTTCTCTTAATTATCTTTGTTACAGTGACCCCAAAACAACCAGGACACTTCCTCAGAACCATGGTATCTTTCACCCAACATCCAGGGTCTTAACCCACAGTGCTCTGTATCCCCAGAATTCATGGTATGAAATTAAAGGGAGAAAAATCTGAAAAATACCTTGTAGGTTGAAAAAACTCTTGAGTCCAGAAGCTGTGCATACCCAGTTATATCTTCATGTTCAGACCTTCATGAAGTCCTGGGTATAGTAATTTTAGTGTGGGTAATCAATGAATGAGAGGTTAGCATGCACTCTGATGGTTAGAGGCCTGCTGGGATCCCCGTGGCTTCCTCCTGCCACCACTGGCAGACACTTCAGCATACAGTTGGTTTTCCTTGTGTGACTTACAGTGAGGCTGACATGATCCAGGAGCTTTGCTTGCACACAGGACGATTTAGAAGTAAGTAAGACTTACTTGGGTAAGTCTAGTTCTCAGTCAATGAGGGATGAGCATTGGTGAATAAGTCCCTTCATTTTCTCACTCTGTGGGGTGCATTGGTCTTACAAAGGAGCCCCAAAGGATTAGGACCCCAGTTGTGTGTCCATTCACATGCATTTTGAGGTACCCCAGTTGTGTGTTCATTCATATGTGTTTTGAGGTACCCTAGTTGTGTGTTCATTCACATGCATTTTGAGGTACCCCAGTTGTGTGTCCATTCACATGCATTTTGAGGTACCCCAGTTGTGTGTTCATTCACATGCATTTTGAGGTCTTCTCTCCCTTCTGACCACATTTTTTCAGACTTTCCTGTAGTTTTTGGAAAGCAGGTCACACGCGAGTAGCTTGTACTGACATCCCAGTCTTGGGGTTTATTGAAAAGAAAACTAAAAGAATTCCTTTAAATGATTAAACATACATTTTCCACAGCCAAATACTGGGTATACACTCTGGGATACATGTACATGTGAGAGATCTGCACCAGAAGGTCTGAATTAGTGCAAATGTATAATTATTGATTATATTTTCATGGGTGTTGTTTTCTTATCTTTGAATATATATAGTAACTGTAATTAGGCTAGCCAAGATTTGTTTGTTATTTTAATCAATAAAATGATTTGTAATCAGCACGTCAACTGCACCGAAGTGATTTGTGCTTCTGAACTACTTGAGGGGGATTCAGAGCCATGCCACCTTGGGTAGCTTTAATCATCATTTCCTTGAGTCTTCTCTTTCATTTTATTTTTGAGACAGGGTCTCAGTCTGTCGTTCAGACTGGACTGGACCCCATGATGCTCTCACTTTCATCTCCCAAGTGCTGAGACAGGTCTGCACCACTGTGCTTGGATTGTGTCAAACATCTTCCCCATAGATCAAACAGGGCTGTGATGAACCCAACCCTGCTCCAGACTGTCATCTCTCTACTGGCCAAAGAGTAAATGACTGCCAGGTTGTGTGGACTTCAGTAGAGCCCTCTGGACTAGCATCAGGGTGCAGCATTGTCCTGGGGATACTGCTGCAAAGTTATTTTTGGAAGGTCTTTATAGTGTGAGCTGTTGATATTTCTATCTGCTATTTGTATAAGATCCAGCAAGTTCCAGCAGGCATGGCCAATATTGGGTTCTTGAACATAGACCTTATGGCTAGTAAGGAGTTCTGGACTACAAGAAGGTTATATATAGCAACATCCTTTGTGAAGAGCTGGCTTGTGACTGGAATCTATGACTTCTCCCCACTGCTGGCTGCTCTGATCTATGGTGAGCAAGTTTTTATTCAGGTCTTCTAGGGTTACAGGGGACCCAGCAAAGAGATTACTTCACTCATTCAGATGTGCTGTGCATCTCTGGGGGGTTATGATAGGATTGAGAAAAATCTTAATAAAACAAAACACCAGAAAACAAACAAGACATCTTACTACCTTAAATAGCCTCTCCCCATTGTCTTTTCTCTTCCATGTTTATAAGACTGTGAAGATGTGGGTTTAGGTTGTCTAGGTGTGGTGAATATTCATAGAACAAAGGCCACTTAGAGCCTTCTATGCCTCTCTGGGGGTATAGTCTCCATGTAGATTTTGGTCTGATAATTCCTTTGAACATTTTCATGGTCTTAGGCAATAGAAGAAACGGATTTCACTTATTTTCAGTTGTTTTGATCAGGGAAACTAATAGCAACGTTTAACCTTCCATATTATAGGACACAGATTGCTTTTCTTGCTGTTGTTGTTATAAATTAGTAGGTTTTTTTACATGTATTTTTAAGCTAGTATGGAGAGTAGTGGGTTTAATTATAGCATTTTCATACATAGATGCCATTAGACTTTGTTCTTATTCACTTCCCCTCCCCCCTCCTCTCCTAGTCCTGCCTGCCCTCTCTTGCTGGTTCTCCTCTCCCCCCACATAGTCTCTACTTCTACTTTTATGTCACATGTATTCCATTACTCTAGGAGACAGATTTCTGTACCAAACGTTTCCCCAGGCTCCTCTCTCAGCTGAGCAATGGATGTGCGGACTCATGAATTGGTGAGGATTCTGGAGTATGAGAGGTTCAAGGTCTCTAAATTTTACCTTGCTTATCACCACTTTGGCCATTAGTCTGCTGGTGGCCCCATTTACACGAAACCAGGGAAAGACCAGCCATTTAAGATGCCAAATACCTCTAGCTGTTCCTTTATTGTTGAGAATAATTTTTGCTCTCCTAGGTTTTTTGTTATTCTAGATGAATTTGCAAATTGCTCTTTCCAACTCTGTGAAGAATTGAGTTGGAATTTTGATGGGGATTGCATTGAATCTGTAGGTCACTTTCGGCAAGATGGACATTTTTACTATATTAATCCTGCCAATCCATGAGCATGGGAGATCTTTGTATCTTCTGAGATCTTCTTCAATTTCTCTCTTCAGAGACTTGAAGTTCTTGTCATACAGATCTTTCACTTGCTTAGTTAGAGTCATACCAAGGTACTTTATATTATTTGTGACTATTGTGAAGGGTGTTGTTTCCCTAATTTCTTTCTCAACCTGTTTATCCTTTGTGAAGAGGAAGGCTTCTGATTTGCTAAACCACCAACCAAAAAGTACACATGGTGGGACTCATGACTCCAGCTGCATGTGTAGCAGAGGATGGCCTAGTAGGTCATCAATGGGAGGATGAAGGTTCTATGCCCTAGTTTAGGGGAATGGCAGGGCCTGGAAGCAGGAGAGGATGGGTTGGTAAGCAGGGGCAGGGTGGAAGGAACAGGACCCCCCCCCCCCGGACCCCTCCGTGTCCCAGGGGAAACTGGGAAAGGGGATATCATTTGAAACAAAGTAAGTATCTAATAATAAAAAACAAAGATGCCAAATACAAAGATGTCTTGTACAAACCTGTATATCTCCTAACAGAGAAGCAAAGTCCTGATTCAGCGACAGTATTCTACTGTGGCTTCCCTAAACATTGTTACTTCTTGTACCTGCCTCTTTTCTCTGAGAACAAGGGTCCTTCATTGTTTTGACAGGTCTTAGACACAAAGATGCTTACTCCCTTAGGTGCTCAGAGTTGACTGGTGTCATTTCATGTCCTCCTTGTCCTCGGGAAGATTCCCATGGATATCTAGAGTAGATTAATACTTAAATAAAAAAAAAAGAGTCCTTAAAATATAATTATCACTTGAACCTCAAGTTTACTTTTGTCCACAGTTAACCTTTTTGTGTGTGTGTAATTCCAGGGAAAAGAGATGCTTCTTTCTGTGTTTCATTGTGCTTTCAAAGTGAAGAAATGAGATTGGAACAACGTCTTTCTGGAGTGAGGTCCCAGATCAATGTAGGCAAGGCTGTGCTACAATAACACAGGAAAACCCAGATCTCAATATTGCAGTGGACTGAAAGCTCATTTCTCATTTACACAAAGATCAGGGGTGATCTTCCTGGTTTTTTGTTTTTTTGTTTTAAGTGTAATCTGAGACTGAGGATAATGTTATTCTGGGATGTCCCCATTGTCAGTTCCATCAACCAACTTGAACTAGTTGACGTCCATAAAATATTCCACCCTAAAACTTGAAGCAGAAACCATGCTCTTTTCAAGGGTCCAGAGAACCCTTACTGAGATGGATCACACTCTGGGCTCTGAAACTCAGCCATTAGCTTTGATGGCTCTCAACGGGTTCGGGTCATATGCTGTATCTTCTCTGACCAAAATGGAGTTGACTTAGAGCCTACAACAAAAAGGTCTTCGAGGAAGCCCCACATGGTTAGAAACCAAGCACAGTGCTTCTAAATAGACATGGAAAGAAGGATGGGGGGGGGGAAGCCTTCCTGTCGAAATGAAACAGATCATGCAAATTTGTGCAGCGAGCCCATGGCAGCGATTGTCGGGAAACTGATGGTGGTAAGTGGGTATACTTGAAAGAAGGAATACAGAGATAAATGACCCTAGCTTTGACCTTAATCAATTAGAAAGAACGTAACTTTCAGGCTGACAAGATGACTCAACTGTGCAAGCTTGGCATCTCGAGTCCAAGCTCCAGAACCCATGTAGACTGACAGAGAGAACTGACACCACAGGGTTGACCTCTGACCTCTGACCTCCACAGGACATTGTTCCTATCTCCAGGAACAATACTAAAATTAAGAAACAAAGAAGGTAACTTTAACCCACACCAAGAAGATGAAACAATAGAGTTCTGTATGAAAATGGATATGATAGAAAAAATAGGGGGGAAAATCAATGAAATCAGAATAGACCAATATCTACTAGAAAAATCCAATCTGTAATCGAAAACTTTTGAATAAGGAAAACTTCAAACTGGGGCTGGTAGCACAAGCCTCTAATGTTCACTGGCTGAGGAGTTGAGGCAAGGGGATCACAGGTTCAAGACCTTCTTGGGTTACAGAGAGAGTTCAAGCCTAACTTGGGCAACTTAGCAAGACTCTGTCTCAAAATAAAAAGTGTGAATAAAGCTAGGGACACACAGTGGCAAAGCACTTTCCTTGCCTGTGTGAGACTCTGGGTTCCACCCCCAGTACTCAAAAACAAAAACAGAACCGAACTAAAGCAGAATGGTCCCCTATATCAAGCCTTTAGGAAATGGGATAATACTATGTAAGTGTACTGTATAAATGTAACTACTCAAAAAAGCAGAGGAGTCCTGAAAGTGCCTCTGTTACTTCTATTCAACATTGTGCTAGGGTTCTGGCCACTGCAACTAGGCAAGGAGAAGCCGAAGGCATCCGCACGGTAAAGGAAAAAGCTCAAAGTGGGTAAATTATCTTGTCACGGTTGGCATGATTGTCTATATAGAAAATCCCATGCTCGAGCATGGCAGTACGTGCCTGTAACAGTGACAGAACCACTCAAATTATGCTGCTAGTAACAAAAGTTCTATTGAAGCCCATAATAGGACATAATTATCGGGGCACTTGAGTACTTTGCCCATATGCCTAACTTACATGTAATACTTTCGGATCCATTCTGTTTCTTTGCTTTTTAGTGAAGCTTTCTCACTGCAAAATAAATAAATAAATAAATAAATAAATAAATAGATAGATAGATAGATAAATAAATAAGTAAATACATACATAGACAATATGATTCACTAGAGAATAAAGGTGTAGCATACTTGTTGATAATTCTCACAAGAGATAAGAAGTAACGACATTTGAAAACTAAAACATCACTGAATAAGTAAAAAGTAAAATCTAAAAAAAAAAAAAAAAAAAAAAAAAAAAAAAAAAAAAAAAAAAAGCAATATGCCTTGTTTCTGGATCAGGTCTGAGGAATTTGTATTGTTAAGAACTTAGTTATTTCCAAAAGCCACGTGGAAACACTAAGGACCCAGCACCTTCGGAAATAGCAGCAAAAAAGGGGGAAACGGTTTGAAGCCTTCAACTTTCTAGTTTTGAGGTTTCTTATGACAGTCATCAAGTTGGAATCTGGATAGACAAGGGAACAGGGTGAGTTCGGAAAGAGATGTGACATATGTGGACAGGGTTTCAATAAAGGTGAACAGTGATAGTGTGGTAGAAAAAGCCTTTTAAACGATACTGAGGCATTTGGACATCTGTGTGGAAGGCAAACAGACCAGGGCAGAGCGAGAGCAGCAGGAGGTCCCCTCACTGCAGCCCTGCGCAGGTTAGCATTCTAACCCAAATCCTTCACCCTCCAACCTCACATCCTGATAAGCCATGGAGGCTGAGTTTCATGGTGACCAATCATATGAGGACATGAGTGTGGATCATAGTGTGCCTGTATACATGTTGGGGTCTGACCACTTATTCTCACTTACCCAGGACTGAAAATCTACATCTTTGAAAAATGAGAAGGTTATATGCATGAGTTAAATGTGTGTGTGTTGTGTGTGAGTCCATGAGTATGTGCATGTGTAGTGTACATGCAATGCTGTACATGATTGTATGAACATATTTACATGTGTGTCAACATCATACACATATATATATATATATATACATATGCACATATGCACACATGTGTATCTGCACCTTCAGGGTGGACAGCTATATTGACCCTGTCATAAGGGTTGGGTGACTGGGTCCAGGGCACCCAGAGGGGAGAAGTACCTGAATCATTGCATTCCCCTGGCTTCAGGAAATACTCTGCCCCTGGCTCTTAGCGATATACTTTGAGTGGGGTTGAATTTGGTAATGTACAGCCCGCCTTATAAAAATACACATTGTGCCTTTATGAATCTTTAATATGAAGCACTTAGTAAGAAGCCCATAATTTCCTCAAGTGAACTGCCGAAGAGAGGCCCAGTGGGGAAAGGAGCCCTGTCTGCAGAGGCTGCAGTGAAAAGAGGGGGCTGGGGTGGGGATGAGAGGTACCCAGACAGTATCAGGGCTCCCATGGGTGGAGAACTGGCTGCTGACAGACAGGACAGTCGGATCTGCTCTCGAGACTTTAACCCAGAGGTGTAGAGCGAGGAGGAGTTGAGTGATGGTAGGCTGTTAAGCTCCAAGTTCCTGTACAGTAGAGACTGCAAGTCCTGTTCTCACAACTAATTTATTTGAACTATTGGGCAGCAGGGGTGTATGTGTGTGTGTGTGTGTGTGTGTGTGTGTGTGTGTGTGTGTGTGAGTGAGTGAATGCAAAAATACAATGCAAGTACTGGGTCTAAAAGAGGGGTGGAACAAGTTTCAGAGGAGAGGAGAGATCGGGGGACAGGACAGAGACAACCCTATGGAAGAGGGGGGAAAGGAAGGCTGTGCCTCTCCTCTTCCCTCCAGTAAAATGGGTTTAGATCTAAGAGTTCAAGCCCTGTCCAGGGCTGAGATTCTGGCTGGGATGCCTTAGGTAGCCGGTCTTTCCTGAGACAGGGGCAGGATAGGTATTTTCTCACTCGCTCCTTTCCATAGCTGTGTGCTGTTTCCCATTTAAAGGATGAGGAGGAAACTGAGGCTGCATGTGATGCCCATCACCCAGGGCACACTCGGGGAGCATTGGAAGCTAGCCTTTCCCAGATCCCCACTCTCCTGCCATGCTGGCCTGGGACAGCCTGATCCTGTTGAGTCTCTGAACTTTTGCCCTTGATATGTAGGTGGCCCTTTCTAATCCTCCAGGTCTAATCCTGACCCCCTCCCCCTCTTACAGAGCTCCCTGACTGTCCTGATATGCCCTGTAGGTTGGTAACTGAGGCCTTTGGGGATGCTGCTGTTTTATTCACTTGAAAGTACTTTCTGCCCCTGGATTTATTCCAATTTCACAATGGGCAGCATATTCTGTCTTCAAGGATTCATTTGTAATATTTTCTTGTTTTAGAAACATATTTTATCTATTTGCTTTGTATGTGTGTACATGCCTGCATGCGTGTATGCATGTGCATGAGTGCATGTGCCTGTGCGCGCATATGTGTTTGTGTGTTTGTGTATGAGAGAGAGAGAGAGGGAGAGAGAGAGAGGCAGAGAGAGACAGAGATAGAGACAGAGACAGGGGGGGTTATGAGTCCATGTGTATTATGGGGTCCATCTGGGGGTCAGTTGTCTGCTTCTCCTTTTACTCTAAGGATCCAGAGAACCGAGCACCAGGCTTGATGGTGAGTGGCTTTATTGGTTGAGCCTTCTTACCATCTTTCCTTCCTTCACAGTAAGTCCCAAGAATGGAGAAATGACCTGTAAAATCACCCATGTGTGGCTCAGAGTTTGGCACCCAGATGATGCTGTGTGCTCACTGCATGCCAGAAGGACTGAGACATTTGCCCCAGACTCCAGAGAAAACCAGTGGCAGAGGCAGAGTTTGAACTAGTCTCGACCCCAGAGCTCTACCCTTCCTTACTGCCTCACTGGATTCCCCATGTTCCATGACTCCTCCATGTAAAGCACTGTTTCCCTGGTTTGGCAACTGTAATAATGAAAGCTGCACCTGCTGACAAGAACAGGGAGCCATCCCACCTGCTGTTCATCGCCTGACATAGCCACAGTGGTTAGGACTCAGTCCTCCTAGTTTGCTGTGAGGGTCTTGGTTTCAATCTGTGCTGAATTAATACAGAGTCAGCATAATTAATTGATTAATTAATAATTGATATGGCATAGGGTGCTCAGGAGCACAGTGGTTCCCTTTTCTCCAGCATCTTCCATCTTCCATTGCCATGGCTACCATGCATTTCTATTTCTAACTGAGCACCAGGGATGAGGGATATTAAGAGTCAAAGAACACTTGAACCAACCACAGGTTATCCTGACTATATCCATGCACAATGCCTTCCCTCTGGAATTGTCTTAGAAATGAAGCTAGGCATCAAGGAGCCTTGGTGAGCAAGGGCTGGCAAGAGTCTTTTGTGCTGGACCACCGTGGGTGTCTCAGGCAGCTCAGGAAAGTGGAAGAGCTTAGCTACTAAAGAAGCTTGCCCATGAAGGCTGCCCAAGGTTGAACCACTCTGGCTTGCTCACTCTGTACCCTTGCTCAGCTACGGTGGATGAAACTCATGGTAACAGGGGCTGGGAGGGTGTACCAAAGAGGAGGTGCTGTGTGTGCCTCCCCCGAAGCAGCTCAAGCACACGCAGTTATAAGACAGTGGGCAGATGACAGAGTTAGTTAATGTAACAAGCCCTTTAAGCATTTAGCCACATTCGAGTGTTTAATCAGCTGTGTAAAGTGCAATATCTATCTTTCAATTTTATGCCATTAGGGGAGACAAGATTTTGATTAGGTACTTAATCTGTGCACGGAAAAAACAGACCCACAGCAAGCCCATGGTGGGGAGGGAAAGGGACATTGGATGGGGGATTCGATAAAGGGGAAAGACAGAAATTTAACATAAAAGAGAATTAGTGCAGCTCCTTTCAATTTAGTGCCCAGGCTTTATGGCCTAATCAATTAGAGGCCTGGCCGGGGCTGCTGGGAAACTGCTCGGCTGGGCTGGAGGCTTGGCCATATTAATTCCCTTCATTACGTGGGGGTCAGGCTGAGGGCTTGGCGGGGGCTCTGTAAGGAATGGGTCACTTCTCGGGCAGTGGCTTGGGAAGCAGAGAGAGGAGGTCAAAGGCTTCCAGGATGGCCAGGCTGGGTTCTGGACACTGCAGAAAATCTGGGTTCCCAAGAGGGCGAGCCTGGGAGTACTCTGGAAGGGTGCAGTAGCCACGTGATGTGGTAGTGCAAATGGATGTGTGTGCCCTTTTGTAGTGGGATAGGAGGGGGTCTGGTTTTGCTTGCCAGCTTTCTGACCTATTGGCTGTGTGATCTTTGGCAAAAAGCTTGGGCTCTCTGTGCTGCAGTTTCCTACAGAATTGCAATTGAGGGTTACCTTAAAGAATGCTTTGAGGAATGGGGCTTGTACTTGGCTTGGTATACAATGTGGCACAGAGTATTTTATTTCTAATGTCATTAATGAAGGTTTTGTTTGCATGAGCTCTAACTGTCACCGCTGCTTTCTTTGTGTGCCGAGCACTGTGTAAGCTAATATACATCACTGGCAGGACTTCTCCAGGTCAGTGCTCTGCTGCAGTCTACAGATGAGGGAATGGAAGCACAGGGTGCCATTGGCTTTCCCATGGACACCCAATTCTGGGGTTTCCTGAATCAGTATCTCCAGCTGTGCACTGCTCCTACCCTGCTGACAAAGCAGAGCTGTGGGCATGGCTATGACAGCGGACAAAGTCACCACAAAGAAAGTGGCATCTTGGAGGCACCCAAGGGCTCTCTAGTCTTAACAGACCAGGCTTCAGTTATTGGGATTGCTGGAGAAAAGGAGCCAGAGGTCAGAAAATGATCAATCTTCACAGAGCGCTGGACAACAAAGACTGAGGAATGAGTTAACCTTACATAGATTTTTTATTTTTTTCTGAAGGAAGCAATGGCTTGCAAAAGATGGGAAGAGATACTTTTGTTTGGGGTAGAGATGAGCCTCTGGCCTCCCTCTTGGGGCCTTCTCTTTGGTTCCTCAGTACCCTTAAGATATCCACCTAGGCAGGTCTCATGGTTCAGAGATCCCATTGGGGAACCATATAAGCTGGCGGTGAGCTGGGAGTGGGATCTGATGACATCCCAGCTGCACATGAAAGGAAGCCTTCCACACAGGGCTCATTGGACCAGCAGGCCTGCAGATAAAAGGGGTATTTACTTTGGCAAATATGAGATGGGGGTGGGAGGAAAGCAGGGATCACTGGGTGCTAATTGACTGACCCTTCGCTTTTCTGTTTACTTTTCCTGTAGTCATCACAGTCTGATTGTGAGAACATGGTACACGATTGCAGGTAGAGTGCCATCATTTGATGAGTCTGTTAGGGCTGCCTGTCATTTAGGCTCTTTCTGATGGTGCAGATGCTGTTTTATATATACACTATTCTGTGGCATCCCATGGCATCTGTCTGGAAGGTTGATATGGTGTCCATCGTATGGGCGAAGAGGTTAAGGTCACAAGGGAGCATGCTATGCTTTATGATGACACACAGATGGCATGTGGCAGGGTTGGATGGCTATATCCCTTGTTGCTTCTGAAGGCCTCTTGTACTCAGTGGGGCTGTCAGGCAGACAGGTTGAGGCACGTTCAGTGAGTCCTTTGGGAGCTTGGCTTATTACAAGGGTATATGATGAGGATTTACTATGTGCCATACACTACCAGTCCTGGGAAGGTCAGAGTGGCCTCTGTTGTCATTGTCACTGAGCAGTCCTTGCACACCTACTTGGGTAATGACAAAGTGAATGATTAAAAGGGGTGACAGTCCAGGTCTCAGTGTCCTTGAGCAGAGAGCAGAGAACTGTGAACAATGATATTCCCATTTGAGGTCATGATTGGCTGAGAGTCCACAGCAGAGTGGACAAAGAGGCAATGGATTTTGGGTTGAAATCGTGGGCTACCTCACCCAGGGCACATGCCACTCTCCATTTACTTTCTTGTGTCTGAACCAGAATCCTGCTTCCTTCTTCTCGCCCCCTTGGTAGAGATGATCAAGACTCCTGGATTCAAGATAGTCACACTATACTTGGGAGAAGTTGGCACTCAACAGACTAAATGAAAAAACAACAATATAGGTGTTGGAAGGGGATAGAGTTGATCCATCAGGGTAGGCCTGTTTTCAAATGAAAACTGGCAAATTTCCCATGGTCTGTGATCTGAGTGCCTCCCATCGTCCTCTTTTGTAAATGGAGTTCAGTTGGGACTTTCACTGCCATCTGCTTGAGTGTTGTTTAGGCTGTCTCTTGTTCTACAGTGGTGGAAGACAATGACTGCAACAGGGACTATCCAGCTCTCTAAGCCAGAAAACGTTTACGACCCCTGGTTTAGAACAACCCATCTTTATCTTTTGCCTGTGCTTTAAGTCCTTCTGGGATGGCCCATGCACACAGTTTATTGGTCATCCAGGGACCCAGTCTGGTGACATACCTCCATTTTAAATGTTCATAAGAGGATATTGGAAAGATCCCACAGTGACATATGCTATTTCTGTTCAGAATTTATCCACTCCACTCAAGAGAACAGTTTGGGACTTTGCTGTGGGCTTAGAAAGAACACTGAACAGTATTTGGTAACCCACCTCAATGACTGAATATTGTTGAACGTCCCCAAGGTGGGCTAAGTTATTGAGAATGGCAGGGGCTTTGCTTTGAATGTGTATGTGGAGGCCAGAGGTTGACCCTGGGTGTCTTTTTCCTGGGTTTATTTACCTTGAGGTCTTTTGTTTTGTTTTGATTTCTGGTCAGGATCTCTCACTGAACATGGCGCTCACTGATTGGCTGCACTGAGAGGCCAGCAAGCCCTAGGATCCTCTTGTCTCTGCCTCCCAGCACTGAGCTTGTAGATATGGGCAGCAGTAGTGAACAAGATAGATGCCCAGTGGTCTAGGCAAGTGACTCTAACCACTCCATCCTTATGTGACATCAGAGAGATGGCTCAGTCAGTACTGTTTATGTCACCCAAGAAAGAAAACTTAAGTTCAATTGCCAGCACCCACATATAAAGCCAGTCATGGTGACACTTGCCTTTAACCCCAGAACTGTGCAGGTGACAACAAAGCAACCACTGGGGCCTACTGGCCAGCTAACTTAACCTGTTTGGCTAGTTCTAGGCCAGTGGGAGACCATGTCTCTAAATTAGGGGGATGGGAAGTTCAGAGGAAAGATCCCCGGGGTTAACCTCTGCTCTCCCCACAGACATGTATGCAGGCACACAAATGTACACACCTGCTCATATATTCACACACAGTTGTTTTTTTTTTTTTTTTTTACATGAGTGCAGGGGTTGGAACTCAGGCCATCACATATACATGGCTTTCTGGCTTGCCCATAAGCAACTTATGGAGGTTTATTTCACTGTATAGTTCCAGGTTGAAGTACTTCTTTGACAGAAGCCAGATAAGAACTTAGGGAAGGAAGCTAGAGGCAGGAACATGGAGAACATTGCTGACTGGGTTGTTCAGTTACCTTTCTTTTCTTTCCTTTTCTTTTCCTTTTTGTTTGTTTGTTTGTTTGTTTGTTTCGAGACAGGATTTCTCTGTGTAGCCTTGGCTGTCCTGGAACTCACTCTGTAGACCAGATTGGCCTCGAACTCAGAAATCCGCCTGCCTCTGCCTCCCAAATGCTGGGATTAAAGGTGTGTGCCACCACCACCCGGCTCAGTTACCTTTCGTATATAGGCCAGGCCCACCTGCCCAGGGATGGCACCACCAACCACGGGCTGTGCCCTCCTTCATCGATTAGAAATTAAAATCCTAACAGACAATACCAGAGAATAATATGACCCAGGCAATTCCTCATTTCAGGCTCCCTCTTTCCAGGGGACTCTGGCTTGTGTAAAACACTTTGCTGACTGATCCATGTCCTTAGACACGGCAGGGGGGCATTTCAATGTTAAATGACATAGCCAGGCTTGGTCTGATGAGCATTCAACTGGATTGGAGCCTGGTCTGTCCGCCATGAAAGTGAATGGGGATTCAGCCTCCAGGCTACCTGGTCTGCTGACCTGTGGAAAGTGTGCTAAAAAAGTCACTGGATAGGATGATAGAGGAGCATGTCCCCCTTGTGAACTGTTCAGGTGTTCAGCTGTCCTGCTCAAACCACCTTACTCTAGCCCCATGGATTGTTTCTCCTGGGTTGCCCCATGCTGGGCACAGCAAAGCAACTTTGCTGGTCCATCTTAGAGTGCTGGGCCCAGGAATGGGAGTGAGGCTGCGACTCTGGAGGCACTACATTAAGGTTATTAATAACCCTCTCAGCCTTTATTGAAAAGATGCTCTCCCTGTCTGAATTTGCCACTATGGCAACCCATTTATTAAGGCCGTAAGAGCTGGAGTTGCTTCAGACCATATTTATTACCGTGATTTGCTGAGGGAGCATCTGACCTGGACTGGGGCAGTTGTGGAGAGATAGCATGCCATGGCTCAGAGGCAAGGCCGGTCTTGGATCACCCTGCAGGAAGTCACCTAGGAGGCTGCAGTGTCCACCTTCCCTGAAATGTCAGTATTTTAATTATAGAAGGGAACCTGGGGTGGATATCATAGGAATTCCTCCTCTTTGCATATACATAAGACCATCAGGAATGAGTCTCTAGGGGCCCAGAGCTAGTGGGCAGCTGTGATGGTCCGAAGAATTAGGGCCTTATGCTTTTTTTTTTTAAGGCAGGGCTTACTTTTTAAATAACCCCCTCCCTCCTATATACAATAAATCAATTTAACATAATAAAAACAGCAATAAGATCACAGAGTAGCACCAGTATCTAATGACATCAACAGTGTCTCTGGCCTCTCTGCTCCCTTTATGCAGGACAGTGTCTAAATGTGTACTGTGTGGATGAGTTGGAATCTGTGTGAGTTTCTACAGACTGTAGAGCTTAAGTACCAGGTCTTCCTTTTCTTGCTGTTCAGAACTGTAAGTCTGAGACCAAGCTGTGCACAGGCCTGGCTTCTCCCGAGGTCTCATTCCTTGCCTTGCAGACAATGTCTTCTTGGTGTATCTTTGGGTGTATTTATGTTCTGGTCTCCTCTGATAATGCCAGTGGTATTGGACCAGGGCCTATCTTAGCACCGGTCTTTAGCTCTAAAACGACCCTCTTTTCAAATGCAGTCACACACTAAGGTTACTGCAGACTTGGGTTTTCAACATATGAATTGATGGAAACATGAATCAGTCTACAATAGGACTGAAGGGTGTCCTCATGTCTGAAGTACTCTGAGGCCAGCCTACAGAGTCCACATTACTGTGCGGATCTTCTCTCCCTACCCCACCCCACCCCATTCTTTGCAAATCTGTTTCATGTTTGGCATTGTGTTGGGGAATGAGGATTCAATGGTGAGATCAAATAAATTTATCACAGGGCCTGGGAAGATGGCTCAGTCGATAAGGTGCTTGCCTTAGAGGCAGGAAGGACTGAGTAACACCCTCCACATCCACGTTAAAAAAAAATGCTGGCCGTGGTGAGCACCTGTAATCCCACCTTGAGGCAGGCAGGTTCCCATGTTCCCTGGCCAGTCAGTCTAGCCTGCTTGGGGGAATTCCAGGCAATGAAGAGACCCTGTCTCAAAACTCAAGGTGGACACTGGGTACAGTAGTGCATCCCTTTAATCTCAACACTAGGAAGACAGAAGTAGGCACGTCTCTTGAGTATGAGGCTACCCTGGTCTGCATAGTGAATTTGACTACTCAGGGGTATACAGGGAGACCAATACGCATTAAGTGGAAAAATGAGAACAAGGAACCTGTGTGAGATGTGACTGTAGAGACCAAGTCACTGGGAGTATCAAAGCTTTGCCAAGAAGTCTGGCTGCTGAACCTAAGCAGCACATAGAGCCATTGCATGTCATTGTGTGGGGACAGAATGGGCAGATACAAATGGGTTAATACCAAAACCCATTCTGCCTGTGGACAGAAAACAAGGTAGGCCAGGGGGACATGTGTGTGTGGCTGAAGGTGGAGTATCCTGATGGATAGCCACTGTCTCCCTACTGTGCATCAAAGGCCTTTTTCCTTACTGAACACTGGAGATTATCATTTGGAGGCTAGAGATCAAAGATACACAACCATTGTGCCTTTGTGTTGGATAATTTTATTTTGAAATGATTTTACCCTCATGTTGACATTGTAAAAAATTACTAAAAAATTCATGTTAACCTCTTTGTCCATCTTCTATTAGTAATGTGGTACGGAATCAAGCCAGGAAGCTGCTGTTTGGACAATGTTATGGGGGATGAAGTCCTTAAGTTATAAGTTTCTGTAGTGCTTTTCTACCTTGTTCTAAGATATAAGTTTCCAAATTTCTAAAGAATATAAACTATATGTATGTATGCATGTATGTATGTATATATGTATGTATGTATATATGTATTTATATTTATATGTACCTAGGCACATATCTTGACTAGTTTTTGTTACCTGGATAACTATGGTCTCATTAGAAGAGGGAGCCTCAACTGAAGACTTTATCTGGGGCTGGAGTGATTGCTTTGCAAGTGAGATCACTGGCTACTCTTCTAGAGGATCCTGGTTCGATTCCCAGCACCCACATGGCAGCTCACTATTACCTGTAACTCCAGGAGATCCCATGCTCTCTTCTGTCCTCCTCATGCACTGATATTTATGCAGGTGAATAAATATAAAAAACATTTAAAAAAGAAAAAGAATTGCTTCTATCAGACTGACCTGTTCACATATCTGTGAGGTATTGTGGGAATTCTAGATCACTGTGGGTGGTGCCACACATGGGCAAGTGGTTCTGGGTTGTGTAAGAAGGCAAACTGAGCAAGCTATGGCAAACAAAGCAGTAAACAGAAATTCCTCTATGGCCTCCGTTTTAGTTCCTGCCCTGAGTTCCTGCCTTGTCTTCCTCAATGATGAACTATAAGCTGTAAGACAAATAATGTTGGTTATGGTTAATATTTTATCAAAGCAAGGAAAAAACTCATGTGAGGATAGCATGCATGTACAAGTCAGGCAACATTTTGCAGGAACTGGTTCTCCCCACTACCTTGGGGCTGAACTCATGTTGACGCCTTGTTGACAGGCACCCTTTACTTGCTGAGCCATCTCACCAATCCCTGCTACTAAGTGTTAAAAGATATAGGATAGAGAAGTCTAGAAGACATCAGCACAGCAGTGGCAATGTCCTGTATTCCAAACAGTTAGAGAACTCTTTAGAGCAGAAGGGAGAAGCCGAGGAGTGGATGTAAAGGCTTAGATGGTGGAGGGAGTTTTAGGGTGGATTTCCACACTCACTCATAACCTTGGCTTTTCCATCTACATGAGCCATAGCTACCTTGCTTTCAGCTGACTGTGCTCTGCAGGTCCTTCTAGCTCCTCTCTGTCTCGCTTATGCAGAACAGTGTAGGGTGTTCTGATCTCTCCACATGGCCCCAGTCTACTTGTCTTTCTTGTAGCATCTTTCCAAATTACTTGAACCTCTTCAAATATCTTATCTTACTTTGCTCTAGATGTCTGTCTTTTCCTATTTCTTCCATCACAGAAATGCCTTTTCTCCATGTGCAATATCCTTCAAGGTCTTGGCATGCCCACCCCAGTCTCTAGTCTTCACCTCACTGCATTCAGGTGTGATGTTGGTGTTCTCTACTTAGAGATATCCTCTATATATTTTTTCTTGGTACTTTTGGCTTCTGTAATAATTCTTCTGGTTAACTTATTTTTTTGTCTTCCCCCATCAGTATGTTTATTTCAAAGACCAGAACTCAATCTATGTTGTTCTCTGATGTGAGCCCTATACCAGAAACTGACAGAGTAGCACCCAGTACACATGTGTAGATGCAATGGATGGGGCATCACTGATAAGAGTTATACTAGATTAAAACACTATAATGATAGAAAAGTTTTATGGGTAGGGTGGATCACTGCTGGTTAGTGTTTTGCTATAGCAATAGAGAGGCAAACTAGGACTTTACATATGGGCAGCGTGCATGAACTCTCCAGTTGGCTACCTTGGGTGCTGATGAGAATCACGCTGTGCCATGAACCATTGCCATATTCAGGTGAGTTTATCTTCCACACAGATGGAGAGGCCCTTGATATGGCTCGCATTCATCTCTGGGTCTATTTTAGCTCAGGAGTCAGCACAGGGAAAGCTGCCACTGTAAATATTCTGATTGGACAAATGTTTTCACAAGTGAGAAAGAGCAGCTCTCATTGCTTCTGTTTTGTGAATGAGGCAGTCCAATCTAATACCCTGAGACACACCAGCAGCAGAGCTGGGTACAGGAGCCAGGAGTCCTTTCCCAACCTATACCTGTCCCAGGCTCTTGGCCTCTCTGTCTCCTACTCTTTGGGCTCTTAGGATAGTAAATATAAACCCATAAAGCTCTCTCCAGTGTATCTTGCTTACCCCCTCTTATTGAAATGGGGGGGGGGGCTGAAAAGGGCTTTCAAAAGAGCCATCTGTTACTTTTCAAAAAGGCATTATCTGCTTCCCATCACAGGGCTTTGCTGTCTCTGCCATGTGTCTGTTCTCCCTCCGCTGTCTGAGAGAGCAGAGTGTATGGTGCCTCTCACTCTCCTGTCTGTGTGGGGCTGCTGGAGGTGGGTTGCAGATGGAGTATTTATCTAAAAGTGAAGAGATCTGACTTATAAGCAAGCCCAATATTAAATGTATAAATAATGCATCCCGTGGCATTATTTATAATGGAATAACATCCCTATAATGTAATAAAAGTATCCAGGTTCCCAGAGCTTTACTTAACTCCTTCATGCCTCAGAAGATACAGTGGGTCCCCTAGCTTTCTCTGTCCTTCAGGGATTTAGGATGGGGCTCCACATTCAAGGCCTCTCTGGATCCCAGGTTCTGCAGAACTATAGCCTACAGGATGAACTTGACTCCAGTTTTGGAGTAGTGATGTTTAAATTAGTGTGAGTCAAGATGGAGCATTCTTATCTTCAGCCTGGAACCTTAAAGCATGGGAAGGGGACTTTCCATATTTAGCCAGGTTCCCTGGTAGATGTTGAGGCTGTAAATGGGGGCTTTTGAATCTGGCTTGTGGTGGGATAGACTCGAGAATTCCCAGATCTTTGCTCGCGAACTCACATATAAGTCACTCTCATTAGGTCTAAGCAGCAGCTTTTTGGCTGTTTCTACTTTCTCCCTGTTACTATTCACCTATCCACGTGCCTTCCTCTTTTACTCTTCCACTGTGTGGTTTGACCCACACAACTGTTGGCAGACATTCTGTCCTGGTGGCCTGAGTGTTGCGTGTTCCGTGTTTTTCAGATGCAGCAAATTCAGAGCAGTCTATGAGAGGATAGTATTTATTTGGATGCTTGCAGGCTTGTGCCCAGTGCTCTTCAAACCCCTGGTTCTCAGCCATTCCTGAGTTCTCAGTGCCACGATGTTATCCACCTGTCCCCTGATTTTGTTCTCCTGCTCCCCGAGGTACTTGGCTTTGTGCTTTGCCGATCTTTAGATAACCAACCTTCCTACCATGAGAAGATAATGTTCTATACTGGGTTGCAGAGCAAACAGAAGCTATGAAGGGGTGGATGCTCTTGTGGATTCTGCTCCCCACTCTGGCTGTTCACCTTCCTCTGTATCTCAGCTCACATTCACTCTGTCAGCCCTCTTTCCTGCCATGTGGAATAGATTACTATCTCCAACATTAGGCTAATTCTTCTCAACGCTATAGACCCATCTCTTCTGACTATCATTTCTAACAACAATCTTTTCTCTCCCAGAGTCTTCAAACTCGTTCCCTGCTGGTTCTTACCTATTTTCAAACATATCCATCAGCTCTCATCCATGAATCGCTGCCCTAATGCGTTCCTAGCTACTTGCTGTTTCCCATTTCAGTCATATTTCACAATACCAGGAGCTTTGTGTTATTAGCTCTTACCAAGATAACAAAAAACATGGAGTGAATGTGCTAAGTGACCAGGTAGTAACTGACTACAATAAACCAATACTTGCTTATGTGAGTGTTAGAATTTGGCTACGTTGTGCCCCTCAAGGGCTGAGGTATTGAAAGTTTACTCCCCAGGTATGTCTTTAAAAGATTAGCTTTATTCTCTGCCCACATTTCTCTTTTTCTGATTCCTGGATATCATGATGGGAGTACATTTGCTCCCTTCACTCTCAGCCACGATCTTCTGCCTTAACACAAAACAACTGAAG
Organism: Mastomys coucha; assembly: GCF_008632895.1. Lineage (NCBI taxonomy): Eukaryota > Metazoa > Chordata > Mammalia > Rodentia > Muridae > Mastomys > Mastomys coucha. The sequence continues at coordinate 145,040,811 of NW_022196897.1, forward strand.
CAAATGATTGTGGATGGGAGCCTTTGAAACTGTGTAGTTTGTTGCTGTGACCATAACTGACCATGTGGTTCAGGAGCTCTTGGAATTGGTGTATGGGAAGAATTTGGAAAGCTTTGGAGATGTAAGATAGAAAAGCCCTTCAAGTGTGAATGGAGCTTAACGAGTAGATTGGCCATGAGCTCATAAGAAGAGAATACTGACAACACGGCAGGGAATAGAAGACAATATTTTGGAGGTTTTATATAGAAATGCTGACTTAGACAGATCATGTCTTAGCCACTGTGTTATTGCTGTGAAGAGACACCATGGCCAAGGCAACGCTTAAGAAAGAAAACATTTAACTGGGAGCTTGATTACAGTTTTAGAGGTTTAGTCTATGATCATCATGGTGGGGAGCATGGTGGCATGGTGGCATGCAGGCAGATGCTGGAGCAGTAACTGGGAGCTACATTCTGATCCATAGAATGAGAGAGAGAGAGAGAGAGAGAGAGAGACAAACAGACAGAGAGAGACAGACAGAGAGAGAGAGATAGACAGAGAGAGATAGACAGAGAGAGAGAGAGAGAGAGAGAGAGAGAGAGAGAGAGAGAGAGAGAGAGAGAGAGAGAGACTGGGCCTGGCATGGGCTTTTGAAACCCTGAAGCCCAGTGATGTGCTTCTTCCAACAAGGCCGTACTTCCTCCAACAAGGCCACACTTCATAATCCTCTGAATCCTTTCAAAGAATTCCACTTTCTGGTGATTATGCAATCAAATATACGAGCCAATGAAGGGGTATTCTTATTCAAACCACCACAGATCAGGAGTTGGACTCGAGGCTATGTGTAATATATTCTGGCAAAGAACTGATCTACATTTTGTCTGTGCCCTGAGACTTTGTGTGAGAAATATTCTAAATACAGTGGAGTATTCACCTGATTTGGAAAAACAAACAAACAAACAAACAAACAAACAAACAAACAAATGCCCCTATCATTCTGGTAGTGGCTTGGGTAAGCTTGCTGCTTTTTGCATGTAACAATGAGAAGAAAAATGTAGAACAGAAAGACTTGGAAAAACTCACAGATTGGCTGGAATTGAAGCACATTTAATGCTGTATCCGAGGAGGGTGTAGTTCTGCCATTTAGAAAGAAGTCAGTAATTTGTACCAGGGCATAAAACATACCATTAGGGTATCTCAGGAGTTGGTCAGAATATACTCATTGCAGGCTCAAGGGTATAATTTTTATAAACGTCTTTATCCTGAGCAGAGTGCTTGTACAGGGCCACTAAAGCTATTTTCCCAGGACTAATTTCACAATGCTTTTCTGTATAGGGACTCAAAGGCTGATGTTGTATTTGTGGTCTCAGTGGACTCGACTTTTTGACTTGGTGGTAGGCTTGATGTCATTGATACTGATGTAGTTTTTGAAGATACAGAATGCAAAAGGTGACTGGTCATAGAGGATTTCACCTATATACCAAAAGTTTTGTGTTGTCAGACAGTATGTAGCAAAGCCAGATTCCCTGTGCACAGTCCCGGGGAGGGAGCTGTGTGTATCCATGAGAGTGAAGCTGAGGTTGCAGTGGAGAAGGGAAGTCAGAGATGCCAGAAATATGGAACAGCGATTGAGGAGAGCTGCAGGCACAAAGCAGAATCAGCCCAAAGGCAAGGTCATGTGATCTGCAGTCAGAAAGGCCACAGTGATGTGTCCACCTAAGCCCTTGTTGCTGATGCCACATTACTGTGTACTCTTACTCTGGGTGCTAGACATGGGGTGTCTTAGTTAGAGTTTCTATTGTTGTGATGAAACACCATGACCAAAGCAACTTGGGGGAGGAAAGGGTTTATCTGGCTTATCTTTCAATATCACAATTCATCATCAAGGGAAGTCGTGACAGGAACTCAAACAGCAAAGGAACCTGGAGGCAGGAGCTGATGCAGAGGCCATGGAGGGGTGCTGCTTACTGGCTTGCTCCTCATGGCTCTCTCAGCCTGCTTTCTTATAGAACCCAGGAACATCATTCCTGGGGTAGCACGATCCATAATGGGCTGGGCTCTCCCCCATTAACTGAATAAGAAAATGACCTATAACTTATGGAAGCATATTCTCAATGGAAGTTGACTCCTTTCAGGTAGTTCTAGCTTGTGTCATGTTGACAACACTAGCCTGCACTTGGGGCTATAGCACTTGATGTTGACCCTGCTGGATTTTAGCTTTGGCTCATTCTATCCTTGATATTCGCTTGTTGCTCCCTTTTGGAATGGGTACGCTTACTCTGTGCTTGTCTCACCATTACATGTTAAATGCAATATAGCTTGCTTTTTGATTTTTACAGGGACTCACATCTAATATTTGCCCTAAGAGTTGGAGATTTTTTGACATGGGCTTTTAAGTGATGAAGGAGCTGATAAGACTTTGGAGTCCTGTGAAGGTGAGCTTAATGCATTTTCCATTATGCATTGGATATGAGCTTTTGGGAGACAGAGGTGGAAAGTCCTAGGTTGGACTATCAATGTACCCGAAGGCTTATGTGTTGAAGTTCCTGGCTGGTAGTACTGTTAGGAGATGCCGGGAACGTTAGGAAATGGCATCTAGCTGGAGGAAGTGGGTCACTGGGGACACTTTGGAGGCTATCACTCATACCCTGCCTCTTCTCCCTCTAGCTTCCCAGCAACCATGACTTGAGTAGCTTTGTTCCTCCATGCAGTCTCTGCTATGATGCCTCATTTCAACATAGGTGGAAGATGCCAATCAACTGTGAACTGGAGCCTCTGATCCTGTGAGGCTGGATAAGGCTTCTTTTTTTGTTTTGCATCCTCCTTTACATAGATATTTTACACAGTGATGGAATGTGACTAACATAGTGAGCTAACACCCAGCGAAAGGATGAAGATGCTGAGTAACTTACCCAGAGGTACAAATGAGAATGGGATTTCAGCCTGGGCAGTCTAACTTCAAATTAAGTTTCTAGACTTTTCCACAAAGCTTTTTACCATCAGTTATTCTACCACAATCTGAGTCCTACCCTTAGGCCAATGGAGAGCTTTGTGTAGTTACATCTAATGGGAACATCTAGGAATTAATTTCACGGATGGAGTGCCAGACAGCACTGGCCTCCTTAGCCACTTTTGGAACCTTTCTTCAGGGGAAGGTTTTGTTGAGAGCCCATTGTCTTATTTTGCTTTGGGATCTCTGGTCACTTCTTGACCACATTCATGAGGTCTTCTCTGATTTAAGAAGATATCACATCATCTTGGGAGGTTTCAAGGTTTTATTCTTTGCCATTTTTATCCCATATACACTATCCCTGTCTTTATTTACTCTTCACTTAAAGTCTTAGTTCTGATTTCTATACCATAGCTTCATTTGTTTGGTGTCTCAGTACAAACCTTCCTTTCTAGATGTCTAGTTGCTACTTGTCATCAATGTAGCTCTTCTCTTTAATTTTTGACATAAGACATCAAACACCCACTCAGGTACCCTTGCTGGAATCTGCATGGCATTTAGAATCTGTCACCATTATGTCTAATCAATGGCCAAGTACTCTCAATAGTCACTGCCAAGCCACCCCTGCTCTCACCTCCTCATGCATTCTGTCCCTCCTGGTGCCCTGATGTCCCAGTTAATGCCATCTCCTCCCAGTACCATTACCTGCTCATCTCCTGATTCTAGTTATATGATTCTCTGTGAAGTTTTTTTCTTTTAAAACATTGGTTATGGATATTTAAATTATGTAGAAAAATATGAGAATGGGAGCACCTGTACTCATTTTCCTACTTTCTGGATTTAACAAACCACATTTGAATTAACTAGTTGTAAGATAAAATGCTACAGAGAATTAGAGAGGACAGTCCATCTTCCCCATTTTTCCACCCTAGAGGTAATTATCAAGTGATAACTGGTACATAACCTTTCTTTCCATGTTTTATTTTTTTTATGTAATTTTGTGTTTATGCATGGGTTATTGTTTTGAATTTTTAAAATTTCCATAGATCTTATTGTACTGTGCTCATAATTCTGAAATTTTTTAATGGCTATGACATCTATGAGATTTACTCATGGCAATACCGAGTTCATCATTCTGAGATCACCCGAGATCACCCATTCAAACTGCTGGGATGAGCTGCAGCCACACCTAAAGCTCTCTCTACCCGTTTCCCCATCCTCGCTTCTGTCTAGATTTTCCCACTTACAAAAAACACTGGGTGTCCATCCGTATCCATGGGTATTCATGAGTCTTGTGCTCTTCCTTCCAAGAGTCAAGCTTAAAAGGACAGCACTGAGCATTGTGGAGGCCGACATCTGACTTACTCTGTTCAAAAATCTTAAGAGGAGGCAGGCAGGTTAAGAGCAAAGTGCTTACTTCTCACAGTTGTGGTGACCAAGCTAAAGGTGTGTACAACCAGGAGGTCTGCTCTCTCACATAGAGGCTTTACCCACCCTAGCATCACATTCCAGCAGCTGCTTTTAATAGGAGCATTGAGAGTGACACTTTTCCTGTGGAGACCTGACACACACGTCTACACATTCTAGATAAGAAACTTGTGACAAACCAAAGTAACAATTCTTCTCATGTCCACCTTGATAAACCAATGATTTTTTTTATTGGGGTTACTTAGAGAGGCAGGCATGACTCAAAGCAGCCGCATCTCTGAAAAGCCTACCTCAGGTAATGACTCACAGATGCCTGACCCTGGAGCTCTCTGCACAGCTTGCAGGCAGCCCGATGGGTCTGAGAATCTCCCCTGGGCAACTCATCTGGCCAGACTTATCTCTCAGCAGTTCTTTACTGATTCTATAATCTGTTTTCTCAGACCCGTGACTTTGTTTACATCCTATATTTCAGGAGCACCTTTCCTTCCTGAAAGGGTTGTTTCAGTTCTGTCATAATTTCTAAACAACTTAAATGCACAGCTATCTTTCAAAGGACCCATCCCTCTTCCTATAATCCTCATGCTAGGATTTTAACATTGAGTCTGGGGAACATACATATTCCAATCATAATAGCGTCTTTACACATAGATGCCCATAATGCTCTCTTGCAATACTGAGTTGTATACATTTATATCTTTACCAAGAGTGTAATAAAATTTCCATTCCCTTATATCATGATCTCAGTACATAGACACTTGAAATATGAACAATGAGAAGCAATGCGCTATTGTTTGAGTGAATGCTTCTCTGACAGTGCTTTTGAGGGCTTCTGTTAATGATGTTCTATTTAGATTGCTAGTTTCAATCTCTTATGCATCTTTATATCATCTGTTATATTTGCTTGTATTTTAAAATTAGTTTTTAACTGTTTTTATGCATCATGGGAACCAATTCTTTATTGTCTATGGGCTTCTCCTTCACTTATGGGATCATCTTTTCCCCCAGAGTTGATTCTACTGTGTTATGTCCATCTTTACCATTTGATGTGTGTGTGTGTGTGTGTGTGTGTGTGTGTGTGTGTGTGTGTACCTTATTTAAACATTTTACTCTTTGGTTTTGATTTTGTCTGTCTTTTGAGATATCATCTCTTATGTAGTCCAGGCTGGCCTTGAATTTATGGTATTGTCAAAGAATGACCTTGAGCTCCTGGGTCTACTTCCCATGTGCTGAGATTACAGGTGTGTACAACCACAAACATGCAGAGGCTACATTCTATCCTCTGGGTATTAGCAAGTTGTTTTACTAAATTTTTTCCAGAAAAATTTCATATTATTCTTTTTTTTTTTTATTTTTAAAATTTACTTAGGTTCTTTATATGAAACCCATGTGTGAAAGTGGTATGGAAGTGGGATTTAATTCTCCTTCATTTTCATGTACATAGCCAGTTGTACAACACCATTTATTGACTAAACAGTTTCTCCACAGATCTGTAATGGCAAGTCTTTTCTATACCACATTCTCTTACATAATGATAAACTTTTGAGATGTGTATTGTCTTTCTTTGTTTTAACTGTTTATCTTCCTACCAGAACAGCACGCTTTAGCTGGTAAAGCTTTGGAATGATTCTTTTTTATAACCCGAGGCATCATCAGCATACTCATAAAGTTCTTCCTTTCAAAACATGCCCCTTATGTTTGACTGAGATGTTACCCACAAGCTCATGTGCTCCATGCTTGGTCCCCAACTGCTGGAACTGTTCTGGAAGATCGTGGAAACATTAGGATTTGGGCCTCTCTGGAGGAAGAAGGTCTCTTATGTGGGTGTTTGGGGACATATTATGTCCTTGGTCATTCCCACTCACTCTCATAGTTGTTTCCTGGCTCACCAACATGTGAACAGAGCCCTTCTACCATGCTTCCCCCACCCCCTTCACCCATGGTGGATCAATCCATCTGAAATTAGAATCCAAAGTAAATGCTTCCTCCCTTACACTGTGTCTGTCAGGTGTACTTGCCGCAATAGTATAAGAGTAATGGACACAGCTCTATTTCACTTTATTTTTTCTGTATAGTTACAGAGTTGGGCAAATATCACCCTTTTCCTGCCCCCACAAAGAAATCCTAAACTCTGTAACTATCATGCTTACATCTCCCTCCATTCCAAGTCCCAGGAAAACTCCACCTTCTGACTTCTAGTGTTTGTCTATTCTGGAACATTCTTTTGCATGCAGTGCAACATTTCCAAGGTTTATCTCTATGGCACAATTGGTTTATTCATATGTTAGTGAAGACTCTCGGGGTTTTCTACTTTGGGACTTGAATTAGTTATTTTTACCATTGTTAGAAAATACTTGACTAACACCAACATAGAGGTGGCAAGGTGTATTTTAACTTACTATTTCCAAGGGATTTCAGTCCATGATGGTGGGAAGGAGTGGGGGAGTTCACTGTAGTAGGAGACTGTGGCAGACTCCTCAGGGGCATCAGACAAAGATGGCCAGGACCAGAAAAAACTATAGATTTAAAAAGGTTCCCTCTAGTGACACACTTCTGCCAACCAGGTGATCACCACCTAAAGGCCTCAAAATTATACCCCGAGATTTAAAATCATGAGCCTGGTGTGTGTGTGTGTGTGTGTGTGTGTGTGTGTGTGTGTGTGTGTGTGAGTGTGTACATTTCAGAGCGAAGCTCAAACAGGGCTCTACTGAACAATACTGCTGAGATCTTGTTCCTGCAGACTTTTACATGAGCATGTTTTAAATCTTTTGGCTATGTATGTAAGTGTGGAATTATTGAGTTCTAGAGTACCTCTTCTTAACTGAGGAGTCACTTTTAATTCTTCCAAACAGTACACAGTGGCTGGATGATTCTAGTATTGGCACACCATTGTCAAACTAATTACTTTCCATGAACAATATATTGTCTTCATGAAGTCTATACTTTAGGTATGCACAGTTTGAAGCCTATGTTGTAAATACTGGGAAATTCTCATGGAATCAGTGGAAGATGCTGTTTGGATAGAAAAGTCATAGAGAGAGGATGGTATGAAGAGTGAGGAGGGGGCAGGGCTTGGCTCACAAGCAAGACTTAGAATGTGTGCCAGCCAATGGTTTGGTATATCATGTGAGCTAAGACTGGGTATCTCTGCTGAGCCGTCTTCAGAGGGAGATGACCTGGATGCTGTGACAGCCACCACTCCACCTTGTGTTCTGAAGGAGGTGCTCTGGTGTCTACTGGTGTTTCCCCTTGCAGGATCTAGGTGGTGTTCCTAGTCCCAGCCTCTGCTGCTAGAGAAAAGAACTTCACAAAATAGACCTGGGAGTTAGTGAAGGGTGGAGGTCCCATGGGGGCTAAAGAGCAGTTCTCAGAACACAGGAAGGGGTGCTTAAGTCTGTGTTATAATAATTAAAAATGGATTCCAAGAAGGTGAAGTACATCTTGCCATTTCAGCGACATTATGGGGGATTAAGCAGCAAAAGAAAGTCATCCAGTAAATTTTCTTTCTGCTTGCTCACATTTTCTGTTTCTTCTGTGTGAGACTCTATCCTAAGGCTGAACACATACAGAAGCTAAATTTCTTCCTAGAGTCTAGTTAAAGGGAGATAAGGAGCAAGCCAACAAAAATGCCCAACTACAGCAGACAGAGATGTGAAGAGGGCTTATTAGTGAGTATTGTCCCTGTGGCAGAGCTAGACAAATGAACATTGCCCCATACAACCCAGACAGTGGAGCGGAGATAAGGCCATTGGGGACCAAGGAAAATCGTGTCCAGAACCAGACCCCTTAACCAAGAAAAAGATGGATTTGGGAGTCACTACTTGCTGCTGTTAAGTGTCCAGGAGTCAGGCCATAGTGGGATAAGCTGTGGGGTTTGAGTTTTTGTTAGCAGTGATGTTAAAGCAGAAAGAGGCTGTGAATGATTAGAGTCACCCACAGCATCTTGTGGATGGATAGGAATTGGGGTGTGTGTGTCACAATTTCTGCAGACAGTGGAGAAGAAATGTAGGCAACCTTCTAGAGGGGGGGCGCTTTCACAGAAGAGAAGTGGGCAGAGATAGTACAGTGCTCATAGAGCTAGCACAATGCCCACAGAGGTAGGACAAAGGAGGTGAGCTTCATGGGATCTGGTGACAGGATGTGAAGGTGGAGGTGCACAGAGGAATCTATATTGATGCTTGGCCTCTGGTCTGGGTGACCACTTACATAGCCTGAGATGGCTTTCTGAAGCCCCATAGAGCTTTCTGCTTGACCCCCAAAGTCATTTCTTATTACTTTCAAGTGTGTAGAGTAACAGAACTGGACTAATAAAGTGTTGCAATTCTGCTTTAACGAGCAGAAAGGAGTCATTTGTAATTAGCATATACATTATTTGTACATAATGAGAGCTTCCAAAATCCTTGCGGGGGTTGTTTGTCTTCCTAAGCATTTAAGTCGCCCCCTCCTCCCGACCGTCTTGTTCATGCATGTTTATTAGTACTCTCTGTTCCTAAAAGTCTACACAAGCATATACGCACAGGTATGCGTACCCACACATCCACAGTCACCTGTACATTGCATGTAGGTAGACAGACACACATAGAAACATGGAGTACCCTCATCCCCTGATCCACAAATAAAATCCTATGGTAGTATACATCAGCACAGGATCCTACTCAAGTGATACATATGCACATGTGTACATATACCTATGCCGTTGTGGACATATGCTGAATTAATTACTTTTCTCAGTGCTGTGACCAAACACCTGACAAGAAGCAATTTAAGGGGTCAGGGGTCACAGCTCAAGGAATCACTCTATTATTGGAGGGAAATCACAGTAATGGAATTCAGGGCCACTGATCACATTACCTCTGTAGTCAGGAAGCATGGGAAGGGAGAGGAATGTTAGTGCTCAGCTTGCCTTCTCTCTTCTTTCGATGTGCAGGACCTCAGCGCACAGGATTCTATCACCCACAGTTAAGGTGGGTCTTTCCATCTCAAGTAACCTATTCTAGACCGCTCATTGTAGACACGCCATGGGCTAACCTAATATTGATAAGCCTCATAGGCATGCTTACAGGTTTGTCTTCTAGGCGACTCCAGATTTTGTCAAGTGAAAAATATTAACCATCACACCTGCCTGGAAGTAACATAGCATGTGTGATTATTGAAAGTCCATAGGTGAAAAGTTCTATTGATACATCTACCCAAGCCCTTAGCCATGCATCCACACAAATCTGTATACATGCATCCCCATGAAAGTAATCACACACATGTTGGGAAGGACTTAGGATTTCATGTTTCCATCTCTCCTCAAGCACCCATCATAGTAAGTCTTCATCAAGACTTCATCAAGGTTTTTGAGGTCTTTAATTATTTTTTTTTGTCACATCTGTCCTTGTTTGATTTTGCTACTGTTATATGATGATAACTCCTGGTTATGTTGCTGTCTAGGTAGGTTTGGGGGGGGGGTTGACTGAGAATGGTCCCCATAGGCTCATATATTTGGATACGTGGTCCCCAGTTGGTGGAACTATTTGGGAAGGATTAAGAGGTGTGGCTTTGGGGATAAGCTTTGTGGTTTCAAAAACCTATGCCATTTCCAGTTATAGCTCTCTGTCTCTCCTTCTGCTTTGTTCTTATGGATCAAAACTTAAGTTCTCAGCTACTGCTCCAGTGTCGTACTTGCCTGTCTGCTCCTATGTTCCCCACCACGGTGGTCACAGACTGGAACTCTCTGCAACTATGAACTTAAATCCTTTCTTTTATAAGTGCATTTGTCATGGTGTCTTATCACAGAAGTGGAAAAGTGATA